>NC_066262.1:3012328-3336573 GCF_000011425.1 Aspergillus nidulans FGSC A4 | reverse complement strand
TGGATTACAGTATGCCCCGACAGATGTCGGGGCATACTGTCCCCTTAACCGCCTGCCCCTAGGGGTCGAGCTCGCTTAGTCATCATTTAGTAAGCTAGGTATAGATAGGCGGCCACGTTGGCCATCCAATAATGACAATCGTCCATCCCTTTCCACAACATCCGTCCCTTTCCACATGACCACATTAAGTAGCCTGAGGCAGCCAGGCCGTTTGAACTCCTCACAACGCAAGAGCACGCAACCAATACCCCCAGAAAGCCCAGCATACAAAAGCAAGCATGAATGCTACAAGAAGAGGCGCAATATCTGTGGGTTGGCGACTCGGAGTTCTTGTGCCCGGTCCCAGCGCCCTGATGACTGATCGGCCAAGTACCCCTCAAGATTGGTAAAGGACGATGCAGAGTGGTTTGCACAGCCCTGACATTGATGGAGCAGGGAGGACGCCAGTTGACTCGTTGTCATAACATTAACGGTAATTATTCTCGAGAACACATGCTTTAAGTGGTGCTTCTCGAATCACTTCTGCCAGTTGAACCTTTAGCACTCACTGGGAGGCTGTGCACAGATTTCTGAGCCCTTGGGCTACACTGATATTTGAGACCGGAAAATAACATTTTAGGCGAGTCTTAAAGGAGTGCAGGTCTCGTCCGAGGTGAAGGAAATAATATTTGGATGAGCGTGCTGAAGTTGGCCGCAGTACTTGCTAGTGGGCCCCCTCCCTCATAACGCTCATTGGCAACTCGGCGCTCGATTAATACAGGGCCCTCTGTTCATAGAAACTTCCGTCACTGCTCGGACTCATCATTCCTCAACCTTTCCTTCTTAAACATTAGCCCTTTATCATCCCTACTTTTGAATGACCCTACACCGGGCCACCCTGCAGACGAATATCTTACAACAAAGCTTTTCCAGACCCCTGGGATCTCAGCCTTGCATTGCCACACTAAGGAGAGCTATTAATTGCCAACGACCTAACGTCTGAGCCCGTTTCGTGACCGCCTCAGCGAGCATCATCGCCTCTCATCTGAATTCCTTCGCTGTCCAACACAAACGTAAGTGGACTATCTGGATCAGCACATTTCTTCGACAGAATACAGGTGGCTGGTGCGATCTATCTGAGCTATATTTATTACACTGGATCCTTTATCGAGAGGACGATGATCATAATTGAGTCTTTAGGTATTCACCACCGCTGTCGTGTTCCGAGCACTTGATACGATAACTCCATCACTTCACCCAACCTTTTCCCCTCCTCCCGCCGCTTCAGATTGCGAGGGCTCAGAGTTGGCGGAAGATTGGAATTTGTGAAGGAAAGGTTGACTAGCACAGGCCATGGCTCGTGAGTTACCCTGATATGATAACGTTAGGGAAGGAGCCCTCTTCTGCTTGCTGTAGTTGACTGACGGGTCAAGTTGCCGCAGGGTGCAGCGAGAGTGTGTCGCGTGTGAGAGTCACCTACAAAGCTCTTCACAAGTTACCAAGTAATATTTGGAGCAAGTTAATGAAAGTGGTCCCTCGTCACTGGCGAGGCAATGGCTCAAACCCCCACCATAATGGTGCAGGCCAGATGCGCTCTAGGTATACGGCAGAAACTGGGTCTTGGGATAGTGTCCGTCGCGATGCGAGTCCTGTCAACAGAGATGCCGAGCCATTGGTTGGACTCACGAACTTGTCTATTGGATCCTCTCATCTGTCGGGCAGCAGCCCCATAGGGTTAGGGCACATCAAAGCACCTGAGCCTTCTTCTACGGCAAACCGCGGAAGCTTATATAAATCTTCGACGGATCGCGGGAACCTCACCAGAGCCCCTATCCTCGTGCAGCGTCCCGGGGGCAATCCTGATAACGCTATACAGATGGTCGCAACGGTGGACACCGGAAACGAAGGCCCCAATCTCATGGCTTTAAGGCACTTTAAAAGGCTCAACAAAGGTGGCAAAGTTGTTTTGGAACCTCTTGATGCCGAAATTGAGGGAATCGGTGGATCACGGGTCAAGGCTAAAGGGATGGTGCGAGGACTGAACTGGCAATTTAAGAACGGGTTCAAGACATATAAATCGGACTTCTGCGTAGTCGATATGCCTCGATATGACGTTTTGATCAGCTGGGGCACTATATGGAAGTACAAAATCTTGAAGCCGGGATCCGACTTGACTCACCACTTGGAACAAGCAGCGCTAAAGCAATAACGTGGCCAACAGTTCTGGTAGGGCTAATGCAGATTCTACAATAAGATGGACGAGTCATGACTTTGCATTAGTGAGAAGCGTTCGGCTGATTTTTTGGGTGCCGATGGAAAGAAATGCGTTACGCATAAAGGACAAGACCAGAAGGTGCGGGATTCTTATGTATCTGGCGAACTGCCATGGTGGATACTTTATTTGCCTGTATTATTTATTTGTCCACTTGGAATTGCAATCTAAATGATTTATTTTCATTGGCCGGCATACATAGCCTGGGCGCTTCAGTGTATCATCACTTTCGATCACACTAGACAATCTTGTTCATGCGAGTTCCACTTTCTGACACAGTACGCAAATCATGTTTCTTTTTCTGTTCCGCGCCAATTTTAACCCACCCCCTCCCTGTCTCCTCATTGCGTACCGGGCCGCTCCTTGGGGGGAAAGGTACCTATGGTGATGGTCAGAGAAACGCCTCATTTCACAGGTGGCTACGGTGATGGTTTCTATAGACCAGCTCCACCCGTTAGCCTTCAGGTGTCCCAGTAATGAGTCAAGGCACTCCTCCCGCAATAAACTGAGGTTCATCTGCGTTTCCCACCACTAATATCGTTTCCAGCGGCACCGAAGGGATGTCGAATTATTATCCCGATGGCGGTAGGGCTTTACGCCCACAGAGATCGATCACACACCACCGAGGATAGCCTTGTCGGGCACGACAGACCATCCCTGTTAGCATCAACCACACACGATATTGCACGAAGCAAACACGCTGTGATTGAAGTTGAGTGCTACCCTCCACACAACTGTACATACGCCCGATGCGGCTCAACAGAATTTGATACCCAACCGCTCTCTTAATGACAGATATGAAGGCCATCATTTGCTATTCTAGTCGGGTCGAGGACCATGTTTTGCTACAAAGAGCTCAGCGCGGTCCACATTGAGAAGCAGAACTTTTGACACTTGGGAAGGGTACAGCCTACAGTGGAGATCATCATGGTATGTCCGAAGTACTGCCTGCAGATATTGGGGAGCTTAGTAATGGCACCTACAAAACGAACTTGATCTGAATTGCTTGATGAGAACTTACTGACCTCAAACCTTCCCCTACCAGCAACGAGACAAAATCAAAATTAAGGCCAGGAACCCCGACGGTGGGAAAGAGGAAGCTTCACTCAACGCTGCCATCGACGACACCCTTGAGGGGAACATCATTGCGCGGCAGTGGTCAGAGCACCTCAACTTGGAAAATACCCCATTCCACTCGTTCACTACGCTTCGCGACTCTCATGACGTCTCATACACTGTCGACAGCATGGTGGAGTTGCTGTTAGGGCCGGCAAATGATGGGTGGACAGATGTCGCTCCTTTCTACGTTTCCAGCAGTGAGAGCGGATCTCTCTCTGGTGGATTCCAGGTCCTGCTCGGGAAGAGTTGGAAGGGAAAATTTAGGCTACCTAGCGATTCCGGACCGGAGCTTTACAAGGCAGCTCCTTCCGTTTACCATTACAAAGGCCGTGACGGTTAGTAGTGACCTCTCCTTGATTCACTGTAGTCTCTGTCGCCTCGGCGGTTTCCGGCGAGTGGATATGCATGTACAGTAGCGGCACATATATTAGAACCGTACATACTGATTGTATGAATTCTAGACAAAGAGAAACGACAGGCGGAAGCGCGAAAGCTTGAGGAGGAAAGACGGAAGATAGCGAAGCAGAATGACGCCGAATTCAACAAAATAAAGAAAGACAGAGCGGCTTAGAATAGGAGTTAGTGTCTTCGGTTCGTTGAGAGTCATTTTATTATATAATGGTCACCCAGATATTTAGTACAAGTACCAGTCTGCTGCATCAGAACGTGGCGAACATTGGGGATAATACAGATTTCGAAACCTTACTTGACTTTAAATACCTGAAGCATTTCGTGCCTTGAGGGTAAGAGGATGGCGAGGATGATTGCTATGACACCGCCTACCTCGTCCTTGACATCACAGAGGATGGGAAGGAGAGGTGGCTGCACGTACTCTGTCGCTCTCAGCCTTCTGTCAAATTCTGAGCTCACCCTCACCTCACCACCTTTAAGCCTCGCATCCTTCTGGTCACACACCCCTCCATTAGACATTAGAACCCTCTATGTGCCTTTCTGTCTTACCGCTGCCGCATCACCCACAAGGCTAATTTCTTGCCCCCACCCTTTTCCCACAAGACATTGCACGGCGAACCTGAGAAGGATCAAATCCCTGCCTTTAACCACCCCAACATGGCTTCGAACAGATGACTGCATATTTTGTCATTCAATCACACGCTTCTAAGTGTTGGTGTTGTTGCTTTTTCTGCTCTGCCCGCGAGCTACTCTGTCGGGCTGTTGGGCGCCTGATGCAATGTAATATTCCAAGCTAATCTACCAATTTGGCCACAATTAACGGCAATTCAATATACTCATTATTGAGGGGCTTCCTGCAGGGCAGACTCTTTTGCCCACTTTCATCGCAGCACCCTTCTACTGCAGCGAAACGAACGATCGATATACTCTGAACCTTTGCTGTTATCAAGAGCAGCTTATTTCAGCCGCACGAAAGGAGGCTCTTATGTTTTGTTTAATGGTGAGCACTCAGTCACCAATCGTGGAGCGGTATTTAAAGGACTTGTATTGATTCTTCCTTATTTTAGGCTGCGACTGTCTGGACGGAGTAGATACGAACTGACTAACTGACAATCCAGTAATTATCTCTATACGTACGGAAGTTTATCAAAATAGTGGTACTCAACCCTTTGACGCTTCTGCTTCTATTTCATCGTTCTTCTCACCATTTCTGTGAAAAGGCACTTTGCTAATTTATTGTTTTTTTTGCGCAAACTTCTTTAGATGCCTCTACTACGATTATGCAAGAATCTCGCTTGGGTTTTCGTGCCTTGGTGTCGCCACAACAAAAAGAGTGATGATGACTATCCCAATCACAATTATTTCGAAAGGTCAGATTACGCGCATGCATATAATGAGCGTGGCCACCAGAGGGTTAGGGAATCCCATGGGATAGACACTCACGACCTCTGTGTCCCATATATATATTCATCTCCCGATAGCCATGGTTCTATCCCGAGAGATCTCAACGCATGCGCAATTCTTGAGTTCAATACTAGCCCCACAACACCCATTCCGGAGCGCATATTCTCCTACCATACTATAGTCTACGACCAGGCGCGAGAGAGGAAGCTCTACAGGCGCGTTCTACTCGACTTCAACCCCAAGAGAAACATCGACGCAATCTCAGATGCGATCCAGCAAGACCTGGACCTCACCATGGAACCCTATTTCGGGTCGAAGGTGGAGATACCGAACGGGGATGTTGTGATGCCGCTTGGGATTGTTGACGTGACTTGGCAGATATACAAGGGAGTGAGGCCCTACCGGACGCAATTTGTGGTCATAAAGGATAGCCAGTTTGATATGCTACTCGGAAGAATGACCATCAAGGGATACGAATTCTGGAAGGAGGATAAGGATATCCGTGAAAGGCTACGATTACGACGTTAAGGGTGCTTATACTTGGATTTGCCTATTGTACCGCTTTCGTTTGTTATTGAACTCGCACGGTTTGAGATGTCTATACGAAGATGTGCCCTCCTAGGAGAGTGCGAAAATTTTGGAAGGATTTTCCTTTTGTCTATTCAATTCCGCCTAGAGAGTATCCGCTATACGCATTATGCTCTAGTAGGCTACCAGGCTAAGGCTCGAAAAAGGGGACAAGAGTATGACCATCAGGTTGAGCCCAAGCATGAACAGAGCATAGCCAGGCTCGAGAAAAGGCTTCAGGCCAGAAAATTGGTGCACCTACCCCACCGAATTACGGTAGACGAGAGCAAGCCCTAGAGGCTAAACTACTGCATGGAGCCATGCCAGCTGTCAAGGCTAGAAGACCAGGCATATTCTGCAGCATGTGCGGGAAGTAAGCCTTGGAGCTGCATCTCAAGATCATAGTACATTCCCCCCACTGTTCCTGTCCCATTCGTCCAGCACGAGAGTAGACCATATAAGAGTCGATCGAATTCCTGCCCAATCTACCTACCATGCATCAACGTACCATTCTACTCATCAAAATGGCCCAAATTCACACAGTAGATAACACAACATCCCCATACTCTTACCCCCTCAAGCAGATCCCTGCCAAATCAACCTGCATGCCCATCCCCATGCCCGCCCCGGACCTCCCCACAGAATCCCCATCTCCATCCCCATCATCAAAACCAAGAAACCCCGGCTACTCTGACCTAGCAAGCCTAATGTACAAAGATAAAGGCCTCTCGATATTCCGGTCCTTCCGACACCTGAATGCAAAGAACCTCCTCTACTACCAAGCCGAGATCGTAAACGCTGAAGCCGAGTTGCAAGAGATTATTGAAGACGACGCCACCTCGGGCGATACAGACCGCGAGAAGTTCGCGTCCTCAGTGAGGTACCTCAAGGACAGCCAGTTTCCGCCGTCCGAGCAGTGGAAAAAATTTATTGAGTTGAGAGGTTTGTTGGAGGCGTATAGTAAGTACCTATCTAGATATCTAGTATAAGCTAGGTACCTTACACCACCTATCTAGGGTAGTTAGTAGGTACCTACGCTCTGGTCCGCTCACATCCAGGCTCTCCTTTCCCAGCCTGGCAGCCGGGGCTACCTACCTAGGTCCGTGGGGGCACCGATTTAGTATACATCTTCTGACTTATGATACTTAGACGCCGCAGTTCTCCAATATGCCTCAATCCTGCAGCTGGCAGCACCGCACGAGAACGACCGGGAGTTACTGCGCTCGTGGCTCCGAGAGTGGGCGTTCTGCAAGACCGGCGCCGAGTTCGACCAGTGGTTTGGCGAGCGCGATGAGAATGCCGACGATCTGGTTACGCTGTTGGGGAGGTATGAGAATGTAGATCACTTTACGAAGTGGGTGATTCAGAGTGTCATTCCGGCTTTCCATGAGTGGGTGGGATGGAGGCGGACGGTATGTTTCGTCTCTATCTATGTCTTGGGATTGTGATGATTGCTCTGTCTGATTTAGAACTAATTGATTATATAAATATAGAACGACAGGGATATAGAGATGGGAATCGTTACGTATGACGATAAGAAGGTTAAGCGCGCGACAAGGATCGCGAGCACGATTACGTCGTCGGTTATACCAGCGAGTTCGATGATTGCACTTTATCTGATCAAGAATATGATTACACGGCTGATTATTATCATCATTTATAACATCGCCTTCTCTGTTATACTAGGGCTCCTGGCGAAGGCGCGGCGGGTCGAGGTGTTTGCGGCTTCGACGGCGTAGGTGAGCCCCGGGTCCTCCGTTGTTGTTCTCAAACTGACTTCGTCTGTCGGTAGATTTGCTGCTGTGCAAGTTGCATTTATAACGAATTTTCTTCCGGATTAAGTACGAGCGTAATTTTTAGTCGGGAAGTGTGATCATGTTCTAGAGCATTGGCGCTGAGCCAAGAGTCGGATTGAGTGGCGCCTCATGTGAACGGAATCGAGAGATACCGAAATTGATCATGACTTGCATTTTACTTGTGCTTATCTTAGATCTGCGTCTTCCTTCCTTATCTTGACGGGAGTCGAGTGGTCGCTGCTAAACCGTAAATCATGCTCATCGTCATCATCCGCAGCCACGGCAAAGTAATCGTCCCTTGTAGGCTGCAAGGAGAAAGGGCTATCCTCTCCTTCCCAGTCGGGGCGAATCTCACGCTGCTTACACTGATGCGTGGCATACCAGACCCAGGCGACCAAGGCAAGTGCTATTACGGAGATGAAGCTTGCAGCCAAGGGGACGAGGGACCAGCCGTGACCGGTAAGAAGCAGTCCGGTAATGACGTTCGTCCAGCCGAGCAGAAGAAATATGCGCCCAAGCCAACGTGAGAAGCCCATTGACGTCGCTGTATTCGTACAAAGACGACGTGGTGACGCCAGCCGAGAGCAATTTGAATGTTACTGCAAACAACCCCCGTAAGGCCAATGAAATGATGAAAGGAATCGATCTTATGTGCCCGAATGAGCCCTATAGCCCCACCAATCAAGACAAATAATGAAGCAAGAAGCTGTATTATCCAATGGTACTTGAAAGACATGGATGACCCTGACCACATTGCAACTAAACCGGCTGGGTAGAGAATCAGGAAAGCAGCACTCATGAGGAAGCCGTGGATGTGTACCGTCGGGTTCAACCATGACCATCCGCCAGGTATATCCGAGACACCGAGTGCTGTGATACCGGGCCGAATCGGGGGAATTGAAGGCGCGGAGTTGTCTTTGCTGGTAGAGCGTGCCATATCGACGTAGAATCGTCCCCAGCCACCATCCTCTGCATGATGCTCGTGCATTTTCAGGTGTACATCTTCGGTGTAACTGTTGCCACATCCCAATCATGGCCTGGATGATAGCCCGTGACCCAGGCGGTCGGTCGTCGGGCAGAATGACAAATGATATCACTAGCGAGCTTCAAAACAACACAACAATCAATCATACTTCATAACCCAATTGAACTTCGCAGAATTGCAACAGTAACTGTCAAATTCTTGGAAATTGTTCCACGCCCAGATCCAGGGTTGGGCTGCAGCATCTGCAGATATTGGGGCACCATGCCATTTCCCGCACGAATAACACATAATGGCTACCTTCGCGACAGAAACCGAGTCTCGTTTGGAGTCAAGTCTTTCGTCGTCAGTCTCGGTGGAGTTGACGGAAACCCAATCGGGTTGCAAGAGGCGAAGATCTGCCCCCTCCATATCGGCTTGAGAGACGAGCTTGGGCTGGTGGTGACCATCGATTGTCCGAAGGCTCACGGTCGGTGCTGCATGCTCTGAAGAAAAAGGATCGCCGTAGATTATGAACATCAAGGAGCCCGCCATCACTGAGCCGGTGCCGACTGCGGTCCACCCGAGCACTGAGCTTCTCGTAACCCGCATACACCTATACATATCGTGGCTTTCTGAAGAGGCATTGTAGTACGTGGTAATGCCCAAGCAAAAATCGACGGTAGCATCGGGTTTATCTTCATGGCCGAACCGGCAGTACTGGACAGGTTCGCCCGCGACCCAGGACGCGAGTGGGACAATTGCAATCACTGTGCGTAAAAATATTTCAGTTAATTGCCGCATGATACTATCAAAAGCAGCTCTGGCAAGAATGATGCGAACAGAAGCCGGAAGAAATCTAGATGCCTGTCCGAGGTCAGCAAGCATAACTATGCCACGAGATCTCTTTCTGCTACTACGCATCCGCCAATAAGAAAGCTTGTAAGGCAAATGATTAAGTCAGAACTATCTCCACGCGATAACGCCGGAGATAAGCAGGATACTAAAGTGGTAAGGATCACTGGTGGCATCATCTCCAACTCAGCCCCGCATCGCTTCATTTGAGCAAAAACACCCAAATTGTCATATAACACTCACTATCTGATATGGCTACCCTTCTGAGAAAGCCTTTGAAACTTACCCTGGTGCAGCTGGCATCAGGTTCGTTCTGCTCCGTATACTTACTAGCAATTGCGGGCTAACCAACGCGAGTCTATAGGCGCTAGGGTTGTCAACCCGCAGCGGCGCGGTGAGGGTCGCAAAATTGGCAGTCCGCGCGGGTTGTGGGTTTTAATAGGGGAACGCGTGCGGGTTTGCGGGCCAACCGCGCGGGTAGAAAAAATACATAAAAATTCACAAAAATTCACAAAACTGCATAAAATATCATAGATATGTATAATATTGTGAAAGTTGTGAAAATTATGTACTTCTATGTATTTTTAACCTGTGCAGTGGCCCGCAGATCTAGTAGTACAGGTTGCAGTGCAGTGCGGGTTACTTATCTAGAACCCGCAAACCCACGCGGGCAGATGTCTAACCCTGCAGGTTGTACCCAACCCGCACCGAGTGCACCCCTAATAGGCGCAGACAAAGCCGCTAACCTTGCCCACGCCCGTACAAAGGCCCTCGAGGCTGCAAAGACTGGAGCCGACTAATTGTAATTCCCGAACGCTTCAAGTGTCCTGTAACGGGTGTAGGCAGTATTATTTTCAACTGGCTGTCCTGTATAAACGAGTATCACAAGCTTAGAGAAAGAAACAAAAGATAGAAACGCAGATATCTTCCTCCTCCCTTTATCAACCTTTCTGACTTCCCGGACCTGTATGCCGACGGATCCCTTTTCCAAAGTTATGAGGACGGATCTCCTTTCCTAAGCTTCGAGGCCGCAATTTCCGAAGCTGTACACTGATGTTGCAGAAACCTTATTTAGAACCAGGTTGAGGGCATGGCCGACAACCAAGATCCAGGCCATAGCCTGTGACATGTCCCGGTTCAACTTTGACTCGGCGAACTATGCTTGCAATTATGCTTGAGTACCTCGCAATATAGAGGGAACATCTAGAAACTGGCATTGTCTATTACGTTGTTCAGGGATGGCTTTTTGCACAACGCTAACTTCCATCCGTACTGAGCGAATAAAGATGTCATATGAAAATATCGTATGACCGCTTATCGCGAGCATGGTACCTGGAATCGAATTGTTGGCCACCAGAAAAATTGTAAGGGGGCCTAATCTCTAACAGCTAAAGATCTGACTCCTCAACATACCGTGATCTATAGTAAGCAATAAAGAGATCTATAATCAACGAAATAGATATTCATTCATCATATGGCGTCCGATCCTTAGGAGGCCATGTTTGTGTAGTTGATACAGCTTCCTTATACTATTTCCCCTTTGAGCGTATCCGCCATGTTACAGATCTCGTGTACAAGATTCGTGCGATAAACCACTTTGACGGGTTATTTTAAACATCCCGCTTTTCACTTACCTTCGGCGAGTAACGAGGATCACTAGACTCAATACTCCAAAGCAAGTTATTTGTCCCTCCAGCCTGCTTTCTCGACCAGCACTTCCAAATCAGAATAACGATAATAGTGAGGGGAACAGTTATCACCCAGTATATCCATAGATATTTGTTCGTCGTGGGAGTACTGCCGGGATTGGTCGCAACCAGACCGGCACTAAAGAAGCTCTGAGCAGTGTTAGTTGCCAAAGGTACTGATGCAAGTGCGATCAACATGTTGTCATACCGCGATAAAAGTCCCGGGGAGGAAGAGCATGGTAAGCAGAGCAACAGCTCTCATATCTGAGCTATCCTGTTTTGTGGATGCGGCAACCTGGTAATTTAGACGGCTCTCGGCTTGGGATACCATGCTATATAGCTATGTAAATAGAGATTAGTAGACGGTATGTCCATCATAACATATAAATAGGGACATACAACCATGTTCTGGGCTTGAACCCTCTGTCGGTAGGAGCTAACCGCTTGTTTATGGCCTAGAGCCACACAACCAATGAACTGGAGCCATTCTGCAAGCTTCCTGCTGTTGTTTGGGTCTCTTGATAACTCAAACTCTGATCGCGACGAGTTGCTCAGGTCGATAAGAAAACCATGGAGCCTGCATTCAAAATCAATGAACTGTTCAAACCGTGAGAGGTCGTATGAAATGCCGTTAATGGTTTTAATCATGTCTCTGGGCATTCTGGCGCTACTAGGCTTGTATTGATAATAGTCTGTCTGACCAATCGCTTCCTCGAGGAACACGATGTTCCCCTCTTGGATCTTCTGGTAGCCTTCGATGCATTCGTTGTACATCTTGAGGAAAACCACAGGAAATACATTCATCGGTCGATTTGACTTTGCGAGCAATTTAGGAACCAAATCTCGAAAGTGGAAAAGGTGGGCGGGGAAAGCTGAGTGCAAAAAGCATGTTGTGAGGTTGTTTTCGATGTCGTGGAAGAGTGCTAGCAAGCACTTGATTGGCGTGGAGTGTGGTGTTTGAATCACCATTCCTGCCCTGGCTAGAATCGAAAAAATGCCTATACTATGGTGAAGAGCCGGTTATCATACCTTCTCCGTCCAGGCCCCCGGCCCCGTTCTCATGTCCAAATTTGGTAAAAATCCCAGACGAATATCCGGTCAGAATTGATAGTGGCCACGGGAGGTTTAAGAGTTTCGACAAATACTGAATAGTCTCATCTTCAAGGCCTAACCCATCTGTTGCGGGTTTGTTGATAACTCCCCCAAAAACGTCTTCAAAATTTCCCTCAGGATACTTGGCTCGACCGTCATGAGAGGCAGGGGATGTCATGCTAGTCGTGCCTGAGCAATAGAGTCAAGAATAGCACAGATCACGACTTACAGTAAGCGTACTTGGCCATAATCCTGCTCTGCTAGGTCTACTGTTGACTGTAGAGCAGGTTAATAACCAAGTCGGCATATGTTTAGGTTAAGGAGCCATACATTCTCGTCGAGCCAGTCTCTGACCTCATGCTCTAGAAGTTGGCCGCTGCGAGTACAATTGCTTGAGAACGAGCAGCAAATCTACAAGATGTCAGAGCAGGCCGTATAGTGTTGGGTGTAGTAAACAAAGTGCGTGCCTGAGGACGACAACACTCTAAAAACCATATGGAGGCTGTTTGGTCTAGCTCTGCACGAGAGAAGCGGCCTTCAATGTCAGATGCTCGACTCATTTCGAGCGTACTAAGAACGTGGTATACACTGTTTCGGGACGACTCTGCCGTTGTCTGATCTTTCCAGAAGGTATTCAGAAAGTGGTGGGAAACCACAAGGGGAAAATGACCAGGCGAGGGGAGACCATGGCGGTTGCAGCGAGCTCCGGCTTTCAACTGAGGCCAAAGGTGGCTATGTTGTACCGGTAGTGGGGCTAAGGAAGCGCCGAGTTGATCGTGACGGCAAAATCACAATCACAAGTAGACACCAGCAAAAGGCCAAGCACTACCCACATTTAAGGCGGTGGTCACTAGGAGCCGCCCTGGTAAACGAGAGACGACTAATTCCCAGCTGATTGACTGTTCAGTTCTGTACATTCTTGCTCAAGGTGTTGGTACTTCCATTCATAAATCAAAGGTAAGGCTGATGGCAAAGGACCTAGCCCCGCATGTTGGTTTAGAGCCCTCCCTTTCTCGCTGTACGGCTACATACACCCAATATCGCAGGTTTGATCTTGAGTTCGGCCACAATATGGTAGATGGATGAAGTAATGTATACATACACCTAGCTTTTGTCAATTTGTTTGCTTTTGCAATACTTTATGAAGCGATGCATGCTTGTTTATTGGATGGTACCCGGGACAGGACCAGAAATCTATCTAATGGTGACTAAGACAAGTGCTAAGCCACAAGCGGGGAGACCGCGACGGATCTGATCCTGGAAACCTCTGGCAGCACTGCCCCTCTACAACCTGTGCGGCAAACGGTTAAGCCTATGCATTACAGCCAAACACAGGAAAAAAATGCTGCGGAGAAGTAGACTTGGTTAAACCCACCCCACGAAACCCGCCCCAAACCGCCAAGAAATGGGTTGGGTTAGACCTTCTAATTATCCCTTGGGTTTTGGAACATTTTTGGCTGCCCCAGAGCCCGGCGGAGCAACCCGCTTGATTGCCAAGATATGTGATAGGTATACTACTGTATTTAGATTACATTTCCTTACTTTCAGGTAACCCACCCCAAAACCCGCGTGGGCGGATCAGCTAGCCCTGAAAACCCGCCCCAACCCGTGGTTTAACAAGTCTACGGAGAAGGCACCGGCGGGGACGAGGTCCAGTGGCATCCTTGAGGGAAGTGCCAATACAAACAAAGCGTCCTGCGTGAGCTCGAGTCAATGCAGAAGGAATCATACGTGAAAATCTGTCCATCCCCAGTGAGGCCATTCATGGGGCGGGAGCATGACGGCGCGGGCCCTCGCGATACCGCTACTGGTGTTGGATCGTCGGCCGGCCGCATGGTGGGCACGTTCTGGGGACCCGAAGTTGGGTACCCCGGAGCAAGCTATGATTTATTATCAACTTATCGGTAGAGCTACATAACATTGGCCCAAAGTCCATTTCCAATAACAAAGGTTGTCTGTTTTGGTTATCGCCATTTTTTCGTTAATGGTAATAATTTGTATAAACATTATGAATGAATAGCTATATGTTGATAATAAATACTTCCAACCATCTCCATTTTAGGTATCTATCATATTGTTATCCACCGCTCAAGATGCGACAGAGGGCGGCAATCAAGGAGGAGCCAGAATGCTCTCTGGATCGGCTATCTTTGTTCTCATGTTAAACGATTTCACCCCTGTGCCGTGACCAAAACGGTTATTTGCAGCTTGACACCACTATATGCTAATCAAACTGACTATCAGATACTGTTAGCCACCTTTGCTGGTGGCTACATTATTCAAGACATAGCATTCTGCGAGGCTCCCAGGCGGTTGTCTCTTGGAGAAAATTCCCATGTCCAGCTTCTGGCAAGTAACTAATTAACGGCGACCATCTTGCATAAGAGTCAGTCCTAAATGCAGATAGTCAAGATGGTGATCTATCTAGCTTCAGAAGCTATCGCTCGCCTCATCAGGCGTGATAAATCTCTTCTCAAATATGTACTGTAACACCGCAGGGTCTGCATATCTCTAAATATGCTGACCAAACTAGCTGGCACCTGTATAGTCTATTGATTCCGGATTGTTGTCGCCGTCAATTGTAAATGATGGTGGGGGTTCCGAGCACGTCGACGCAGGCGTAGGTAGGTCGACGATGGGGCAATCTTTGCAATGAAGATGTTCCGGTCCCCAGCGGCGCACGTACTATATTTTAAGTGGTGGAAACCAATGATTTGCAATTCAATTTCCATGGCAGGGTAACATCTGGCCCCCGGGGATTGATTCCTATGCCTGCTGCCACAGCTCGATAGGCATAGCTTAAATCATTTTACTAATATACTCTGTTTATTGCCATGATACTCTTTATTTCCCCCTAGCAGGCTTGTAAGACATGAGTAATAATAAGGGCTGACATGTTGTTTATATATAAGCCAGTACCTTGCCACCCTGTATAAACGTATAAGTAGCAGCTCACTGCATAACTCTTAAAATGAAAACTAATAACAACTAATAAACAGAACCGGGCTGTCCCCTAACTAGAAATCCTTAGCTACCTACTTCATGATTACCCTCTGCTGGGTTGCTGTGCTCTTAGGCATGTTTTGCAATGAGCAGGTTCGTTTCATTATTTGAAGTATGATTGATTATTGTCTCTCTAAAGATATATATCCACGTAAAGTGAGTTACAGCACAAAATCCTGCCCCGAACCTGACCTTGCTGGATTACATCCACCTCATTATGCATACGTTGTTGGCATCACTTTACTAATATCTGGCGAGAAATTTCTCGATTGTTGAACAAACGTGGGCGATTTGGCGTGGATTGGTCGCCCAGGAGAAGTGAGTATCCTCCTCAAGGCGGACTAGATGAATGTTTGAAGCACCAGGGAGTAACCAGTCGAGATCATTAAGCAATGTTTTGTCGTAGTACTCGTACAGACGCCTCTGGTTTTCAGACTGAAACTTGTCGTTCACCCTAGTAGCTTTGAATAAAATGATGTAGTCTGTGCTGGCTGGGAGGCACTGGAAATCGGCTGGTTCTGGTTGGGATATATGATGAATGGGATCCAAGACCTCAGTATCACCGAGGCCAATTGCCCGCGTTGCTCCAGGCACGTTGAAATACGTGTCAATGATACCTAAAAGACCAATCGTTGAACCTAGCCCCACGAGCTGTCGCGATATTTCCATCGCGATTGTTCCTCCAAAACTCCATCCGATGAAATGGTAAGGCCCGTCTGGCTGGATCTGACGGATGTGCCCCAAATACATCTCAGCTAGCTTTTCAAACGTGTTCAGACTCTTGGAGTGAAGGTAGTAATTGTTAAAGACGACCATATTAGTCGTGGGCAAGTGCTTGACGATATTGTTAAAGTAGCTTTCTGCCCCTCCCTCCCCTGGCGGCAATAGGAACAAGATCGGTCCGCGTCGTGGGGTTTTGGAAAATTCAAAATATGGTGTGTACATCTCCTCGTTGAATACCTGTGGCGTAAGCACTGGAGTCGCCTGCTGAGCTAGGGTCCCGCTAAGAATCATATTCAATACTTCCTCAATCCTGGATATGAATCGCATGCTTTTTTCAAGGCTCCAGGCACTATTCATTTCGACTGACAGGGCACCATTTACACAGCTGGCGGTGATATCAACCGCGAACGAGCTTTGGTCTCTGTCCGCAGGACTTGTTGTAAGCCCATATTGCATCTCTCCGTCACCAACAGCGAGGGCCCACTGATCAGTTATCGATTGCTTGCTTGTCAGCTGGCCCAGGTAGTTGAACGTAACCTGAGGCATTTGGTGTTTGCAATAACCGTAGAGTGATCCAAACCCGATGCCCCGTGCAGGCACCTGCCTAAGGCATTCTCGCAAGCTGGCTATGCCCTGGCTAAGGGTTTCAACATTCAGGGGAGGGATCTCGAAGGGATACATGCTGGTGAACCAACCCAAGGTACGGCTGAGGTCTAATGTCGGGTCAACAATTTCCTCACGCCCATGGCCCTCGAGAGTAATCATACTCGGGCTACCCGGGGTGACCTGTTGAAGTGCCAATCCAACAGCGGCGAGTAAGAGGTCTTGTATAGATGCATTCTGATTAGAAGCTTCATTCAGGAGAATGACCGTCCTGTCGTCACTCCAAGTTCGAGCCAACCGGGTACGGGTCCCGGTCACTGGGGGCAAAGCGGATATGTTGGCAGCCGTTTGAGCAAGAAGTCCTTCCCAGTAGGCCCTCTCCGATGCCGACCCCTGGTAGCTCTGTAGTGCCTCTGCCCATTGTCTGACGCTGCTACTCTTACGACCGAGAGTTCCACCCTCGTACAGGATTTGTAGGTCGCGCGCAAGAATCTGCCAGCTAACTATATCAATGATGATGTGGTGGACAGAAAACCAGACTCGTGCAGATCGATCCTCGTAGCCATGGAGGTAGGCAGCAGCACAGATTGGGCCTTTCTCAAGGTCGAAGTCAGACTGATATTTCTGGAGTTGCTGGTCAATAGCCGCGCTTCCGTCGACATCCTTGACGTTCAACACTCGGAGCTGTACTGGAGAAATGTCATCTGCGAAGCATTGCACCGTCCTTCCATCTATTTGCCTCAACCGCATTCTGAAGGCGTCATGATACAGCTGCAATTCGGCGACTGCTGTGCTCAGAGTAGTCACGTCCAGCTCAGGGGTCCGTAGGTAGAAGGTGTGATTCCAATGGCTTGGGTGCTGTAGCGATTTTGATAAGAACCAAGTTTGGATCGGTAGCAGAGGCGCATCACCGAGTACTGTTTGCTGCTCTGCTTGGAATTGAGGAACATTGTGTGGAACGAGTTTCACCATAACGTTGTCATGAATACCACGAATGGTAGGGTGGTCGAAAATATCTCGAACAGTGACCTTTCGGCCGATCTGGTGGTGGATTTGGGCTGCGAGATGCAAAGCAGTAATACTGTCTCCGCCTAACCTAAACAGATCATCATCAATACCGCATCGCTCTGTTCCTAGTGCTGATGCCCATAATCTACACAAGTCGGCCTCCAGGACATCCCTTGGGGGGTTGTACGATATTTGATGTTGAGGGTTGCCGATATCAGGCAGCTTTCGAACGTCAAGTTTCCCGTTGATTGTCACTGGAAGTCCACCTTCTAGACGGCATAGATATTTAGGGACCATATATGCGGGAAGCTTGCTTTTCATGTGGGCGAGGATACTTGAATCGGAGACCGTCTCGGTGTCAGGGGTATAATATCCGACCAGGAATTTGGCTATCCTGGAGTAAGCATCGGTGTTCTCATACTTGGCCACTACTGCACATTCTCGAACGCCAGGACAGGAAGCAAGCACGTTCTGAACTTCTGACGGCTCAATACGGTATCCTCTTATCTTGACCTGGAGATCAGCTCTTCCAAGATATTCTAGATATGGCTGGTGCTGACGGTCAAGCCGGCATCGAAACAGGTCGCCAGTTCTATAGAGCCGAGGATAGCTTCCGGAAGCAATATCTTGCTCTGTTTGGAATGGATTCTGGATAAAACGGTCACCTGTTAGAACAGGCTGGTTGAGATAGCCACGGGCCACACAATCACCAGCGAGATACAGCTCTCCGACTGCGTTCATAGGAACTGGCTGAGTGGCGTGGTTAAGAAGATATGCCCTAGTGCCTGGTAGCAGCTCTCGCAGAGCATTTTCGAATTGGGATTGCGCACTGAACTCGCTGACTATGTTGTATACCGTGGTCTCCGTAATTCCATATGCGTTGTAGATCGGGCCGCGGAATCCGGAGCGCAACTTATTAAACTGCGCAGCATGGAGTTGCTCACCAGCTGCAGTTACGACCTGTAGATGATTGAGGCGTGCTAGGTCAATTTGCTGCAACAGGGATGGTGTACCGCTCAAATATGAGAGGCGTTGACCGTTGGCTGTTATGTAGAATTCATCATCCGCAACGAATTCTCCTTCCGGGATGATCAACTTGTGGCCGCTCATAATTGATAAGACCAACTGCTCGATAGAGAAATCAAACACGTAATTGGATAGGAAGAGCACAGCATGGTATTCATTGCATTCAATGCCAAAGTACCGCTTCCTAAGCGCATCACGCAAGTGAAGAACTCCACCTTGTTCGACCAGAACACCCTTTGGCTTGCCGGAGGTGCCAGATGTGAAAATTATATATGCCAGATTTTTTATTCCCGCAATGTTGGGCAAGTTATGAGTTGCCTGATTATTGACCATATTCGAGACCTTGGGCGAGTCAATTGCAAGTATTGTTGACGTCTGGCTTCCCCATGCAGAGGCGTACCGTGACTCTGTAATCAGAATCTTTGCTTGAACTACCTCCGAAATGCACTGGACACGCTCCTTGGGATATGATGGATCCAAAGGCACATATGCGCTACCGGTTTTCCAGATTGCGAGGATGCAAATAATCATGTCGATGCTCTTATCCAGAATGAGGAGCACCTTGTCGTCCGGCCTAAGGTGTGCCACGGATTGTATGTACCGGGCTAGCTGGTTTGCCCGTTTATTGAGCTCGGTATAGCTGAGTGATTTATCTCCCTGTACGACGGCAGCTCTATCCGGTACCCTGAAAGCTTCAAACTCGAATGCTCTACTGAGTGATATAGCTTCTAGGGTTTCCGCACCATTGGATAATCCTGCTAATGGCAGATGCGGACCACTCATCTCCTCAGGGCGGACCAACAGTAGCTTTGTATCTTCTTTAAGTCCCTGGGACCCCAGATAAGAGAGCTGTAACAGGAGATGCCTGTATGTCTCTAAGAAGCCCTGGATCGTTTCTTTCCGGAACAGGCTGGTGGCATAGTTAAAGTTAATCTTTAAGGCTGAGCCCGACTCTGTAGCTGTCGCGTTCAGATCAAATTTCGCAACCGACTTTATCCTCTGAACGGACTGGTATGGTGCGATTGTGGCAGTGTCTTGGATTGAAGGTGTCGTCTCGAATTCTTTGTCCATGTCACTTTCAAAGTTGAACACAGTCTGAACTAGGGGATGTCGGCTGGCGTCGTTATCCACCCGCAGCAGTTTAGTCACGTCTTGGAATGGCATGTCCTGATGTAACTGGGCATCAACAAGCGCTTTCATTACCCTTCGAATGAGATCGTGAACGGCAAAGTCCTTCACGTCGACCCTCACAACTACCATATTGACGAAGAATCCGACAATAGACTGGAACAGGGGGTGGGTTCGGTGACTGATGGGGACTCCCACAGCGATATCTACCTGGTGTGTATATGTCGAAAGCATCAGGCAGTAAACAGCGAGAAGCACTGCGTACAGAGTTACTCCGTGGTCTTTTGCAATGCCCCTGAGGGTTTCCAGAACCACACCGTCCAGAATGACGGAGAGGTCACCTCCATCGTAGTTGAATTGGGCAGGCCGCGGATAATCCGGTAGGAGCTGTAGGGGCTCCAGGCCGTCTAGTCTTTGCAGCCAAAAGTCGGATAATTTTTGAATCTGATTCTTACCTAGTCGTCGACGATGGTGCTCGGCATACTCCTTGTACTGGACTTGAGGCATTGGTAGGATTGGCATGTTGCCGCCTTTTTCGTTTGACGCGCAAAAAACGCGGAGCTCCCGCTCGAAGATCTTCAATGACCATGCATCGAAGCAAGTGTGATGGAAGGACAGGGTCAGATAAAGATTGCCCGTTTTGTGCGTGACAATATGCGCCAACCAGGGAAGCTCAGAATCGAGACGGAAAATGTGCTGCGATAGGCGTCCGACTATGGAATCAATTTGATCAATGGTGCTCACTGCACTTTTCTCAATGATCAACATGCACTTGGCCTCATCGGTAGTCAATATCTTTTGGTAGAACGTGC
Organism: Aspergillus nidulans FGSC A4; assembly: GCF_000011425.1. Lineage (NCBI taxonomy): Eukaryota > Fungi > Ascomycota > Eurotiomycetes > Eurotiales > Aspergillaceae > Aspergillus > Aspergillus nidulans. Next base: position 3,316,126 of record NC_066262.1, on the reverse strand, counting down.
CAGTTGCCTGGTCCCGCAGCAGAAATGTTCGTAAGGCTTCGTGTCTTGAAAGAATGGTATATAATGCCTCTTCGACTCGAGATTGATCAATGTATGGAGGTAGCTCAAAGGCAGCATCGATATTATATGCATTGCCTCCACCTTCAAGCTCGTGAATGAATAGAAGGCGCTCTTGAGCGGGAGATACGGCTATTTTGCGTCTGTTATCATAATCCACAGGCGTGATCTCCTGTATGTCTCCAACATTGTTCATAATTAGGTGTGCCAGACTCTCGATGGTTCGGTGACGGAACAGAGCGCTGACGGAGATTGTGCGGCCAAATACCTCGTGAATCTTGAATGAGAGCTTTGTACTCTTCAAACTATCGCCTCCGAGGGTGAAAAAATCGCTGTCGCTGCCAATTGTTTGGGCGGATATATCTAACAACCCTGCCCAGATACCGCACAGGATGCTCTCGATTTCATTACGTGGAGCCAGCACGTTCATTGCGCCTTTCTCCTCTGCTGTAGGTAAGGCCTTTGTATCCAGCTTTCCACTGGGAGTCACTGGGAGAGAACTGATAGGAATGAAACTTGAAGGTATCATATAGCCAGGAAGCCGGGATTGCATAAAGCGCCGGATTGCACCCGGAGACAATGGCGAGCTAGCCACGAAGTAACCAACAAGGAACTTCTGGTCTCCTTCCTTGCCACTCTTTGCAATTACAACAGACTGTTTAATGTCAGGATGTGAGGACATGACAGCCTCAATCTCCCCCAATTCGATACGGAGCCCGCGAATCTTGACCTGGAAGTCATTGCGTCCCAAATATTCAATTTCACCGTTACTGCCTGGGATCCAGCGTACCAAGTCACCGGTCCTGTACAAGCGGCTGTTGCGCCCATTTTGCCGTTCACTGTCTGTTTGGAACGGATTGCGTAAAAATCGCTCAGCAGTCACTTCCGGTCGGTTATGATATCCTCGCGCGACGCCTTCACCACCCAGATAGAGCTCACCTACAGCCCCAATTGGAACGCGTTTCATGTCTGCATTCAGCACGTAGCTCGTACTGTTGCCAATCTGCTGGCCGATGCTCTTATCTGTGCGCCGCTCAGGGAAAGGGTACAGCCGCTTGTGTGTCGTGATGGAGATCTCTGTTGGACCGTAGCCGTTGATAATCAGCCCTTGGAAAGTGTCACGGATTTGATCAAAGACGGGCTGGCTAAAAGCTTCTCCAACGCAGTCGACACGGCGTAGGTGGTCTTTAAATCGACTGAACTCATACATGGAAATAACGGATGGGGTTCCAGACAGGTATGTTACCCTATTAGTTTCGATATATTGGTAGAGGCGCTCTTTGTCACTGCGCATTGCATCGTTGAGCATAACTAATGTTTGGCCGTTGAGAATGGCATCCGTCATCTGTTCCACGAAATGGTCAAAGACGTAGTTGGAGAATGAGAGGATTACCTCGTCATCAGTATCGCGCAGCCCGAAGGTTTTAGACAGCGATATCTGCAGATTTACCACTCCGTGGTGCTCCACCATGACGCCCTTTGGCTTCCCAGTTGTTCCCGAAGTGTAGATAATATATGCAAGATCCGTGCTCGTACTGGACGGTGCAGGATTCGACACACTCCAGTTACCGTCAGTCTGAGTAGAGATGTCAGACCGATACAGACGGACACTCTCTCCCGCTAATTCTTGGATTCGTGAGAGGTAACACGCGTCTGAAATCACGGCAATGGCGCTGGTGTCTTCTAGGATATAGCGGATACGGTCGTCGGGGTACTCAGGGTCGATCGGTACATAGGCACCGCCAGTCTTCCACACAGCCAGAATGGTAGCTATCATATGCTCACTCTTATCCACTACCAGAGCAATGATACTGTTCGGCTTTGGGCTGATATCAGATTTGAGCTGGTGCGCCATACGGTTCGCCCGCTCATTTAGCTGACGATACGTCAAGCTGCGTTGCTCATAGACCACCGCGACCTTGTCTGGTTTCTGGGCCGCTTCTTTTTCGAACATCGCGTGTAGGGTGGTGTCGGGGAATTCCGCGTCTGTCGCATTCCATGCGTCAAGTTGAGCCATTTGCGCTGATGACAGATACTCTAGGCTGCGGACGGGGTCATCTAAATGCTTCGCGACTTGCAGGAGCGTGTCCCGGACCATTTGGAGCAACTCAGATATAACAATCTCATCGAAAAGCTCTCGAGCGTAGCAGATGGTGAAGGTGAATCCCCCAGTTAGGTCGACCTCGCGCGCGATAACAGCAAGGGGATAGTCGAGCTTTTCAATATTGCCTTCGATGGTATACTTCAATTCACTCTTCTGCCGCATCTCCTCGGACTTGTCCAGTATTGGATAATTCTCCAGCACAAATAGCGAGTCAAATAACCCATGCTTCAGCTCGTTTTTCTGTAGACGGCCAAGTTCCACATTTCCCCGGCTGTTCATGCCATTTACAATGGCCTGCACATCACGGATAGCCTCCAAGACGGTTTTATTCTTATAGGCCAACTGATTAATTACCAGTGGGAGCGTATTTATGTAGAGACCCACAGATCGTTCGATCCCACTCACAGGCAGGTTCCTCCCTGAGATAGTAGTGCCAGTGACAGTATGAGTACCGCCACCGTAAGCATGCAATACCGCGTGCCAAACAAACTGCAGAATAGAGTGCAATGTAATGCCTTGCGCAGAGCATGTTTGGCGCAATTTGCTTAGCCAGGAAGCATCAGGGACTGTTAAAGTTAATTGTTGTTGATCCTCCACTTTGTCATAGTCCGCCAGTTGAATCTTGTACCGACTGCGTTCGTTCAGCAAAGCGTTCATGTCACAACGCTCTTCAATCTGATTCACGATACCAGCCCAGTACCTGAGATGATCTTCGCGATGATCTTGGAGATACTGCTGAGACTGCCTGTAAGGGTCTTCCAGAGTCCTGAGAGAATGTCCGTGCAGGAGATGCAGATAAGTTCCATGAGTCTTCCTGAAAAGAAGCGGCAGGCTCCATCCATCAAGGATTGCGTGATGACAGCTGAACAAGCACGAAAACCGAGTTGAGCTATGCTCGATCAGATAAATGCGGAACAGGCTTCCGGCTGCTAGGTCGTATGGCTCAGCCAGGTCCCTGCGCTGTAACTCTAGTAGTTTCTGCTCCTCGGGCAGGGCTGAATCGTCGGCAAGGTGTAAGAACCACCAGTTCAGCGGCTGGTCCTCGTCAATCACCTGCAAAACATCCTGTCCCCATTGAAATCGGAGCCTCAGTGTTGGAAGCATGTGTTGTACCTGCTTCCAGGCTTTTTTAAATAGATCAGGATTGATATTGACATCGTATCGCAGCACGGATTGCATCACATAAGCCTCTGATCGGCCCATATTTTTCAGGAACTGATAAACGAAGCCTTGCTGGAGACTGTTAGCAAGATAGACATTAGCATTTGCAACTTCTCCCGCCACGGTTTTTAGTTGAGGCCTAGCCCTCTCATCCGGAGTTCCGTTGGACTCTTTGCTTCGCAGAAGCTCAGCCATACGCTCCAGTGTCCGGGATGAGAAAACGTCCTCAATGGAAATAATTACACCAAGCTGCTGGCGAATACGTGCGATGAGCTGGATGCATGTGATGCTGTGCCCTCCAAGACGAAAGAAGTTGTCTTTACGGGATATCGACAGGTGATGGGCTCCGAGAACATCTGCCCATATCTTCCCCAAAGCTATTTCCACCTCATCCGTGAGCTCGCAAGAGGACACTTTGGGTTGAATAAGGTCGACAGAAGGTAGGGCACGGAGGTCTGCCTTTCCATTAACAGTCACTGGGATTTGAGACACGCGCACAAGTCGTGTCGGAATCATGTATCGGGGCAGCTTCAGCTCCAGAAATTGCAAGAGAGCCGTTTCAGAGACAGAGGTATTATCGCCCACATAATAGCCTACCAGATGCTCGTTGGTAGTCTCCTTTTCGCCATGCCGCAACCTTTTAGAGACGACTAGGCTGGTTCGTACCCCAGGGTAACCCGCCAGAGTGGACTCTATCTCGCCGGGCTCGATACGGATCCCTCGCAGCTTGATTTGGAAGTCCGCGCGGCCGAGGTACTCGATCTCACCGTTTGGAAGCCAACGGGCGAGATCCCCGGTCTTGTACATCAGCTGGTTTAATCCGAGCTCCTTCTCATGGTCCGTTTGGAATGGGTTGGGAATGAAGCGTTGCGGCGTAAGGTCGGGACGGTTAAGGTAGCCCTTGGATATACCCAGCCCGCCAATGTGTAATTCACCAGTGGCACCAATAGGCACTCGCTTGAGAGACTTGTTGAGGATATAACACTTGACGTTGCGCACCGGCCTCCCAAGACTCGTGTTATTGCGCGCCGAGCCTGGTTCGAAAACATTGAGCGCCGTCACAAAGGCTGATTCTGTGAAGCCATACTCGTTCAATATGCAATTCTTGAAATGTCTACGTAGTGCCAGATACCGAGATTCAGTCAAGTTCTCACCGACCAAGATCAAACGCTTTAGAGATGGGCAAGAGGAGAAGTCGTATTCCTGCAGGACGGAGGCAGTGCCGTTGAGGTACGTGATCTTGTGCTCACGAATGAATGGTATCAACTTTTCGGCATCATACTTCTCAGCATCATCGACCATAGCGAGCAAATGGCCATTCACTAGTGCCATGAGCATCTGCCGCACGAAGGGCTCAAACACATACGCTGAAAAGAGCAGGATGGCTTCATGATGGTCCCCTGTCACCCCATACCGAGCTGAAAGGTCAGTGATGCTGTTCACCACGTTAGTGTGTTGCTTGAGAATGCCCTTCGGAAAACCCGTGGTCCCCGATGTATAGGTAACGTAGGCAAGCTGCTTGCTGGTCAGAGATGGGTCGCGCAAATTGGCTCTCGGGAATGTCGATGGCTGCTGATCAATGGCGCTCAAGCAATGCTCTAGACGAATAATGGAGAGCTCCCTGTCGCTGATGACCTCGCTTTGAAGTCTCTCTGCAAGGTGGTTGCTCGCAATGATGACTTTTGCCTGAGTGTCTTCAAGCACAAAGCGGACTCGTTCATCAGGGTAGGTTGGGTCAATGGGCACATATGCGGCGCCGGACTTCCAGATACCCAATATAGTCACGATAAGGTTCTCGCTCTTCTCGAGAAATAAAGCCACCAGCTGCTCAGGTAAGATCCCGATGGACCGCAGATAGTGCGCGAAACAGTTGGCCTGCGCGTTCAATTCGCCGTATGTAAGCTGGCGACGTTTGTACACGATGGCAACTTTGTCTTCATGCAGCTGTGTCGCCTCCTCAATAAGGTGATTGAGTCTTTTGCATTCAGGGTACTCTCCATCCGTCTTGTTCCACTCTTCTAACTGCTGCTTTTGCTCTGCAGAAAGAAGTTCAAGATCTCGGACCGGCGTCGCTCCCCCCGACGCAGCCTTAGCGAACAAGACGTTCAGGGCTTCGGCGATATCCACTAACGTCTTCTGTCGAAAAAGGGACCCTGAGAAGTGTATTCTAACCTGAAGTCTTCCACCTCCTTCGCACACCATTACTGCTAGAGGCAAGCCAGCAATTAGACCCTCACACTTGTTTGCATCTGCGAAGATAACCAGAATGTCGAATAACCCCATTCTGATGAGACTTAATCCAGCCTCCCCCGGATGCATTTCTTGCTTCCTCAATTGGTTTAACTTTTCCATACTCTGAATCTCCTGCATCACGGTCTGTCCTTGTCTGCTCTCATGGCAGACAATTGAGGGTGTAATAGTGTATGATGTCGCTATGTTATTGGGGTCGTCACCCACATCGATCGACGCAGCAACAGTATGTGAGCCACCACCGAACCCTTTCAACACATAATGCACTGCAAACTGGATCACAGACCTCATACTAATATCTCGTGCAAGACACATTTCTTCCATCGCGACAAGTACTTCTGAGGGAAAAGGAACCGAGTACTCATTGTAGTCATCCGGTCCATCACTGAACCCGGTTACCGCAAGCTGGTATTTCGTCGAGTTTGTTGCAATACTGCTCAGATCACAACGTTCAGTTATTTTGCTGATGCCGGCTTTCCAACCTTCAAGCCCTCCTGCAAAACACACTTGGACACCAACACCCGATTTGCTAGGGTCAATGTTGCCATTGCCTGCATCAACGTCGCCATTGCCCCCGGCGCTTTTCCCATTGGACTGCTTCCAATTAACCTTTGGCACCGTAGGGTCTGCATAGCCGCCACTGTAGCCAGGGCCGTCTTCGCTCAATAGCCCGGGAGGGCTCATTTTGATTCTCTTATTTCACGGAGGGCAAAAGCCTGAGGGGATATCGCTTGAGAAGTCAGTTGACGGCCTAGAAGTGAGGACACCGCGAAAAGTCCGCCCACAGTGCTAAACCGAGCTCCCCTCCTAGACGAGGGGTACTACAGCTCCGCCTGGCCGATTCCAGTCGAAGCACTGCCAAGAGGCCTTCACAAGATTAGGGACTGACTTCGCTACCCGGCAATCCAGTACCGCAGCATCGTACCATCAAGCCGTGCCGTGGGGACGGCCAAGCGACACCGTCACGGCCTAGCATCAGACCATGCTAGGTACTAGTGCCATAGGGTACGCAGGAGATGATGTTTCACGTCTCCTGCAGATTGTCCCAACTGGCTCTGCACCGTAATATTGGCCCTATATTGGGGGAAAGGGCCAATCGCAAAAGGGTAACAAGCTTCGTTATGATCATTTCCCAATATTCTCTCGCTTAGGGCTGACGTAGTCCATTCCTACTCATCAAATTGTGGTACGAGCCAAGCCCTCTATTCCTGGCGGGGCTATTGCTGCAGTGTCTTACGCTGATTCAATTTCTGCAGGGTAATGGTTTTAGGCGTCACCCGACGAAGGCCGCCATGACTATACTTGTCTACAGCCCCTCGTACTTTTGCGACGAGTGTGGTCGGCTCGATGTCCAAGCCAGTCCTACCCGGTCGCTTATTTGCTTGGAGACTTGCGCGCAGACGGGAAAATAAATAAACCCTGATGGAAATTCGCAGAAACGTCTGTTCTTCGCCGGCAATTCCTACCCATTAACCTACACAAACCAGTCCAAGCCTTGGGGATCCTTCCGTTACCACCGCTTCTTCATCAGTCTCAACTGCTTGCCCTCATTCATAATGGGTTCAGTCAGCAAAGCCAATGTTCCAAAGATCGATGTTTCTCCCCTGTTTGGAGACGACCAAGCAGCCAAAATGAGAGTAGCCCAGCAAATCGACGCCGCTTCGCGTGATACTGGGTTTTTCTACGCCGTCAACCATGGGATCAATGTGCAGCGACTCTCGCAGAAGACCAAGGAGTTTCATATGTCTATCACACCTGAGGAAAAGTGGGACCTTGCGATTCGTGCCTACAACAAAGAGCACCAGGACCAAGTCCGTGCCGGATACTACCTGTCCATCCCCGGGAAAAAGGCAGTCGAGTCCTTCTGCTACCTTAACCCGAACTTCACGCCCGATCATCCCCGTATCCAGGCCAAGACTCCCACTCACGAGGTAAACGTGTGGCCAGACGAGACCAAGCACCCTGGTTTCCAAGACTTTGCCGAGCAGTATTACTGGGATGTTTTCGGTCTCTCTTCTGCACTGCTCAAGGGCTACGCCTTGGCATTAGGCAAAGAGGAGAATTTCTTCGCTCGCCACTTCAAGCCAGACGATACTCTTGCCTCGGTTGTGCTGATCCGCTACCCTTACCTGGATCCCTACCCCGAGGCTGCTATCAAGACGGCGGCCGACGGCACCAAACTGAGTTTTGAGTGGCATGAGGATGTATCCCTAATCACTGTGCTTTACCAGTCCAACGTGCAGAACCTGCAGGTAGAAACTGCTGCCGGGTATCAAGATATCGAGGCCGACGATACTGGCTACTTGATCAACTGCGGCAGTTACATGGCACATCTCACAAACAACTACTATAAAGCGCCCATCCATCGGGTGAAATGGGTTAATGCAGAGCGCCAGTCCCTGCCATTCTTCGTCAACCTGGGATACGACAGCGTGATTGATCCATTTGATCCCCGAGAACCCAATGGCAAGTCTGATCGGGAGCCACTCTCCTACGGCGACTATTTGCAAAACGGGCTGGTGAGTTTGATCAACAAGAACGGCCAGACCTAGAAGCGAGGGGTGTGGAACTAGCAGATAGCACCTGTGGACGGGAGTTGGATTTAGCATTATCCTTTTAGGGAATTGAGAACTAAGAAGAAGCGAGTTCGAGAAAATTAGAGAGGCGCTACACCATTTTAGCTAGTTTAATTCTTCTACATTTTGTTCTTTCCACTCCACTATTCGATCGTAGCAACGGAATTGAAGCAGTTCGATCATATACAGTGTTAAGATCACCAGAGAATACCCAAATTCCTCCGCGCTATTTGTTTTCTAATTTTCTGTTACTAATGATAACTGTGAGAACGAAACAGTAATCCCTCCCAAAAGCCATCACCATATGGCGTGGAGAACTGCGAGAGGGTCTCTCAGAACGAGTCATTCGAGCTGCAGAATTGCACAGGCCCTTTTCGCTCCACCCGCAGCGCCACGAATCCGGTTGGCATCGGCGCGATGTCACCTGCAATGGAACGGCGATAGGATCTTGATGCTCACCAGCCAATCACAGGTTCTCCAAGAAGCACTCGGGATCCACGGGTTCCGTCTCAGTAGCGGCTGCGTACACGATCCTAACCTAAAAGAACCACAGGCCAAGCCCACATGCATAGCATGTTGATTTCCCTGGCCCGGCGCCGGCCGAACCTTGGTCTAGGGCTTTGTGCGCTCTGTCGATTCCGTGTCAAAACTGGACCAGGCAGCAGGAACATGTCTGTATTCTAGATCTCATCGGTACTTGCCGCCAACTCACCCAAATCGCGATCTCGAATGCACCTATCTAGCTAGCCACCCTGTTCAATATTTTCTACTGGACGCTCCGAAGAAAAATGCTTCACGTAACTTGCCAAGGTACCCCCTCCGAAGTAAGTCCATACCCGAATGTATATTTGCCCATATTTAACGCCTATACTTCCAGATCGGCTATCACCATGGCTCTGCTGCCAAAGGCGAGATTGCGAAAGCCATTGACTTCGCAACTGGCCTCATTCATGGCAAAACAAAAAAGACACAGGCGGAGCTTGAACAGCTCCTCAGGGAGTTGGAGCAGGTGATGAAACAGCGCTGGCCGAGATACTATGAGGAAATCTGCGGTATGTTTACCTACGTTCTTTACTTGCTGAATCACCCCGTTGACGGAATTTTCAGGAATCGCAAAGGGTGCGGAACGCGAAGTATCGGAGATTGTCATGCTCAACACTCGTACGGAATTCGCGTACGGGCTCGTAGAAGCCCGGGACGGGTGCACCACTGTTTACTGCAAAACCCCCAATGGAGCGCTACAGGGCCAGAACTGGGACGTAGGTTATTAGATCCACGGTCTGCTATCTATTTTCCTTGCTAACCGCCATTCCGGCAGTTCTTCACCGCAACCAAAGAAAACTTGATCCAGTTAACAATTTGTCAGCCGGGTCTACCCACTATCAAAATGATTACAGAAGCTGGTATCATTGGCAAAGTGGGTTTCAACAGTGCTGGTGTCGCTGTCAATTACAATGCACTACACCTACATGGCCTCCGTCCCACTGGCCTCCCCTCGCATCTCGCGCTGCGCATGGCCCTCGAAAGTACATCTCCGTCTGAGGCGTATGAAAAAATCGTCTCGCAAGGGGGCATGGCGGCTAGCGCGTTCATCATGGTGGGCAACGCACACGAGGCCTACGGGCTAGAGTTCTCGCCCATCAGCTTGTGCAAGCAAGTTGCTGACACCAATGGGCGGATAGTGCATACGAACCACTGCCTCCTCAACCATGGGCCATCGGCGCAAGAGCTTAATCCCCTGCCGGACTCGTGGAGCCGCCACGGGCGGATGGAACATCTCCTCTCTGGTTTTGACGGCACGAAGGAGGCATTTGCGAAGTTGTGGGAGGACGAAGACAACTACCCTCTCTCGATCTGCCGGGCATATAAGGAAGGGAAAAGTAGAGGCTCCACTCTTTTCAACATCGTCTTCGATCATGTGGGCCGGAAGGCAACAGTGCGGCTGGGCCGGCCCAATAACCCTGATGAGACCTTTGTCATGACCTTTAGCAATCTGGATACCAAGTCCGCGATCCAAGCCAACATTTGACCAATATCTCTTTCCAACCGATGCCTTCTGCAGTCTTCTCCAGCCATAGCGTACTACACCGTGAACACTTCTATGTATCTTGACAACTAGATACAAGTCAAAAGGCGAATCAAATAAAGTCGCATGTTTGGGAGAATGCACGCCAGAGTGAAATGCTGAATCCTGTTGGCTTTCACAACCAGGTGCCTAAAGTATAGCAATGCAACGAAGGCATGCCTAGTCTAGCTTCTTTCCCTAAACATGCTTTAAATCTAATACGAGAATTATTTAAAGCATTCCAGAACTACTACTAACTTCCTATTACCCTGGAGTTTCCTGTTTCGGAAGGGTTGACCTCTCAATCCTTCCTAACCTTGTGAGTCTAGAGTAAGCTCTGCAATCTTGTTTAACCTACCTAGGACTCACGAAGACTCCCTCAGTATGAAGTTGATAAAGGTTCTTTGTGCTCCGAGCCCGCAAGGGAAATCAGTGCTGAGATATACTGGCTGGGCTCTATATGTTGTAGAGTCAAGTGTTGACAATTTGAATCCTCGCTAATGTCACGGCTCTGCAAGCCGGGATCCCGAGTTGGTAAAGCATGCAACAGCAAGCCCCATTTTATCTACATATTAGCTACGATTATCCTAATCATTGCTTTTAGAATAATCTCTAAATTTGGAGCCAGCAGGTCACAGAGCTCACTCTAGGCACCCCGGGCACAGTGCTCGAAATAGCGTCGTGCCGTTATCCAGCTTCATACATTGGTGTAAAAGAAGAATCGAGCCATTTCTGGCCACCCATCTGATAAAGTTAGGCCTAGCTCCGTGAAGACATTCCACAAAAATCTCTCCATGAACATAATTCTTCTCAGTGCTTAGTTTCTTGAACATGAGCTACAGAATGGTTTTTTGAATATTTCAATTGGCTTTCCACCATAATATATGATTATAGTTACTAATTAGACTACTTCTATAGCAAAGCTTATAGCTGCCACAATTGTTCTTTAGTATACTTATATGACAGGTTAGAATTAGTAGCTTGCCGATCAGAGCGGGGTCCTGATGTATTCGATGTTCATTTCCTGCTACCTGTCGCTGGCGGAACCTCCAGGGTCAATAATTTAGGAGTGTTTGGTTACTATAAAATCTTCAGATGGCTTAATATCTGTACCCGCGTGGTTTTCTGGCGCCCAGGTCCCATTGATTCTGATCCTAGGCGTCTCGCGGGATGCTGGATAAGCACGGAAGTGTTATGCAGGCAGCTGTCGAAACACCTGAGGCAGCTACTGGCAAGATCCCTAGTCGGTTCGCGTCTATACTTGTTAAATATGGACCGCTTGTGACCGCTAGTCACATATGAACTTCCTTATTTTGGATATCGGGATCCTACGCTCCAGCTCGCCAAGATATATGCAAAAGTTCTTGCTATTTCCACGGTTCAAAGGTTATAAATCTCTTCCGAATGCCGAATTAGGCCAGGTTGCGTATTGTTCGTTATATATATAAACCGCCCTATTGGATCGGAAGAATTAGACCTCCATACGTCGGTGCGTTTGACAGCTTCCGACGCAAAATAATGACCACGAGCGTTCTACTGAAATGAAATCCTTGTAACCATTGAACAATCGTACTGAGGTCAGAATCTGGTCACAGCATTTGAAGTATCCCACTTTGAATGCTAACTTGGTCACCAATATACCACCGCCTAGCTCGTCACTAACCTAGAAGGATACCGCGCGTTGCGCCGATTATTAGCATGGTGCTGTAGGTCTCATCTTGCAGACCTAGATTTATCGAACAGTGGCGACTGTCTAGTTTCCACTGTATATCACTGCGTGACGTTCAAGACGCAGGTGCAAAGGTACCTGGTGCTTCGAACAATACGAAAATGCATACCACTCCTCTTCCGAGTAACTTTAACTTCGTTCGAATGGACTCCCTATGTTCATGGAGAGCAAGAAACATCGTGGAGATAATCCCTGACGCAGCAAGGCTGACGCCTAAGTACCAAGCTCTTCGATAGCCCCTTAAGAGATCTGTTCTGTTTTGGTTGTGATCAACCCCGACTATTGCACCAAACATGAGACCCAAAGAGGACGCATAATTCATGAAGGTTGCAACTAAGCTGGCTGAGACCTGCAATCACAATTTTAGTTATTTTCTCCGTCTCAATGCTGAACCATCAAATAGCATCAACACGCTTAGCTTCATGGCCTTTTGAAAGAGTTTAGTAGCTAATGGACTTACTCCTTGATGTTCTTGAGGTATCGCGTTGGAAACTAGAACATTGCATGCGGGAAAAGACATTTCCCTGGTTACAGTCAGTAAGTGTGGATACCAGTCCGAAATATATCATGAAGTAACTCACATTCCGCAAGGCATTACTAATATCGATGCAAACAGCTGCCCCTAGTAGCTCTGTTTGATAGGCATGATGGCATAAAAAATGTCGGGTGTGCAAACTGCAGAGATCATCATGACCACACTGGCAGGCAAATTTTGAAAGATTAATCCTGTTGTAAGGACAGCAACAAATCCGCTGATGGCTGTAGGCGAAAACTGCAGACAGCCAAATATAGGTGAAATACTTCGAAAGTTCTGAATATACTGCCTACCGTAGAATACCCAGATTCCAAGGACAGCCCATCCACATGCCAACGCGGCCAGAACGAATCCAATGCCTGGTGGGAGGGCTGAAAATGGAGTCAAGGGGAGAGTTGCCTTGGGCTCAATGTAACCAAATATACCGAACATACCAGCGAAACAACAAGGAGAATATAGCTGTATGCGCCCTGCCATTGCGCTTCTGGGGCGATATTCTCTGCAAAGTTGAAGATAATGTGGCCGCAAATGCCTGTCGCGCATCCAGCGATATCCATTCTCGCCCATATACTGTATATTGTTTTCTTAGACATTATCCGCTTCTTAAAAAGACTCGGATATTGCGCCGGAAGTGAAGCACTAGTAAATCCTGCAGACAGACGTAGAAAGAGTAAGAATGCAGATTCAGCCATGTTCAACGAAGCGAATTTGATCCGCATGTCTTCAGATTCATCAACAGGGAGTGCAAGAGAGACGATGACCGGAATATATGTACCATGCTTGCTCATACCAAACAAATGAACACGATGTAGCGGAGAGCTATTGGGTGTCGTTCATATCTCGGATAAATGATACCCACTTTTAGAAGGCAGCCTGGAATACGTGTTCAGGCCGATGACAGGATGAGCTGTGTGAGTCACAGAAAAACAGGTGACCGGATTGGTCTATCTAATTTGCTCGCCAGATACTACTGGCAATGCAATATCTCCCCGGTGGAAAGAATATTGCAGATGTACTTACCCGCAAACCGGATTCTAGTTGATTAAAGGGGTGGAGGAGGAAAAGCACTAATCTTCTAGCAGTAAGTTCTTGACTACAGCACGTCTCATTTATAGCTTGCCTGTGATACCCGAGTCGCCGGTCGTACTTCAACATTGCAGTGCACTATATTTCTTAGGGGGACTCTTTTTTACTGCCACATCTTGCGGACACAACGCTACCCGATCCCACTGCGCTATTCGAACCCTATCATCAGAAATATGATTGCGTCTCCAGCATAGTGCCTCCTGGAGGTCTGATATTTGTCACCGAGGTCACAGGTTTATTGGCTCCTACATTGCGAACGGGCTGCTTGAGCTCGGCTACAGAGTGCGCGGAACAGTCCGCTCAAGTGAAAGGCAGCCTGGGTGACGCAAGCTCTTACCAAACGCAACCCTTCTGCAGCTTTTGCGGCTTTAATTGTACTAGATCGGAATACCGCCTGCGTCTGGGACACTGTTCTCAAGGATGTTGATGGCATTGCTCATGTCGCAGGAGACGTGAGCTTTGGGCCAGACCCGACCGAAGTCATTACACCAAGTATAGAAGCTCTCCGAAGACTTCTTGAGGCTGCTAGCAAAGTGCCTTCAATCAACCGTTTCGTTCTTACCAGCAATGATCAAGCAGCAAGCAATCGTTCGACTACTCGAGAGATCCGATCAATGGGGAAACTTGGGACGAGGAGGCCATCAAGGCTGCGTGGAGACCACCCCCTTACGAGGCGGAACGTGGGTGGGACATTTATTCTGCTCTCGAAGCGCAAGTCGAAGAGGAAATGTGGAAGCTCAGCCAGGAAAAGAAACCAAGCTTCGTGGTGAACTCCGTTTTGCCAACTTACACAATGGGAGCCATCTTCGGTGAGCAACAGGCGGGTAGCGCGACGAAATGGTTGCTTATCTTCTCTAAATATCCATCAAAGGATGGTTTCACGAGAGGTTCCGAAACGTCGTCGTATTATGCTTATGCCGGATATGTTGCAGTCTTGCATATTGGTGCGTTTACTCAAGATGGGAAAAGAACCAGCGATTGTTGGCATTTGCGGGCCGTTTGATTTTCAACACTGCTTAATTTAATCCTCCAGAGTGAGCTTAGCTAAGCTTCTTTACACCATTCCTTAACACGGACCTATGCATTTAGGGAGGCTCAAAGCCTTGGAATTAATATATTTAGTGGCAGTGACCTATTTTGCCGTGCCGGTTAGAGAAATGAGGTCCGGTGTTCACGTTGGACCACTAAGTGCTTTTATAGTTAATGCTTGCCAAGGCCATGGAAAAACTAGCTTTGTCAAAATTATATATCCCTGGTAGTGTCGCCGTTTGCTGCTTAGATCACCTCTTCGCTTTAAACCACTGATAAGCGTGGGATTCCGGCAAATTGTTCGCTGGCTGATATGTTTCCTTGCAAGTTAACTCGTATCCTCATCATGGAGTTTAATAGACACTGAGATCCAGTTATTTCCAAACGGTTATCGGCCGGGTGTTGATTCATCTTAGAGAAGAATATTGGCCACTCCCTTGACTTGGCTTGGCTTAGGAGCAGCTCCGCACGTATCCTTGGATACCATCCATTCAATCGAGATCCTTAACTTTGCCTTAGACAGGCAGTGACTGACAGTGCAATGTTCTGATTGAAACTGATGACCCGATAATGAATCTTGAAGTGATCAGCAAGCCTCATTATGAACATCTGCCGCGCGGCAAATACTTGGAATTCCGCCATTTCTAAGCGTTTCTTATCACAACTCAAAGCCTTCTTTCTTGCTCCACCAATCTTTAAAGATACTCAACGCGCTTTTGGTAGTATGGTGGTAGCTTGAAGATCAGTATTAATCAACGAGTCAAACTCGATGAGGCGATCGACCTGGATAAGCTATAGGGCCGGATGGTTTATGCAAGTAAGTCGGGGAGCGGAACAACGGAGACTTTTACCAGGTACTGCAGACTGCCTTATTACGCCCAAATAGATTCTGACAAATCGATATTAGGGCAACACCAAATGAAAATGATCGCGCTGTTTGACAGATGAGCTTCCCTCTTTTCATATCCTTTCATGGATTCAATTCTCTTCTCGACAGCCGACCCTCCTCGCCATCACTACGGTCAGGTAACGGTCAAGCCTATCGACAATGACTACCGCGTCGTTAGAAGGGCAAGGAACTGCAGCGCATCATTCCGAAATTTCACCAACGAGACATGGTGATGGTAAATAGCTCTCTAAATGTCCTGCACCAATTGTAGGGCTTTGCATACGACGGCTAACTCATACAGACTCAGGTGTAGGTTCTGCACAGAATGCGAATGATGAACACGTGTACATTGCCGATGGCTACCACATTGTTCGACGGATGATATTCATCATGACAGTGTGTTCATCCATGTTTATGAACCAGTTGGGCCTATGCAACACTCTCACGACGCCCGAAATAATCGGAGAGTCCTTTGGTGTCACCGACCCTGGTAACCTCTCCTGGACAATCTCTGGTTACGGCTTGACTCTAGGCACCTTCATCTTAATCGGAGGACGTTTGGGTGACGAGCTTGGCAACAAGGCAATATTCATCATTGGTATGGGCTGGCTTGCCTTGACCAGCATGATGGCAGGAGTGTCTGTCTACTCCAGCTACCCCGTCTACATCCTTGCTCGTGTTCTGCAGGGCCTTGGCCCCTCCTTGACTGTGCCTAATGCTCTAGCTATCATGGGAAAATGCTTCTCACAGGGCCCTCGAAACATGGGGTTTGCATGGTTTGCTGCGTCAGCTCCAGTCGGTGCGATGACAGGTCTCCTCTTTGGGCCCCTTTTTGCCATGGCTTGGTGGCCATGGATCTACTGGAGTCAGGCTTTGGGGGTTGCCTTTCTTTTTGTCATCTCTTTCGTCGCGATTCCAAATATGCCCGTTGAGGGCGAGCCAAAGCGACGAACGATTCGCGAGGTTTTGAACCGAGTTGATCTTCTGGGCGGTGCAAGCGGTGTGACAGCACTGATTCTATTCAACTTTGCCTGGAATCAGAGCCTGATCACTATGTGGGATGAACCTTACGTCTACGTATGCCTGATCCTCAGTTTCGTCTTTCTGGCGGCGTTCTTTTACATCGAACTTCACCTAGCTCGTTATCCAATCCTACCTGTTGCTATCCTCACTTCCGACATTGCTTTCGTGTTCGGCTGTACAGCAGCGGGTTGGTCCACATTCGGCATCTGGGTAAGTACTGATCTTTGGCCAGAAATTATGTCAAACTGATTATATATTAAGCTATTCTACGTCATCCGAATATGCGTCAATATTGGTGGCCAAACCCCCATTCAACTGGCCGCATGGCTTTCTCCTATCCTTGTCACCGGTATATCAACAGCGTTGATTGTTGGCAAAATAGTCGACAAGGTCCCAGCCTCATCCATCATGTTCTTTGCAATGTTTTGTTACTTCCTCACTTCCCTTCTCATGGCCTTGCGGCCCGTACACTCAACATACTGGACCTACTTCTTTTTCGCCACCATCATCGCCACCTTTGCAATGGATTCATCGTTGCCTGCTGCCACGATCATCTTCTCTAACGCTGTGCCGCGACACTATCAAGGCATGGGTTCCAGTGTGATCATGACGATTGTTGTCTACAGTATATCGCTAGGCCTTGGTTTTGCTGGTACCATTGAACTTCAGATCAACAATGGCGGACATACTAAGGCAGACTTGCTTCATGGCTACCGGGGTACTCTCTGGTTTTCGGTAGGGTTGACAGCATTCGGCACTATACTCGCCCTTATCTTTCTACTCAAAGATCATCGAAGACGACAGTTGATGCAATGAGCAAGGTTTGATAAAATGTATGAAGTATTGTATAGAGCATCCGGATCGACGTAATTACCAGCATCAACTAACGAATAATATAAAAGAATGAAGGTCTGATTCTTACAATCTAGCTCTATAGAGCAGCTTTAAATACACAAGAAATAATAATCAACCTAGCCTAATACGGCAGTTGGAAGAGACATAACTTTTGAACCGTGGAAATAGCTGAAGTCTCTGCATAAGCATCGGCGAGCCGGAGCTTGCAGTTCCGATATCCCAAACAGGAAAGTTCCATATATGACTAGCCGTCACATACGGTCGACATATTGTTATTCTTGTGTTCTCTAAAGCTATCGCTAGTGATATCGTTTATTATTCTGCCCCAGCCGACCGCCTGGGTTACGGGCATTGTCCGGGCATCGCCAAGCGTCGTCTTTGGGATAGGGCAACAACTAGACTTGTTCAAGCACGGGTTGGGGCGGGTTTCCAGGCCTAGCTGATCCGCCCACGCGGTTTTTGGGGTGGGTTACCTGAACAGTAAACCGCCCATGGGTTTAGCAAATAATTCTAACCCAACCCAAATAACTAGGGGTGCACTCGGTGCGGGTTGGGTACAACCCGCAGGGTTAGAAATCTGCCTGCACAGGTTTGCAGGTTCTAGATAAGTAACCCGCACTGCACTGCAACCTGTACTACTAGATCTGCAGGCCACCGCGCGGGTAAAAAAATACATAAAATTACATAATCTTCATAATATTCACAATATTATACACGTTTATGATATTTTATGCAATTTTGTGAATTTTTGTGAATTTTTATGTATTTTTTTGTATTTTTGTGTATTTTTTACCCGCACGCGTTCCCCTATTAGAACCCGCAACCCGCGCGGACTGCCAATTTTGCAACCCTGCGGTGCGGTGCGGGCTGACAACCCTAGATCTCCTTCGGTTCCTAAATACATTTATGGGGGTGTACGTATGTAACCTAGAAGCAACAATATGACGAAGCCTTGCCCGGAAACCGTGGCTAATCAAGATGGTTCTGCCAACGTAGCGTCTCCCAGAGAAAGTCCCTAGATCTCGATTGTACTCGGTGTTTCCATCGTTGTCTGCCTGAGGCACCTGACCCTTGATATCGAATCCCAATAGGATCCGTAACACATCTTCTGCAAGCTGTACCCGTGCATCAGCCATAGACCAGCATCTATAAAGCTCAAAGTCAACTTCAATGCAGCTGACTTTTTCTAGGAAGAGGCAAAGAAATTCCGGTCCTGACCCTGTTCCTCCTTCGACAACTAGTTCTTCCATTTCAAACTCAGACACCACGCTGATGCCACCGCCAAGTCGGCTCCGACGAACTTTTACATACAAACTCAGAAACTTTAGCCCCGGCCCCGGCTCTAGTCCTAGCTTTAGAGACGGCCGTAGTCGAAGTCGCAGTCGAAGCCGCGAGAGGAGGAGCCTTGTGGTTACTGAACGTGAGAGCGGGAGGTGGCGGCGCCTGCCAAGCAGGAGGTTCGGTGCCGGTTTAGATTAGAGCTCCTTGATGAGCCCGTCTTTCTCTCATTCTGCGGTGCTTGATGCGAGCCCAAGTCCGGGATGTTCCATACCAGGCGTTCGGCTCAGAATTATTAATTGTTTAAGGATAAAAATGATGAAAATATTCGATATATTGTTTTATGAAAATTTACTCTTATCTACATACCTAGACCATTTTGGCTGTCACACCAAAATGTATCATGAGATGCTCTATCACAAGGATATCTGCGGCCTAAAATCAAAAACCTCAGCTGAATAGCGAGCTTCGACGGAGCCAAGGCCAGTCCACTTTACTACCTTCCCATTCCTATCCCCGGCACATATCAACAGAAGAGCGCTATGAATCCAAGTGCCGAAACTGATTCTGGTGTGGGTTAAACGAAGGGCACTACGACGAATGTTGCGTTAGCACCTGCCACTTTAAGCTTCAGAATGATGTTTGGTATACACACAGTTTGGATCTCGCTGGCGGCCTTTCTGCTGCTAGAGACGCTGTCGGCCCCGGTAGAGAAAGATGAGCAGAAGAGCGGGATAAGAGCTCCCTGGGTGCCCTGGTTGCCTGAATTCGTCTCTTCTCCATCTTGATCTTATGCCAGAACAGGTGCGATACATTTTTTAGGGCAGCCATGGACTATCATACATTTTTAAGGGTCTTCTGGTCCAATTATTTCTAAGCGGATTGTATAACATCTCGGCTGTACTTACTGCGCCTATAGAACTAGGTATATCTCATTTACCCTGGTGTCACGAGCGACATCAGCGAAAAGTGATGTCTTTGCGCCAACCCGGCCGATCGTCACATGACTGATATCTCTTAGTGACTCTCCCCGCGATCTGTATCTCGACTGACTGTCCCTGCCAAGCTTAGGCTTTACATGATGCGGCCCCAGCTTCCGAGCTCGTGGGTCAAGATCCCGTGGATCGGCAGCCTACAGCGCCGAACCCGGTTCCGCTCTGCTGACCAATGAGTGGTCTGAGACCATAGAGGTTGGATGAGTGCCGAAGGGGGCTGCCTGTGGTTCATCCCCTCCCAGAATCCCACTAGCTGCTACTCCCAATCGACCTAGAGCAGAGGTGTAGCACCGTTGCCTGGGCCAGCAGCGCTGGCCTTTATATCAGGCCTCTCTGGCTGTCGATTAAATAAATTAAACCAATCCTTCTAGTTTCAATCCAAGTCTTCTCGCAGTCGGTCAGTCATCATCAGTTACCGCTTCGTCGCTGCTAGAGGGTCCCAAGCGTATCGAGGTCCTTCACATGCACTAAGCCAGTACTAATTTGGTTCCCTCCCTAGCCAGGAGCTTCTGGTCAACCCATAGCCGTACTGAATTAAAGGTTACCAGGTACGACCAATCCTAACTATAAGACATCTGAATACACCTAGGGTTCTCTAGCAACAACAAAGCAGTGACTGAGTATTGATTAACAAGATTTGAGTTATGACGGAGAGGATTGCTTGGAGAAGTCTCTGCATACAACAGCCAGAGAGACCTGATATAGACACTAGCAATGCTGGTCTAAGGGCCGAAGGCAAAGAGGAGATATCCGCAAAATGGTTTACAAGGTCGCTAGTTAGGTCTTAGGTAGCAATTATTACTCTACGTCATTCGTGCATCAAGCGTCTAGAATGTCTAATAAACTCCAGTAAACAGAAAGAGTATAGAGGTTGTCAAGAGGCACATCGCATGATATCACTGGCATCAGAAAATCCAACTATCCGCATCCGGCACTTTCGACCAATCCCTGCAGAGGCCAAATGCCGTCCGGCAGAACTTGCCAATCTCAACTCGCAGACTCCAATGCCGCCAGGAACCCTCAGCGTGATGATATAGCCGGGCCGAGGGATCGGTAATCGGCTTGGAACCCATATTCCGGAAATGTGGACGGCCTGGGCTGAAGCCGGTGATTGGCAGGACCAGCACATCCTCGATTAACTTTGTCTTGCCGTCGTCGTGCAGCCCGGTCAGCGCGTTCCACCGCAGGTCGGCTTTCTGACCTAGATATGTGCGCACGCTGTCTGTGAATGCGATTGGGCCAGTCAGGTTCACGGGGTCGATCCGGTCGAGAACGTGGCCTGCTTGCTGCTGCTCGGAGTCGGGTAGTTGCTGGTCGCGCGCGAGCCTGATAGTCTCGAGGAGCCGGTCGATAAAGAGTTGGAGGATGGGTTGATGGGGTGCGAACGCGAATGCCCACTGCGTGAGTTGGACAGGGAAGAAGTACCCCATGCGCCAGTAGGCGTCGGTATCTGGGTCCGTGTCCGCTTCGATGCCGACGATGGCGTTGACGGCTTGTGTCGAGTGGTAGAGTTTGTTGGTCTTGAAGTCTGTCCAGGGGAGGAGGTCGGTGGTTGTGATCCACTCAGTGGGGGACTGGAGGGGTTCGGTGTCCATGTCGACGTACTGGCCTTATTAGCAGGCTTTATAGAGTGGCACTGAAGAGGAGGCTTACAATACCACCAATCCATTTGCAAACTAGTACGCGAAAGACGTCCGACCGTTCAACCGGGCTCGGTAGGCCATAGAACTCGGCCTCAAGATCCGGCTCAAAGACTCGCATGAACTGCGCAACGCCGGCATCGTCCCAGAATATATATGAGATATCCTCATCCTCTACCACGCCCAGCCACTTCTCCACGCTCGCCTGGTACTTTGGTCTCCATGTCTCAAATTGGGTATCTTTCCATGTTTGGTGGATAATTCGGGGGATGTTCGAGTGTGGAAGGCAACCTGAGGGCTCGGTGTTCGACCGATTGAGTGCGAATTGCGCTGCTGCGACGATATCGTTGAGGGGTGTATTTGAGTCTTGCATCCATGTTTGCGGGAGATGCCAGGCTATCGCAGAACAAAGTCAATTATGGCGGTGTTGGAACAAACAAAACGGACTTACCACCACCGCTACCCTTCGCATCCTCAATGTACTTTGCAATCCGTGGATATTGCGCCCGCGCATCAGCCGCAGACGGTCCATGACTTTTCCGCAGTAACCTATAACTGATGAGGATCATCAGCAGCACCGCGACGGCGACTAGTCGCCGAAAGTGTCGAGGTAATAACATCCTGCGTGCTTGGAATCTGCCCCGCAGAGGAGAAAAAGAAGGCGATGGAACAGATCGAGCTTCAGGATAAATTCAAGTTCTTGTTTTTGTTGTGTATTTTACGGTCGTGCCTCGTGACTTGCGAGATTTCCACTATCCCTAAATAGGGCAAAGGCCGCCAGGGGGAGGGCCTTGGGTGTCTAACTATCTGCTAGTTCTATGTCCAAATAAGGGACTTCAACGCGTTTACATAGCTGCCCCAGCCAGAAGGGAGGTCTGTTCTAGTAGTCATAGGGCTGTTGCCAGCTGCGTTGATCTGTCTTCTGACCGTGATCTACCTGTTCTCCACTATTCTCTCCCTCTGTCGCTCACTCTCTCCTTTTTTTTATATTATTTTGGTTTATTTTATTTTATTTCAATTTTTTTTTCTCTTTTGGGGAGGGAAAAGGGGGATGCTTATAAGTTTGAAGGGCGGTTAAACTATCTCGTAGACAGATGTCTTCATAGAACCGAGTTTCTGATAGCCAGGAAGCCAGCTTCGCGGTGTAACGGACGTAGGTAGTATTATTTCAACTAGCTCTCCTGTATTCACGAAGATCGCAAGCTTAGAGAAGGAAACAAAATATAGAAGCGCAAATATCCTCCTCCCCTTTATCAACCTTTTCCGGTTGTACGTCAAGACTTTTCGGTTCTGTATGCCGACAGATATCTTCACCGAAGCTGCGCGCTGCAATCCCGAGGTTGTATACTGATGTTGCAGAAACTCTATTTAGATCTCCGGAACCATTTCTGGTCGAGTGCATGACCGACAACCAAGATCCAGGCCATAGCCTGTGACACAGTGCACCTTTAGGGTACCCAATAGGAAGGGAATTAACTCTGAGGGAGGCTCTGGGGGCGGCAGTCTCCTAGCTACTTGGCAGAAGGGAAAGTGCACTAGGGACTTCCTAGTTCCGCAACGGCAGCGTAGGTGGGCATCTTTGTGGTTAAATCGTTCACGATATGTCGCGAAGTCCACATGTCCAGAGCGGGCGGCCAAAATCCTTGCGAGCAGGTGGCGGGGTAGGTGAAATTCTGCTAGGCACCGAGGGGAGGAAGCGGTGATCCAGAGATCTTGGTAGGGTTACGGTGCTGAAGTTTGCCTGTAATTTTGTAGGGCTGGGAAGGTTTTACTCTTTGCTTGTTGCTTTAATCAGGCATAGGAATGTTTTGCAGCGTATCGAGGGGGAGGAGGGCCTTCTTTCGCAGCCTGATCAACCGGATCTGTACAAGCCTCCATTGGTGTATGGAAACCTTTCACGCTTGAGGTAGTGTTCGGAAGCTTCCGAACACGGCCTGAGATAAGCCCGCGAAGTGTGGAAGAAGGCGGGTAGCCACTAGGGATGCACTCGGGGCGGTGGTCGCAGATAACTCCCTAAATTCCCTGAGCTAACTCTAAGTCGACCATGCCGTTTATGGTTAGCGCCTCCCAAAAAGGAATGGCCGACTTAGAGTTACCTCTTGACCGACTTTTTCTTTCCTCCCCCTTACTCTGGTATACCCCGGTAAGAATGTTAGTCCGGTGGGCCTTACAAGGATATGACTCCTCTGAAGCGGTGAGGCCTTCAAAGCACCGCTTTCTTAATTCAGCCTAGTTTTGAAGCTAGTAAAACCTCCAATATCGCCATCCTCCTGAGATCCATGGTGGTGAGCATTGCTAATATGGCTATCCCCAGACCTAGCACCCCTCCAGAGGCGCCTTTGGAGGTGACTGAGATATCTGAAAGGAGCCAAAGTTCTAGATGGCTAAGTCGCGATGATCGGATTCGCATTTTGACTCTACGAGATGCTGGTTTTACCTATCAACAGATCTCTTCTCAGCTTGGATTTACCTATCGTCAGGTGCAATATACCTGCCAGAATGAGCAATCTACTCCTCGAAAGCCTCCTGGCCAGCGCCCGAAGCTATCAGAAGAGGGTATGGACAATATCATTACCTTTATCTCTTCATCACAACGTACGCGCCGACTATCTTATAAACGAGTTATTGAAGAACTAAATCTTCCCTGCGGAGAAACTGCACTTGCACGAGCACTTAAAAAACGAGGCTATTCCCGATGCAAAGCTCTTCGAAAGCCACCTTTATCGGACGATACAAAGCGTGTACGTCTTGCCTGGGCCCTTGAGCATGTGAATTGGACAATTGAGCAATGGAATCGAATACTTTGGTCTGATGAGACTTGGGTTACTCCAGGCTTCCATACCAGAATCTGGGTTACCAGAAGAGCAGGAGAAGAGCTAGATGAGACCTGTATTCGTTTGTCTACCCCCAAAAAGCGTGGTTGGATGTTTTGGGGATCATTTTATGGAGATACTAAAGGCCCTTGCCTTTTCTGGGAGAAAGAATGGGGCTCTATCAATGTAGAGAGTTACTGTGAGCGAATTGTGCCTATTATTGACGGCTATCTTCGCCTGAACCGACAGCAAGGTAACTATCTTTGTCTTATGCATGATGGAGCACCTGGCCATGCCAGCAAAGATACTATAGCAGAGCTTCATGAGCGTAGTATCTATCCTATTAGTTGGCCTGCCTTCTCCCCTGATCTGAACCCTATTGAGATGGTATGGAACTGGATGAAAGACTGGATCCAAGAGAGATATCCAGATGACCGCCAGCTATCTTATGATGCCCTACGAGAAATTGTACGAGCTTCATGGGATGCAGTCCCTACAGACTTTTTGAAAGGCCTTATTGGGTCTATGCAAGCCAGATGTCAGGCAGTAATCGAGGCAGAGGGTGGCCATACAAAATATTAGTAAGATATTAGCATTAATACGAACGGCAGAATCCAAAGGAGTCATATCCTTGTAAGGCCCACCGGACTAACATTCTTACCGGGGTATACCAGAGTACATTTCATTACCCACAACATATTCCTATATCCAAACTCCAGGTACATAACTAGTCGAAATCTCTTTTAAATCTAGTCAAGAACTAGATACTTAACCTTCATACTGCTTAGAGATAGCCTTTGAAGCTCTTATTTCGCTCTTTGTCTCACTCTCACCTTCCTCCTCCTCCTCCAATCCTTTTTGCTCGGGACTAGTCCAAGACTAGTCAACAATTAGTATGCCGAGCATTCGCGATAATGATCTCCGAAAGTCCCCAGAGTACTGTCACTATCTCGAGGCAGTTAAGGACAGGGAGCTTACACTGCCAGATTTCAAGATAGTAAGCCGACCCAACTAGCTTTAAGCCTAGTTACTGACTAGTCCACAGGACGACAATGGCATGCCTGATATCCATCCATATAAAGTCTACTGCCAAGTAAAGGGATGCCTTAAGCATACAGTGAGTCTACTGCTATACTAGTTTCTGACTAGTTATTAACTAGTTGACAGGTTCCCTCTGCCAACAGAAACATATTGGTCAAGTACTTGAAGGACAAGAACTCCCACGGCATGGAGTTTACATTGCACAATAGACCTCCTACTATGAAGGAACTGATGGAGGCCAAAGGCAAGTCCTATCTAGATTACTTGGTGACTAGTCCCTGACTAGTCAAGTAGCATAGTATGAAGGCTTGTTTAAAGGCACTGTTCTCCCAACCCTAACTCCTACCAAGAAGCACAAGCAAGCTGCATAAGTTTCTGTAAGTCTAACTAGTATATTAGCTAATATATAGCAGCACCAAGTCCAAGGACCACAATACTAAGGGTATCAAGAATTCATGAGTTTCTTCTCCCATTTTAACTAGTCCTTGACTAGTCACTAACTACTTTGCAGCAATGAGGGTGAAGCTGGAAATGATCAGGACAATGGCAAGGGCCTGTAAGTACAGCCATTCAATGCAGACTAGTTGCTAACTAATCTGTAACTAGTTCAAGTGGTCCGTATGCCATGCATACCCCTGTAACTGGTAGGAATTTGAGCAAGCCTGTCTTGCCGCGCGATGAGAAAGGAAAGGCAAGTTATATTCAGCCCCGTACCTAGGATCAGTGCTAATTTATAACCTCTAGCTACTCTTTATACAGATCTACTGTAAGGGTAGCAAGGCAGCTAAATTAGCTGGTAAGAAAGGAACCATACCCTGCAAGACCTGTCGCAATGTAAAGGGCAAAGATAAGCTATCCAAGCTAGTTTAGGACTAGATTCTAACTAGTCTCAGCACCATGTGGTTCAAAGCCATATTGCAAGTTTTGGCGCTTTTTCTTATTAATTGACAAGGCAAAGGGAGCAAGTATGCAACCTTGTAAGTCAGACTCAGACAAAGACCAACTAGTTATTAACCAGTCTTCTAGAAGGCTCTGTTGTGGATCTTGAGGCCCTGGAGAATTCCTCCAACAATCCAGAGACAAGCAAGTCCTTGTCGGACTAGTTACTAACTAGACTCTAACTAGTTGCAGACATGGATAATGTAAAAGAGATAAGCAATGAAGAAAGTAGTAAGACATTTCTCCTTTATGGTTCTGGACTAGTCTTTGACTAGTCACAGTCTTAAACAAGGAAAATAAGTATAAAAATAAGGAGGAAAAGGCTGCTGAGCCTGAGGAAGTACAGGGTGATGGCAGACATGGTAGGTTAATACCTTATTAGTTATTGCTAGTCACTGACTAGTCAATAACTAGTCTCTGAATACCTTACAATTACTCTGTTTGTGCAGCTGAACAGTGGTAAGGATAATAGTAGTAAGTTATTCTAGCTTCAGAGTTATAGGAGACTAGATACTAACTAGTATTAGTTGCAACTAACCTGGATCTCAGAGACTTTGGCCTCAATCTAGAATCTATCTAGTTGTCAACTAGACTATAGTATTATTATCTTTTATTTTCCTAGTCCTGGAACTAGCTTCTAACTAGTCTCCCTAATATATGGCTGTCTTGTTTTTTTTTTTTTGTTTCCCTACCTGGATATCTAGTCCCCTTCTAGGTTCTGTTAACCTCTCGGGCTCTGATTTAGTTTAATACAAACCTGAGATTAGTTTCTAACTAGTCTCTAGGTTTTCTATCCACCTTTAATTGTAATAATAAATACAAGTAATATTTATATGTTAAAAGTATTTATAAACTTTTACCCTAAAGTAGCTTGCTTGTGTGTTTAGTTTATAATTAGTCTCTTATTAATTTAATATAGGTAAGCCCGCCACAAATATATATTTTTAACAAGATACTATAGAAAAACTTCATGCTATCACAAAACAGTATACAAAAAATAAGCTTAATAATCTATTCTCTGCTTGGTAATGCTAAAGGGCTTTCAATAGACCTTGTAAGTAAAGAAGATGGAGCTGTCAATCTACTACCCTGCCTCTGGTCAGTTGGTCTCAGCAATATACCCTGTAAGTCTTGATAGACTAGTTGGTAACTAGTCTCTGTAGATAGAATAAATAGTGCTTGAGAGGGCATGTATGGCAGAGCTCTAGTCATCTGCAGAACATATACTGGGCCCGGATTGACTAGTTGTGAACTAGATGGTAAATATCCAGGTAGAGGTGGATATTGCACTGGATTTACACCAACTAGTTGAGGACTAGTTAGCTGTAGTAGACGCTGCTGCATAAGCTGAGTCTCTACCTCATATTAATCTAGACATGCTTAGCGCTCACAAAGATCAAGTATATATTGTTCATGGCTAGCCTGCTGATCGCGATAGTTCTGAGAAGCAATCTAGGCTAGGGATAGAGACCTAGACTAGTCAGCAACTAGTCCTGGATTAGTCCTTCATAACTTACTGCTGTGGTGTAGAACTTCAGCTTACTCCTCTAGTATAACTCCTACCCCTGGTACTAGACCTGGAGCGGTGTGGCCGTGGAGATCCAGAGGATGAGAAAGATCTAGAAGGACATGCTCTTCTAGGTAGTACTCCTTCTATATTTTCCTCTTCCTTAATCTCCTGATTATGGTATTGTTTTCTTTCTAATACTGGTTAGTAACCAGTTAGGCACTAGTCAAGGCTAGACTTATAGTCCCTGATTAAATTCTCTGTAATTCTTGAGATCTTATTATCTGGCCGATAGGAATAGGTAATATTATAATATATCCGCACAGAGTACTGATACATATCTCGTACATCAAGAAAATATGTACTATGAGAACTAGTCAGAGTCTAAACAAAGCCTAGTCTTGACTTAGAAACTTACCTAGTAACTGCCTTTAGAATTGGTAGGTGCTTCCTACTAAAAGTATATAATTTTTGGTAGGTTTGTTCACCTGCATTAGTATATATACAGGTTTAATTAAAATACTGTTCAGGGATTTGTAAGCAAGCTTTATTTAATCCAGCAGAAACTACTGGATACAGCTTATATTCAGCCCAAGTTGCCATGCCTAGAGTTGGATCCTCTATATTAATTAGTTACTAGTTGCTAACTAGTTATGGTCTGGACTTACCTAGTAATTGCTCTAAAATATCCATATACTAGGCTCGGGTAGGGGCATGTAAAAGACTAATCATTACCTTAAATAAGACTGTATGACATTGGTTCTGGCCAATTATATTCTTAATCCCACAGATAAAATGAACCCGGCAGAAGATAAGAATTCTTTCTAACTACCAGTCTGGTTCATGATATTCTGGATCAAGCTCTTGTAGGCATTTTCCCAAACCTAACTAGTTAGCAACTAGTAGGTAACTAGTCAGTGCACAAAGAAAACATACCATCCCTCTGTCCTTCATCCATATCAACAATGATAGTTTCAATGCCGGTTCTATGAAGATAGAAAAACTGTACTAGATAGCCTGAAAGGTCATGAATTATCTCAAAGACCTTTTTAAAATAGAAAATAGTAGGCACAGCCTGTTTGTTGGTTCATAAATACACAAAGGAGTATAATAACTAGAAGGTGATTAGTTATTAACTAGTCTGGGACTAGAGCAGGACTAGTATTATACTTACCTTTTCCATGATCCTCTAAAAAAACAGCAAAGATAACCTTGTTAAACCTGCCCTCACATACACGTTTGAAGGACATGTCAACTTCAAATGAGCATAGGCTTTGAAATAGCTTGGCCTGATCTTGCAATATACAAATAATAATTATAATATTACCTTCATAATAGATTTCTCGCACATAATGCTAGTTAGATGTTATCTACTAATCCCCGACTAGTCAGTAACTAGATAGGGACTAATCTTTACATACCTTAAGATATTCATTCTGGTCATATTCTAGTTGTAGTGTATTAAGATCTTGGCTATCAGGATAAAATACAAGCTTCTCCTGGTAAATAAGAGCCTATATTTAATCTATATTTGCTAGAGCCAGGATAAAGGCCTATAATTAAGTCCTTATTATATCGCGCGAGTAAGTCCTGTATTTGAGGACTGTGGATAAGTTGGCCTAGTCTAGTTAGCAACTAATTATAGATTAGAAAGGGATTAGTTTAATAGCAGTACTAACTAATTCGAAGATCAGGATTCTGCATGTCACGAATAATATAAGAGATTTCATCTGCAATTTCGCCAGGGATCTTGGCTGGAGGAGGTAGAGGATGAGTATATATTCCTGTTGATATAAAAAGATAATAGGGAAAGGCCTCCAGGTCTAATAGAATCATAACATTAAAGATCACAGTACAAGGTTGTGACTCTATTAGTAATATATCATCACCATGCAGAAAGCCTTAGCAAGAATTAGTTAGCAATTAGTCCAAGACTAGCCCAAGACTAGCTGTATAACTCACTGCAGTTACAGTACATTCTCTTTAACCAGCTTGTATCAATCATTGCACAGTATTTTGGTTCAATAATTCCTCTCTGCTCGAATAATTGAGCTAGATATAGGATATCTGTATCTGTATGAAATGCAAGAGAATCAAAAAAATATTGTTTATAGGTTTCTGGTGTTAAATTAGAGCAACATATATAGGATAAAGCATGGCCTATTTGAAGCTGACTAGTTAGTAACTAGACCCAGACTAGTCTACCCTAAGGTACTTACAGCTTCGCCAAGTACCATCTTAGGAGCACACCCTACTTGTTGCGGCCGACAAGCTTGATATCTCTTAAATACACAAAGCATACCAAAGAAATGTCTATATAAATATGATTAGTCCTTGATTAGTCTCTAATCAAATAAAGACTAGTTACTCACGAGATTGCTTTCTGTTTTTTAGGATCTATTTCTGTCTCTTCAATAAGTTGTTGCTCCTGTCAGATATAGTTCCAGTCATCTTCTGTAACCTTGTAATGGTATATATTTCTAAGGTTAAGATGGAGATAAGAGTATATTCAAACGCCTGAATACTGGTACTATATTTGAGTAACCCTGCCTTGAATATAGGGTGATTGAGCATCATAACACTCCAACTGGCGAGCATGGTATTAAGTCTGTGACTAGTCAGCAACTAGTCCCTTATTAGTTATAGAACAAACATTTTTAATAAGTCTTCCCTTATCTTCCCTGCTCCTTACCCGGTTCGGATCAAGTAGGACAATATAGGTATAGCCATTCTGATGAGATTCAGGATAGTAAGGTAACATATAGCAGTATTCAAGTTTAGATGT
Organism: Aspergillus nidulans FGSC A4; assembly: GCF_000011425.1. NCBI lineage: Eukaryota > Fungi > Ascomycota > Eurotiomycetes > Eurotiales > Aspergillaceae > Aspergillus > Aspergillus nidulans. The sequence goes on along the minus strand of NC_066262.1, from coordinate 3,285,769 downwards.
GATTAGAGGATGTGTTGGATGATTGCTAAGAATAACTCTGTCAATCTGCTGCCAGTTAGCAACTAGTCACAAACTAGGTAAGAAAAATGAAGTCTTGTACCTGTTCTGGAATGTCAATAGTACCTGGAATTTGCAGAGTTGTAGACATAGTAGCAGCAAGTTGCAAACTAGTCAGTGACTAGTCTGAGACTATTTCTTATTGGCAGATTGAAGTTGAGGTAAATAAAGGAGGAAAAGTCCATTACTGACAAGTAGTATTATATTTTAGCTAACTCTAAGTCGACCTTACTCCTTTGGGTTAGTGCGCTCAAAAGAGGAATAGCCGACTTAGAGTTAGCTCGCGACATTTACCACGTCACATGTGGTCTCCTCGGGGCGGGTTGGTTACAATCCGCAGGGTCAAAAAGCAATCCGCGCGGGTTTGCGGGTTCTTTGTCATACAATTCGGACCACACCAAAATCCACAAGATTTAGAAGAATCCGCACCACTTAATCCGCATTCCTTAACACTATACTTAGTTTGGCCGTATTATATAATCCACTAAGCCAACTAAGGTTAGATTCTTCATGCGGGTTATGTGTCGATTATCCGCACCCGCACTACATATGGGTTCTTGCCCATACAAGGGGACCTTAGACCTTAGTGACTCGGCCAAGGCGGCCAACGTTGTCTTAAAGGCGGTGAGCCACCTCTTAAGACTTCCTCATGACAGCAATCCCTTTTTTTCTTTCTTCTTTCCAGCGATTCCTTCTTGTACGTACGGCACGTCTAGATAGGAAGATCCATCCAAATACGTCTCATTACATAGGTAGAGTAAGTATAGGGAGATATTACTACCACTTCCTAGAGAAGTGCTGTATCTCTATTTTCTTTATTAAGAAAGGAAGGCCTAGACTTGTTAAACCACGGGTTGGGGCGGGTTTTCAGGCCTAGCTGATCTGCCCACGCGGTTTTTGGGGTGGGTTGCCTGAACAGAAAACCGCCCATGGGTTTAGCAAATAATTCTAACCCAACCCAAATAACCCAAAATAACCTAGTTACGCATATCATTACTTTAATAAGCAGTGCTTTAGAGCACAACTAAAATACTGTATTTATATACGGAGGTGTGCACCAAAAGTCTTCGCCGCGCTAGTATTGACGCTAGTACTGCCACTGTACCGGCTTCTTGTAAGAAAATACCATAGCAACCAATGTTCGGCATACAGCTGTGGTGATATTAGAGAAGGAGAATACAATAAAATGTCAAAGCTAGCAGATATGAAGCTATTCAGAGGTCCTCTCAAGGATCTGGAGATAGATCTTGACGCGCAGAAAGCTGACCTTTGATCCGCCTGCCCTTCCAGCTTCGAGCATCATGATCTGTACGGCCCTCCTTGTACTCATTACCCCCATCATGTTGTATAACCTCCTGGATATGCCTTATAAGCCTCTCAATCCAGCCCTGTATCTTCTCCTGAGGGAGCTCATTCCATGCCTTTATCCAAGCTGTCTTTCCAGTCTTTTTGTCCCTAGGTGCTCCACGTGAAGTTGTACGCTTCTTCATCCACATCCAGCATGGCTCAATTGCATTAAGATCAGGCGAATTGCCAGGCCAGTCAAAGATCTTCTCAATTTCATGGATGCTGTAAATGCGGCGCTGAGCATGGTGTTTATGAGCAGGGGCCCCATCCTCTAATACCTTTGTATCTGGACGTTCGATTTTGCAGGCCTTGGCAAAAGGAATAAGATGTGGAAGAAGGATTTCCTATTGAGAAAAGCTGGTTAGCCCAATATAGGAGAATAAAGCTATTAGAGAATACCTGCTGGTATCTCCACCAGTCAACTCCTCCTTTGCTCTTTCGTACAAGCTTCCCAGTTTTCTCAGTAAATCTCCATGTAGGAACACGCCCAGGGACCCCACGAAGATGCAGACGCTTTAGCCTCGTCTCTATCTCCCATTCCTCCCTGAGAATAGGCTCCAGCTCTGCATTTAGAGCTGCTATCTCTACCTCTGACTTCTTGTGTTGGTAAGCAGTCTCTGGTTCAAAGATATGCAGAGGTCCCTTTTTATCATATGTAAAGCATCCCCAAACCAAGAAGTCAGATGATCCCTTCCAGCGCCTTCAGATACATGTTGGATCATGAGCATCTCTAGCAGTCCTCCAAACTCGTACGGAGCCTCGACGGTGGCCAAGGATAACAGAAGTCTCATCGGTAAATATAACAGCCTTCCAGTCCTCCAGAGTCCAGTGTTGGTGATCCAAGCAGAACCTAAGACGAGTAGCCTTTGCAGCTTCAGTTAGACCAGGTTTCCAAGAAGGTTTAACAATTGTAAAGCCATGCTTGTGGAGGATTTGTAAAACAGAAGAATGAGATATACCTGCTTCAAAGGCAAGGATTTCAGAAGATTTCTCACGTCCATTCCTATCCTGCTTGACAGATGCAAGAACTGCCATATCTGTAGCTTCAGAAATCTCCTTCGGACGGCCAGAGCGCTTGCCATCTTCCACATATTCAAGCTTAACCCTCATGGACTGAGCAGGATTGTAGCCACGATCTTGGCCCTTCTGGATCATATCCCATATCGTACGGACGTTGATCTGAAGCATCTTGGCTATATCGGGTGGCTGAATCCCTAAGGCCCAGTAAGAGAGGACTTGAACTCGAAGCTCATTTGGATGAGGCGCTGGCATTGTAAGGATCGCAGGAAGGAAGGCGTGTACAGTTCGGAGGCAGAATTGGAGGCAGGGAGGCAAAAATAGCAGAAAAAGCGCTTCAAAACACCATAAAAACTGATTTGATCTGTCAATTTGCGATCTGGATAGCTTCAAAAATGAGAAGAGGTTATGTTGATGTTTGCTTAGAAGATCGATATATCATCAACCTATCAGCTTGCGACTGGTAATGGAATTACAGGATTTGGCATCATAAATTACTAGCGCGGCGATGACTTTTGGTGCACACCTCCGTACTGTATTATAAACCATCTAAGTAAGAAAATATAATCTAAATACAGTAATATACCTATTCAGATATCTTGGCAACCCAGCGGATTGCTCCGCCGGGCTTTGGGGCAGCCAAAAATATCCAAAACCCAATGGATAATTAGTAGGTCTAACCAAACCCATTTCTTGGCGGGTCGGGGCGGGTTGGGGCGGGTTTCGTGGGTTGGGTTTAACAAGTCTATTCTGGAGTCTACTATAGGGTCCTAGGGTGTAACGGGCGTAGGCAGTATTGTTTTCAACTGGCTGGCCTGTATTCACGAGTATCACAAGCTTAGAGAAAGTAACAAAAGATAGAGGCGCAGATATCTTCCTCCTCCCTTTATCAACCTTTCTCAATCATACGTCAAGATTTCCGACTTCCTGGACTTGCATGCCGGCGGATCTCCTTCCCGAAGCTACGAGGACGGATCTCTTTTCCTACGAGGCCGCAATTCCGAGGCTGTACACTGATGTTGCAGAAACCTTATTTAGAACCATGTTGAGGGCATGGCCGACTATCAAGATCCAGGCCATAGCCTGTGACATGGGGAGTCTACAAGTATAATATCTTGATATACCTTGAATTACTAGCTCGGATATCTGAACCAGTTGTTCAGCTAGTAGGTTAATTAGTAGATTTTGGTCAGGCAGGCTTGCCAGGGTTCTGGCTTTCTCCTAGTTGGTAGAGCTAAGCTTATATACAGGGGAGGGCTCTTCTCACTCCAGTATTATTCTAATTATTGCATGGCTACTTGGAGTCTTTAAATGGTCTTCCACTAGGGCCCTTAGTAGTAGGTTAGAGAAGACAAGGTCTAAAGACAAGGTCTAGGGTATTGGTCCACGGGTGGGGTTGCCTGGCTTGGGGTGAAGTTCTAGCTTGTAGGCATCAAGCCAGTCTACTAGACAATCAATCGTCATATGGCATCCAATCCTAAGTAGGCTACGTTCTTGTAGTTGATACAGTTTCCTTCTGCTCCTTCCCCTGTGAGCATTCACAACATAAGATAGAAGCTTAAGAACCACGTGGCTTATTATAATATTTCCAGACCTCAGAACTATAAATACTATTGATGGTACTATTACTAGCCTTGTGACCACAGGCTTTCTACCTTTGAGGAGGAGGGAGGTAATTATCACAGGCTATAGCCTGGATCGTGGTTATTAGCCATGCCCTTAACAAGGAATAATTCTATAGATCTAAACAAAGTTTCTGCAATATTAGTGTACAACCATGGAATTACAGCGTGTAGCGTTGGTAAAGAGATCTGTCAGCATACAGGACTAAAAGTCTTGATATATAACTAGAAATAGTTGATAAAGGGAGGAGGAGGATATTTGCGCTTCTTTCTTATATTTCCTTCTCTAAGCTTATGATACTCGCTTATACAGGACAGTCAGTTGAAATAATACTGCCTGCGCCCGTTACACAGCAGACATTAAGGTGCTACCTACCCTCCTCATTTATGCTAAGCGTAGCTGGTAGCAGTATAAAACCCTGTTTTACAAGCCGCCCATCGGGTCTCCTTCATTGTTCGGCAATTATACGGGCTGTTTTCAACATGGTACAGCTCGTAGCTTTCAGTATCTGACATCCTTTGGAGCGGCTACTGACAACTTGGTACCATGATCATACCTACTCAGCAGCAGCAGTTATCCAGTATTGAAGCTTATCTCACAAGACCTCCCCAGGCCAAAAGGCATCGTCCACCTATTGGTCAGCCTTTCCTGCCCGGGCCCGTTGCACCAACTTCAGTGACCTACGTAACACGAGTCAGTAGTTTTGGCGTGGTACTGGAAAAGCGCCGCGGTATCCGAAGCTCCCGACGGGCAATCGAATAATTTAGGTCGGTTGTGGTGTTTCCAACCCATGCGCTAAGGCTGCCTATTATGTCCAGACAATAGGGCACGCATTACGCGCGCAAGGGCTAATGGGTGGCCCCGAGCTCCATTAACCGCGACACGTTACCTGCGTGGCGAATTATTGCTCATTTAACAGCAAGGGTCCAGGAGGGATGGGTTCTAAGTCGTTCAATTTGTCTGTGCAGCTGAGTGGTATGGCCTTAGCCCTTCAAAATGCGTTTCTCATGTTGGAACATGCAGCGAACAGGTTCTCGAACCTTAACTTTTGCGTCCTTGGCATCTGATCCAACACCCAATGCCTTGTTCGTCCACCCCAGTCCAAGGAAAGATATATGGCGCTCTCAACCCAGATCGTTCCTTGTTCGTTCATGGATGGTATCCCATCCTCCTGCCCATTCGCACCCGACACACTCCCCATCCATGCACAGGGAAATGCCGGCAGCAGACACCGATATTGTTGCGCATAGGTTGTGTTGCCTCAAAGGAGAAAGGGCAGAAGGAAACTGCATTACCACACGAACGTAGCCTACTAAGAATCGGATACCATATGACGATTGATTGTCTATCTCACTGACGATAGATCTCTTCTCTGGTATCTCACCATACAGTATATTTGATGAGGGGCCAGATACTCAGGGGTCAGAGAATAGCTGCTTATATTACATGACTGGTAAGCTCATCCCAGACACTGGTGCTCGAGATGAGCTATCGCATGATATATACGTATCAGGTTGCAACCGATTTATCTTTTAAACTCACCACAGCGCTGAAACAAGTAATCCAATATCCCCACAAGAGCATCCACCCGCACCGCCCTCTCTGCAGACACCTTACCTAGATTTCCCGCGAGCATGTTACCCTTTGAGGATTGCGTATCGAGGATATCCATATAACACTGCGTAACATGAATGCATATATCGGCCTTTCTGCTCACCCAGGCGTCTCCAATTATAGGCATTCAAAGGCTCTGCTATGCTCCGTTGACCTTTGTACGCTACTTCCTACAATGGACGAGGTGAAAATCAGTTTACCAATAAAATCGATGAAGATTAACGTAAATTAGCCGGTTAAATGGTGCGTGCTTCTCTATTTTCGACCTTGGTACATTAATTTCCAAAAGTTTTGCCACTATGCCCTAAACCTGCTAACAATTTTGCATATCACTCAAGTTTCCCGCCATACACAGCCAGTGCGAAATGCATTAAGGGTGGCCAGGGAAAGTTCATGAGGCGTTAAAGACTAGTCAAAAGTACCTCACTGATTGTCTTGGTTCAAAGTGTGCACTCCGCTGATTGGACAGTTGGTGGACAGGGATCTGAGCCGTCCGAACACGTCTGGCACGCTGGTTGGTAGCGCCCTCATGTTGTATGCACCGATGGCTTTACTAGAGACTGACAGGGATGGGATGCAAAAGTGATTGCAGAAGACGGCGCTTAGCAGAGGGTACTTATATGAAGACGGCGCGCAGGGTCAAGGCTTTCTGCCTTTCTTCCTTAATACCTAGCGAATACCTTCTGCGCCCAACTAAATCATGGCTTAACTGACAACAAATTGGGTCCAGCCAAACTGCACCGCCATCTAAATCGACCTAAGCGGTGTATCTAATAACGATGGAACCGAGAACAATTGATCTGGTCATAATCGGCGCTGGTACATTACCCTCTCAACATATTCCACTCTCTTCAAATTAGATGTCATTACGGGGTCTGTGAACTAATCACAACTCACACTGAGCAACAGGCTGGCATGGCCTCGCCGCCGCCAAAACCGCACTCGCCCTGAATCCCGACCTGAGTTTGCTCGTTCTGGATTCCGCCACGTCAATCGGCGGTGTCTGGGCGGAAGAGCGTTTATATGCAGGACTAAGGACTAACAACCTTCTGGGGTCATATGAGTATAGCGACTTTCCTATGAGTGATAATGTCATGCCGGGACTGGTGGAAGCTGGACAGCATATACCAGGTCGAGCGGTGCATGAATATCTGAAAGCATATGCAGACCGCTTCGGGATCCGGGACAAAATCTGGCTGAATTGCAAGGTAGAGAGTGTGGAATATATCAAGGGATATGCAGAGAGAAAAGAATGGGTTGTTAGGTACATAAATGCAGCAGGAACTGGACACGCCAAAGACGGCTGTATACGAACGCGGAAACTCATACTCGCAACGGGGCTTACCTCTCAACCACGTATTCCTATTTTCGCCGGCCAGGACTCATATGGTGCGCCGCTATTCCATGTAAAGGAGCTTGCCCTTTACCAAAACATCCTTTTTTCTAAGACCAATGATAAAACTGAAGATCAGAATATGGGCACGGAAGAGGAAGAAGAGGATTATGAAGGCACCCGTGATGACCAACCACCATTAACTGTGCTCGGTGGAAGCAAATCTGCCTGGGACACCGTCTACGCATGTGCCTCAAGGGGTCACCGCGTCAACTGGGTTATTAGATCCTCTGGAACTGGTCCATCGTGGATGAGTCCTGCCGCCGTTTTCTCGCCCTTGAACCTTCTCCTTGAGAGTCTCCCACTCGTGCGTGCCCTGTCTTGGTTCAGTCCGTGCATATGGGTGAGCAGTCCAATACGCAGGTTCCTGCATGGGACGTGGCTAGGACGCATCATTGTGCGTCTTTTTTGGGCTTCCTTGGAGTGGGATATTCTTCGGGTCAATCGGTACAGTGACCATGTCGAGACAGCCAAGTTACGACCCTGGATCAAACCTATCTGGGCCGGGACTGCTGTGGGAATCCTGAATTTCTCGCATAACTTCTTTAGCCTTATTCGGCAAGGATTGGTCAAAGTGCACATCGCCGATATTGAGCGGCTGGAGCGGCATACAGTAGTCCTTTCCAACGAGGACAAGCTCTATACCAGGGCAGTAATCCTGTGCACAGGATGGAAAGCATCTCCAGGCATCCGGTTCTTGCCAGATGGAATTGAACAAGAGCTCGGCTTACCGTGGACAGCAGACTCGCTAGATCCAGAGCTCATCGAGCAAACTCGTAAAAACATCCACACGCGCCTGCCTATGCTCGGTACCGTCCCAGAGGCCAGGAGCTATCACGACAAAAAAGATGTCAATGAAACCGTTCTGCACCCTTTCCGTCTCGCCCGCTTCATCGTGCCCCCTTCCCTATGGGATGACCACAGCATCACCGTCTTAGGAACCGTTACCACGTTTAACACACCTCTCGTTACCGAAGTACAAGCCCTGTGGGTACTAGTCTATCTAAACCATGGCAATGAGCTGCACTATGATTGTCATGACAAGGAGTCGCTACTCCGCGAGACAGCACTCCACACGGAATTCTGTGCCCTGCGTTCGCCAGCGGACCATGGGGCGCGGAATGCTGACTTTGTCTTCGAAGTCCTGCCGTATTTGGATATGTTGCTTCTAGATTTAGGCTTGAGGACGGCAAGGAAAGGGTCGTGGTGGAAAAATTTGTTCGTACCGCATCAGCCGAGGGATTATGCGGGGTTGGTGGAGGAGTGGAAGGGACGTGTATCTGTAGCCAACAAGGGGGGGAGGATAAAGATTGATTAGCGGCTGATTAGCGCTAGGAGCAAGATCTATTATTGCGTCAACTCTCGTTATCTTGCGCGGAAAGGGACTTGCGGGTTTCATCCACATGGTCATTCGCATGACACCAACTTTTATATATACACAATGAATTTATGTGCTGTTTTATACTAGTGATAATGGATCTATTTAACGGCACAACTCACGTAGTAGTAATATTTGTATCATCGTGCCAATTGATGCATCCAGGGGGGCACAGATAGTGAATACGTCGCCGCAAAGAATATTGTAATACTGAGCCTTGACGACAACAGGTTCTTGTGTGAGAATCTTGTGGAAGACCAAGTGCATTCCCGGCCCGACGCTCCTGGGAGAGCAGGCCTACACTAAGAGCACGCGGAAGATCATAGCGAAGGGGAAAATGAAATAGCATGTTTGCCAGGAAACGGCAATAGGTTGGTGTAGTTTATGAATCAGAGGATATCTTATTTGCCGATCCCAGTCATATTCTCTGTACGACCCTTATACAAATATACCAGTCATCTTATCAACGAGCCAAAACTTCTCAAAATCTCTTTGGACAACCGAATGAAGCAACATTGCTCTGTCGGCTGACGACAGCTTCACGAATGCCATAACGCCACCCGTCAATCTTGAATGAATCCGAAGTAAATTTTCGAGGGCCCGGACGCTGCGATATGACTATCTTTACCAACCCCTGATGAGAGGTCCTTGGCACTATTGGCATCAGGAAGCGCGGCAAGGTCAACGATCATAATTCAGCCAGCCTCTTTTGGGGTCAGACCAAGATCCCTCTATCATCCATATAAGTCTACCAGGATTAGCAGACCATGCTCACACGTTGCAAACCCGAGTTCCACTGCTGACTGTCGCGGTGCGAAAACAGAAAAGCCGCACATAGAGGATAACAAAGCTTTTCTAAGAGGCACCACCAAACAATAACCATAACAGGAACCTGCTACTAGGGTGCCGTGGCGAATACCTCACCTGTTAAGCATAAACTCGCGAACCAGAATGGCGCCTTTACCCAGACATCAACGGGCTGATTGGGCAGCCAGACCGACATTATTGACTACCTAGCTTCCAAGTGATTCATTCTCCTTTGTCTTACCTTTCTCTCTGTATCTCATCGTAAAAGGACCTGCTTGTTCTATCAACTAGGCGTTTGCCTGTAGCTGCCTTAGGGCTTCCGACGCTGGTTTGTATGAAGATTTTCCCAAGCGCCTTACACTACCCTAATTCCCCTGCAGCAGTTACTTGTCCCTGCTTGGTTAGCTCTGCCCCAGGCATCTACTTGGCTTGGTAACCAATCCGCCTACGGAAGGCAAGATCCAGATTAGCAAGTGCGTCATCCTGTAGGTCGAGCTTGCATTAGCCAAATAGTGGCTAGACCAAACCAGGTCTGAAGTGGGTAGTTTGCCTAGCCCGTCAAACGGGAACAAGCACCCCTACCAAGACTCCATACAACCTCTATGGGTCGACGGCCGAAGTGTGGGCCTAGCGGTTGAGTACACAGGTGAGGCGGCGGGTAAAATATGTCGGGTGTCTCGCTAAGCTGCACGTGACCAAATTAAGGGTCATCTGACCCACAGTGTCATTTACCCGTCAATTCAGAATTTCATCTGCTTACCGTACACATTGAAGCTGCGATCATCAGGCCTGCAACTAGTTTTCAATCATTTTTGACTGGAAAAAGGTTCCTATAATGTCTTTGATTGGACAGAACAAATAGTTCAAAAGATATAAAGAAGAAGTGAAAAGTGGCAAGCTTGACTTGCCTACTTTGGAATTTGTGAGGCTTCATTATCACTACATTATCAATTAACTACTTGCTAAGTCCTTACTGCGTCAAAGGATGCGAATCAGAATGTTGTCATATACTATGGTGAAGTCTTCTGTCGCTACGAAGATTGTGTGAAGAATCATGTGGGTATTCAACTATTTTCTAGCTGCTTGTCAACTGTTCATTAACTATTTTACAACTACTTAGTCGCCATTCTCTACCACTAATAATCTCCGAACCCATCTCCGCGATCAGCATGACTGTAAATTAGAGGAGAGCAAAGGGGGTCGCAATGCTTACAAGATAATTAATCTGGGCATACATGAGGATCTCTAACTACTTGGTAACTGCTTTCTAACTACTTAGAATAGTACAAGGGCCTCTTCTCCGAGCAAGATGCACACCAGCCAGTTGCTATTAAAGATAAACATGAAGCTGTTCAGCAGCAAATTATCAGCAATCTACAAGCCCAGTCTAAGTCAGACCTGTCCGCGGCCCTACCTTCCCTGCCCCGAAAGAAGGATGGAACAGTAAGATTAATTACCTGTTAGCTACTTTATAGCTGCTTACTAACTACTTAGGTTTATATTTCTAACATGCGCAAGAAGATCAAAGAGCTGGGCTATATTATACCCTGTAATAAATATCCATCTGCTAAGGACTGCTGCAAGGATCAGAATACCTGTAAGTACTTCTATTATTTTGAGAATAATCTAGAGGAGGACAAGGACAAAGACAAAGAATAAGACATATCTTCATAGTAACTAGAAGTTCTGTCAGGCATTATAGAGCTTGAATTATTAGAAGTTCTCTAATAAGTTACTAGTTAGTTTACAGCTAGTTATGAATCAATTTCCTGCAGTTTCTTCCATCTTTCTATAAGCTCTAATTCCTTCTCCTTATTTTGAAGCTGCAAAACCTAAATTTCTTCCTGTTCTTTTTTCAGCTTTATCTTAATTTGCTCCAGCTCTAAGGCCTGCTGCTGTTCCTTAAAAAATAATATATCCTCTAAGGGTCTTATAAGGCTTTCTAAAGAAGATGACCTAACTATTTATAAGGTGGTTAGTAAGTAGATACTAAGTAATTACTAAGTATTGGCAGAGATATTATCCACACACCAGATTAACCTTGGTTATGATCATGATATACAACCAGATTGTGAAGATAAATGTGCTGATGATGACCGACGGCATTTTCAAGATTCTAGAATAGTTAATTGCTAATATAATATATTGATAGAGAAGATACCTACCTTTATGAGCTAAATAGTATAGGTAATTAGCTTCTATATTTGCTGTCCTATACAAGTAATGAACTCCAAAGTAGTTATAGTTTTGATACTAAATAATATCTTGCTTGTCAAGCTTTGCAGAGCTATATTAATACAAGTAGTTAGTTTATAATTAGGAAGTAGTTAGGAAGTAGTTAGTAAGCTAATAACTTACTTCTGAACAGCCTTAATTAATAAAAGCTGTTTACTACTAGTATTTGCTTTATAGTGTGACTGCTCTGCTGAATTAGTATGATTTTGTATAGAATTATATAAAGATGATGGAATCCTAGAGTAGTTTTTGTTAAGCCCCTTTAATAACTACATTCTTTTTATAGAGAGCCTAATTCTGAATTTTTGGGTCCTTATATACTAGGATAAATTATTAATAAGTACCTACCAAATATTTATGAAATACTTACCTGCAAGTAAGTTACATAACTGATCATAATCCTCTTCTGATTTATAATTAACCAGACTTGCCATGCAACTCCACACGCCTGTTCCTTTATTATTATTACCAACAACCTTAGTAATAGTCCAGAAAAAATAAACCTGGCAGAAAATAATAATACTCTGTAGTTGCCATAATAGGGAACAATAGTAGGGATTAATCTCCTTAAGATATCAAGCCAGGCCTAGCTAGTTGTTAACTACTTATCAAGTAATTCCCAAGTGGCTGATTAATAATTGACCTACCAGCATATTGTTTTGTGTCCATGTTAATAATAATTCCAGATATTCTATTTCTATAGATAGAATTAAATTCCACAGGTTGACCTGTTACTTTCTCAACAAGAGTAAATATTCTTTTGAATAAAAGATAGTAGCCTGTCATAGTTTCTTGGTTTATAAACATATATATTAAGGTAATAACTAGAGTAGTTTGTAAGTGGCTTCCAAGTAGTTATTAACTGGCTATAGAATACCTACTTTTCCTGTGCTTATATAGGTAGGTTACAAAAACTACCTTATTTATATTTTTTTATCTTATCCTTTTGTAGGATATATCAACTTTAAATAAGGTTAACTTGTTTAGAAGCATAATCTGCTCCTTATAGGTATATAATATTATAATACTATCAGGATCATGATATTTCTCCTGGATATATTACTAGATATTATTATAAAGCAGCTCCTAACTAGTTATAAAATATTTATAATCTTACCTTCAAGGTAGGGTTTATATTAGATATATATACCACACTATTGAAATCCTGGCCTTCAGGATATATAAGTAAATATTGTTTCTGTATAATGGCAGATATTCTGTTAATATTGGAAAGGGAGGCGTGTATTTCAGCTGGTATAGAAGTATTATACTATTAATAAAAAGCCTCTAACTCAGGACTTTGTAGGAATTTTGCTATTAAGTAGTTGGTAACTAGTTATTAAACAGTAATTAAATAGTATTAGACAACTTACCAAGGATTAGGCTTAGATTCCGCATATTTCTAATTATTGATTTAATCCCTTTTAAAATCTGCTCCGGTAGCTTGTGTGATGGTAGTAGAGAATATTAATAAATTCTATATAAAGTAAAGAGGATATAGGGAGTTTCCTGAATATTAACTGGTACTAATGCAGTAAAGATTATACTGCATTTTATATGTTCCAGCTTGCCGGGGCCTTGAACATGGTCAAAGTCTAGAAGTAGTTTAGAATTAGTTTGCCGAATATTGCCAAGCAGTTTAAAAGTAGTTGGGAACTACTTACCACAGAATTTGCACCATGTTATTAGTAGTTTAATAACAGCACACTCCTCCTGCGACAGGAGAATAGACTTATTAAATAACTACTCTAAGAATTCAAGATTAATTAATATATGGCCTTTCAGAGAGCTGTGATAATATTTCTGTAGAAGACCTAGTATACTATTTATGCAGCTAATATATAGATAGTGCTTATTATTGATATCCTTTTAGCAAGTTAGTAGGTAGTTAATAAGTAGTTTCCAAGGACTTACTGGGTAGAAAGATTTTCAAAATACAGGCATACAGCTTAAAAGGTTTTTGATACAAGCTTTGCCACTGTAAAAAATCTCTTCTTTGAGTAATAAAGACTGAATAGAAGCAATTCCTTGTAAGTAATTGGCATTTAGTTTCCAGGTAGTTCTAAAGTACTTACCTAAATACATTCCTCTTCTGAATATCATTTTCAACAAGGTCAATATCTTTCTGAATTATTTGGATTTCTTGCCATGCTTTTTCATCAAGGTATGTATAATAAAGAAGTCAAAGACTTGGCTTGATATATTTACAGACAAAAACTCCCAAGTATTTCCAACTCTATTTCTTAACCTTACAGTTCAAGAAATAGGAATTGATATGTCTTAGCCTATAGAGGCTTGAATGAGAATACTATATCTTCAAGTAATTAACTAACAGTTCTTAAGCAGTTACAGAACAGTTCTGAAGTACTTACATCTTGAACTTGTTGCTCCGCCTCTGATTGTGACATTTTATCTGCTGCAATGATATACATATGACTATTAATATAAGTCTTTGGATACTCAGGAAGGTCATCTATATATTCAATATAGAGTATCTGTAAAGGGTGTAACTTTGCATCAGTAAGATCTGTCAAGGTTGTTGGTTGGTCCTAAGATATATATTTAGTTAAGCAGTACTTAAGAGTTATATAGTTATACTTTACCTCTATTACATCCTCTCTTGCCTCCTCTTCAAACATATCTGATAGAATATCATTAATATCTTCTTCCCAGTTAACTGGATCTATGTTGTCATCCATTATAAATCACTCTATAACTGATTGGGAAGTACTTTGAAAGTGGTTTGTACATTGGGAGTACGAAGAAATAATAAAGGAGACGAATTGAAAATGAAATTCGGTAATTAACTACTGTATTTAAAGGCTCAGTTGACTAGTCGGATTGCCAAGATCTGGTGGGGCCATCGTCCGAGTTTTTCGATGAATCACTTGACCTGTAACCTGCTAGCGGTTTATTAGGCTTCACTGCTGACAGGTTACGTAATCGTATACTAGTACGTTCGTATATCTTCAGGGGTCCATACTCCAGAAGTTCTCACAGAAACCGTGCTCTCAGCTGAAAACTGAAATAACGATATTACACAGAGCCAATTGGCGAAATGAAGCAAAAATATGCGGGCCTTTTCTTATGTTGAGGGTACAGTAACTGACCCTGGGTTCCACGTCTTGAAATCAAAGCAATACTTGCCACGACTCTGGGACAAGGGGGCTGCGAAAATTAGAACTATAAGTAATGCGTTCCCACGTTGCTGGCAAAAGATAGGGTCTCTGAATTTTAGATACTTTCCCTTAGGTGCTGCCATGCATATAAACTTATACTCTATGCTCCGCAAGCTGACGATATGCTCTAGCTTGGCACGTTGCTTCGCCCTAACGCAGCTAGTGGCCTATTTGTCTGATGGCAACCATTTTACGGCAATTGGTTCTGATGATTTTGTCTGATCATCCGACGGCAAGTCTCCAGGCGTCGTGACCCTTGATTATGGCAGAAATGTGGAGGGGCTTCCAACCTTTGAGGTTGTCAGTCGCACTGGAGACACATCAGGGTTTGAGATGTCCTATGCCGATAGCTCTGAACTTGTACATGGTGAGAAGCGCCGATTGAAGTCATTTCTGCTAGCGCTTACCAAATTCATCTCATTAATCTGACGGACCCAATACATTGAGCGCCGCGATGGACAATTATCGGATCAATCGATACGACCTCAACAATAATTTCTCTGTGTACACTAACCGCTTGATTCAAGGCGGTCTTCGTTATCAGAAGCTCAATCTCTTTACTGTTGGGACCCTGACGCTGTCAAAGGTGGGCTTCCTCCCAGCAGTCGATGATACCCCCATTTCAAAGCTCCCTGGAGTATTCCGTTGCTCTGATCCTGTGCTCACACGGATTTGTGAAGTCGGTGCGCGAACCATGCAGTTAACCGAATTCTCCGCGGGCTCATTGCCAGACTTTTGGATGATCACCGAAGAAGGTGCCCTGGTGGAGAGCCAGACTCCCCAGCCTTTCTCATCAGACTATGCGCCTGGCTTGACAGCATTTGAGCTATTTTTTCCCGTCAAAGTTATCAGAAACGGCTTCGAGTTCACGGTTCTGAGCGGTATACTAGGCGTTGGGATTTACATATTTGCCAACATTGCGAATTGCTCCATCTCGGCGCACACAGGCTCAACGGTGCTGGACTCAGTGCCTCTGGCCTTTGCCGCATTACCTGCTTCCGTGGCAGTGGGTCGCTGACTACAGGTATACTCAAGTGTGGATAATGGTCGTATTCGCGTCTCGATCATTGACTCGGAGCTTCTTGACTTCGAACAGAGTACCCGTTTGATGGGTTCATTTGGGCTGGGGGCCTCATTCGATCATGCGGCAGTATTCCCCAATGTGTCCCTCACAACGTTCAGTAGCACCATGTACAGCTCGCAGCTGACAAACAAATCTGCCCTGAAGGACTTTCTGCTCAGCACTAATACTTGTTCGTCAGTGTAGACGGATCCCGGCGTGATCGTATAGCTTATGCTGGTGACCTTGATCTCGCCGCGCCAGTTCCTTTGCGAGTACGGCTGGTCAAGAGTACGT
Organism: Aspergillus nidulans FGSC A4; assembly: GCF_000011425.1. Classification (NCBI taxonomy): domain Eukaryota; kingdom Fungi; phylum Ascomycota; class Eurotiomycetes; order Eurotiales; family Aspergillaceae; genus Aspergillus; species Aspergillus nidulans. Next base: position 3,269,762 of record NC_066262.1, on the reverse strand, counting down.
CCGCGGCTCTATCATACTGCTTGGTCCCTTGCAGATGCTGCCTGGGTTCTTCAGCCCGACTGCAAAGGTGCGACAGGAGCAGCGGTTGACGGATATTCCTGCCAACGTCACGGGGTTGATCGGATACTCATTCAATCTTGTTAGTGCTATGAGCCGGTATTATGAACAAACCGGCGACAGATCAATCCTCGTCGAGTGGGCGCCAAGAGATGTTCGCGTATCCGACTGGGCACACTCTCAGCTGCTACCAAACAGGCTGTTGAGCATTTCCACCGCAGCCATTGGTAGATACTGGAACTACTATGATCCACAGGTTGGTGGTGTTGTCGCCAAATTCAACCTTGCCTACGCATATGCTCTATCCGAATCAATTCATCTTCTTGCTGATGTGGGTTTGAACGTCACCAAGCATACTCAACGCCTATGCGAGCTCAGAGCTTCTGTCAATAAGCATCTGTGGAGTAATAACTTGCAAGCTTACTACCACTCGGATTCTTACCCTGGGTTTATCTCTCAGGAAGCAAACGCCCTTGCTATCCTCAGCAACACCATACCAACAGTGAGTGGGAATTGTTCAGCAAATGGTTTACTGGCCACTATATCCCGGGATCTTAGTGTTCCGGCCGGCATTCTGGCCTTCTCCCCTTCTGCTGTGGCGAGCGGGTGGGCAAAGAAGATAAGCCCCCCATGCATCTGGATACCATCTGAAGGCTGCCTTTCATGCCAAAGATAGTGAAAGCGTGAAAAATTTGCTGAAAACTATCTGGGCACCAATGAGAAACCCCCAGAACGTAAACTACACAGGATGTTTCTGGGAAGACCTGAACGAGGATGGAACTCCTGGACTTGGGCTCGGTACTACACTTTGTCATGCTTGGGCGGCAGGACCGACTGCAGACCTCAGCCGGTATGTGCTGGGAATTATGCCTATTACACCAGGTTTCCGGGATTGGAAGGCTGAGCCACAAACCTTGGATCTGACTTGGGCTGAAGGAAGACACCCAGTCCCTCAGGGCGCCATTGGGGTGAGATGGAGGTTCAGTCAAGATGGACTTTTACAAATGACCGTTACGTCACCCCCTAGGACAAAGGAAATTGTCTACCTTCCAGCCCCTCTAAAGAGAGACATGAGAGAGTATCGAGTCACTGGCGGACGAACCAACGAAGATGGAAGCTTTACCGTCCAAAGCCGCACTTTCATTTCTCCAACAAACTGCATAAGAAATATTGCTTTCATAGACATCCTCCCTCATTACTTCACCTATCCCGCTACTCTTTAAATTTCGTTCCATCAGGGTGATCAGCAATGCGTCTTTTATGGTCGCTTGCTCTTGTGCATATAGTTATAGTAACTTTTCAACCTACGCTGTAGCAATGCAGTCATCTATTACCATTCCAGTAAATGTCTCTTTGATTGTCCCCTCACAAGTATACAGGACTTTTGACTCTGTTGAGCTTCGACTGATTCATTGCTAGGTACACACTCTCTGTTGGTAAAATATACTTCGATTAGGGATGGCGCGTCCGATAGGGTTCAGGAGCAATACATTGGAACTGGACAACACCTTTTAATCCGGTCTCTAATACTTCTGTAGAAAGGTAGCAGTCAGACTTGCGTCTTCACCGTTGCTATTACTCTAGCATCAACGCCAGAATGCACCCTGTTGGTGGCGATTATCTTGCACCTCAGGAAAATTCCCTCTTAAACTCACAGTGGCATCGCAATGCCAGATGTCCCATGAATACCTTTACCTTGGACTCACAAGTATTAGAGCTGATCAACTTGGTATCCTCTCACCACGTGCTGAAATCTACGAGACGACCTTGATGATATCATAACCAAGCTACAGAGACTCAGGTAGCGCAAAGGATATTTGTGCCGGTAGAGCTCATCATTTCTTGTCATTCTTGGTTAGTAAGGATTCCTGGCGAAGAGGAGCCGCGAGTTGTGAGGTACAGGAAGCAGGATAAGCCTGGAGTAACTCCACAAAGTACCTATTATCCGAAACATTAATAGGTTGAAATCGTGTCATATGACTCAAGTTGGAAGAGACGCATGGTGGGCAGTGTTTGGTGTAGCATGAGGGTTGCTGCTGAATCAGGGTAACCAAGAGTATAGAACAGATATTTAGCATTAGCTAAACTAATAGAGTACGAGAATCGACTCGCTTAGATAATGGCTTTCAATCATAGATATCGACACCGCAAGCATGGGCATATTGCCAAGCACACGAACAAGCTTAGGCCGGCCTCTGTGCAAAACCACGAGCGTTTTTCTCTATCTACCCGGACATGCAGACATTACTGGAGAGTCAATACACCAGGAACCCAAGGAAGCAGGTTGTAGTCACCACTGGCGTTGGGGTCTCTGCCTTGGTAGAGCAGCTGCAGGTTGCAAGGGTCAATCGTCATGGTCTGGTCAGGGTTGGAGCGAACGAGATCGCCGTGGCTGATGTCGTTGGTCCAGCTTGCACCACTGTTAGCCTTGCCGGCGAAGGGCTGGCTCTCGGTGGCCGCCTGCGCTGTCCACGCACCGTCCAAACTGTCGGCCGTGAACGAGCGGAAATAGCGTCCGTTGGCGCCGATGGCCTCAACAATCATCAAGTACTGGTTTTGGCCGTCGACGGTATAGACTTGTACTGCTTCAAAGAGGTTGTTGGATGTATCGCTCATGATGATCTCAGATTCCGTGCCAAAATCCCCCGGGAAGTTGTCGATAGGCATGCTGGCTCTGTATATCTTGCCGTTATCGCCTGCGAAGAATAGGTACATGTTGGAGCTATCCCCAATGAGTGTCTGGTCGATGCACCCCGTGGCGGAGTCGGAGATTGTACCAGAGAACAAAGGCTGCGGGGTTGACCATCCGTTCGGGTTGGTCGGGTCACTGGAAGTCTTGTAGGAGAACGAGGTTGGGCCCCATTGGTAGGCTAAGATCCAGATGTCCTTTGGCGCAAAATAGAAGAGGGTGGGCGCAACAGCAGCCTGGCTCATTGCATTCTGGCTTGCCGAGGCCATGTCAGACCAGTCGCTAAAGGGACTGAAGTTCATCGAGCCGTAGTTGCCAGATGTATCGGCAAAAGACGCATACACGAGGTGCTGACCATTGTATATGACACTGGTAAAGTCCTTGATTGCTGCCCATCCGGACTTCGGCGACGCCAACGCATTGGTTGAGCTCCAGCTGTAGCTCGATGGAAGCGCACATTGCGCAGCGACTTCTCGCCCTGCTAACAACAGCCCGACACCAGCTATCACATGGGTTAACTTAGTGACTGGGAACCCCATGGTTAGGTTTTTCTTAAACAAAAGCAAGAGATGTTTGCCAGATTTCTGTGTCAACAAGTCGTTAGGAAGAACCAGGCGCCACTTTATATATGCAAGCTTGGCCGACCACCGGCCCCTTGACGCAGCTGATGAAAAGTGATATGATTGCGTTTTCGGTAGGAGGTGCAGCTACTCCACGAAACAGCGCGCCGGAATTTTACCAGGTCAAGGATAGATCGACAGAACATATTTTAACCGACTTGCTGTCGGCAAACACGAAAATATAGTAGCAGTGTTGGATGGCTGGGGCCTTGCCCTAAACGTACTACGGTTGATACATGATGTTTCGTTCTATCTCAGGCCCGTTTCCAATTCAGGGTGCTAGGGAAACTCTTTCTTCGCTACATATATGCATCAATTTCCGTTCTTCAGACCCACGCCGCAAACGAACGGGTTCCTGCCCGTGCCGTTCCTGGTAAGGCCCAAAGGGAATAGATCAGCAATCGATGTAGCAAGGTTTTGAGAATTGAGCCTGAAAACGAATCAAACTCGATTCATGAGACGTTTCATATCTTACACATCATTAAGCAGTCTCCTGTTGACAATATTTATTTCTATCTTATTCGCTAATATAGTCTGGTGAACTGGCAGCTTTATGGCCACCCTAGGCCTGAACTCGCACTTGCGTAGAGCTACCTCAGTGACCACATACGCGCTCACACAGGTGGCATCTGTGCTTTGACTTCGAAATATCCACCTAGCACATCTGCATACTACTGGATGGGCTGCATGACGGCAGCACGTAGGCGTACATAAAAACAGATGTCCAGGGTCCGTGGACTCGTGCGTCAAGAATCAGCACCTATTGGTATGAATTTGGCTTGATGATCACCAGGAATGGTGAAAGTGATTGTTGCCTAGAGAAAATAGTGAAATCTTCTTCTCCGAAGTCCCTGAAGATGACCGATCGAAACCAATAACAACCAGTTCTTCCCTAGTTATGATCCAGACGGAAACTTCTACATTTTCGTCGTCCAGCCAACATATAAATCATAACTTCATGTCCACACTTGAAACGCTGGCGCATCACAAGCGTCCCGGTTAATTGCTAACAATGACAATCCTGAGCGATACCAGCCCTAGGGCAACTATGGACACTCCTAGCGAAGAATGGTACTACACGGTTTTGTTCTCATGTAATGCTATTTGGCTCCCTACATCACCTTTCCTACTTCCGGAAGCGATGACTGGTCTTCAGTGGAATCGCTGGATGGTGGCTAAAGTGCGACCTAGAATGCACCTAACATTACACACCCCTCAACGCCCGTCACGTCTTTCGAGCTTTACATGGAGGGACTCTCGCCACAGTAGGTCGATACATAACACCAGTAAGAAAATCTGTCCATTAACAATTGCCGTGCTGACCACTGCCTTGGCAATTCATACGCGGCGAAAAAAAACCTGGCTCCTCAAATCATAAGACCGGTCTAAACAGCAACAAACCACCTCAAACTATCTAGATACTACTTTTCCAGCCTTGCACAATTCCGCCACTATTTCGGAGGATTAGTACCAGTAATGGCAGAGCCACCTCTCACGTAGATATGACAATGCGGCTAGATCCAGACTGGCTCTGGAACACTATGGGGGCTGCGGTCGCCAGCGCTGACTTTCTGGACAGTGAGACATGGTTTTGAGGGGAATCTGGTATGAACCCAGGCGCAGGCAGTGGATGTTTCTTATAAAGTGTAAATGGCCCGATGTTCATCATTTTCAGAGATTCCCAGGCCGTTACATTCCCACGTGCCTCAAGCGGCTTCTGACACTGAGCGAGTGCGGTTTAAAGCTCGTTCGACTTTTTGCATTCGAGGGCCAAATTTGAACCAGGACCCAATATCTTTGGCAGTCTAATAAGTAACTGTATGATCTCGTCCAGCAGACTAGGAGATAACGGTCATATATCACAATGATTAGAAGGTGTTGTGCTCTACCTCTGAACCATTAATGACAAAAGTTTCAAACCCAACATTCTCCACCGGCACTCGAAGATTTTACTGCAACCGTGGCAAACTGCGTTGAGATAGTTATGTTCAGGTACGCAGGAGATTTACTTCTTAAAGAAAGGTTACATCGCCGACACGGAATCAACGACTTTAGGCTAATGGGGGATAGCTTCCGAGAAGACGGGGATCGGCCTAGAAAGGCAAGGATCATCGTCGCAGCCCTCTATTGCATCTGCAGCCATAATCGGTTGACAGAGGTCAAAAAGCATGACAAAGCCTTTGCCCTATTTGACAGGCGGCACTCTGAGCGGAATGTGAAGCAAGCTATTCTTGTTGCAGAACCGACGCCTTAGCTCCTGAGAATAGTGCCAAATGCCGGCCCATCCTAGATACGCACTAAGTTTCTGCCCTACTATTATATTCAATGCTGACTCTGAACAACGAAGTCTTGGATATGATGAACATGGTCCTTCCACTGCCCACCTATCCTACGCCTACGCCTGAGTTTGCCTGCGAGAAAGTGTAAGTCATGTCAATTTGTGTCAGTCTGTTGGTAGGCAGTCTCACAAATGGCGTTGCGTGGGACAATAGCAACAACACATAGCCATCTCAGCTAGCATCGTCCGACTTGCGAGTCTCTTCGACCCGGCCAGAGCATATAGAATCACCTATAGCGCCAAAGAGCTACAGACGAGGCTTTGAGCACCCACTATCAGAGCCTCTTGAGTTAGTTCTTTTACAGAAAACAGCGGCCTTGATGTCGGCGTGGTTGAATGCTGCTTCAGCAGAGTCTGCTGAGTGCAATTTACATCAAGCCGAATGGCAACATAAGCAGGGACAGAACTTGGGTGGCGAGAAGACGTTGAGTACAGCCACTGATACACCAGACCGTAATCAACGGCCATTTCTCGGCTAATCAGGTCGCGTGTGCTAGATAGCCCTGCCGAGGTTACGGGGTCAGCGGTCAAGACAAGTGTTTGATGGCTCGTATATTCGTACTTGCAGAGGACCCATACGTTTGTATAATTGTAAACTCGTATTGGTCATCGGCGACCCATTGATAACATCCATGTACCAACATCCTCCAATGTCTATTCCAAACATGCAGTCATCGAACCCGCAGCCTGCGAGAATGGTTCGTAAATATGCTGTGGGGCTACGGGCGGCGCCCACGCGCATTTGCCAGGATCGCATTACAGGAGTTGGACGCCGCTTCTATGAAGCTCGTTGGACCGCGGAAAAATATTTTCAAGGGAACAGAGCTTGATCTCATGGAGGGTCCACATTATATGAACAGAAGGGATGGTACTACCTCTTGACAGCCGAGGACGGCACAGCCTACGACTAAGCGTGTACATTGGCGCGGTCAAGGGATATCTAGGGTGGGATATCTGGGGTCCCTACGAGACGCATCCAGAGTTGCATATCTTAACGGCCAAGGATGCGCCATTTGCTGCTATACAGCGCGCGGGACACGGTGATCTTGTTCAGACTCCTGAGGAGAGAACCTACCTTGCTCATTTGATGGGTAGGCCGGTGGGACAAAAAAGAATGTGTGTCCTTGGGCGAGAGACAAGTATTCAGGAGGTCTATTAGGGCAACGACGAGCGTTAAGTATCCGCGGTGGATCAACTCTGCAATCCTTCTATGCTTCGGAAAGGGAATGCACAATAAATGAGGCTGGACCTGTTCTTGATGCTTCGATTCTGTCGAATGAGTGTGGTTGGCATCAGGCGCACGGGAGCTTTACAGGAGCGTTTGTTGGGTTGGCGTGCTCGGATTCTTGAATGGGACTGCGCTTGAGGCGTTGTTTGACTTATTTTGCTTACAGGCCTGTTAGAGATAAGGCCGACCGATATGTGATCTAGCTTGTAGCGGGTTTGATGTTGGATTTCTATGTCGTTCTTGGATTCTTTTGCAGGTTCGACTCATGAATATTACATCATAGTATGAAAGATACCTGCCTAGCCTAAGCTTCCAGGTCTCTGGACAGAGCGAGCGCACTGCAAGTGGTGATTGGACGTTGCATCAGGGTAGTGGGGCCGTGCGTTGGCAGAAATGTGGCTAGACAGATTTGAGGCTAGTGCAGGTAATTATAGATGACAAATTCGGCTAGCTCATTCATCCCTGCCAAGCCACCGTACAAACTCCCTGGGCGGATGGAGAGATGGGTGCGGCCCGCGAAGCATATATACACGGTGATGTTACATACTAGTCTCTGAAACTACAGCCGTCCCAGATAATAAAGCTATAGAAACTATCATACTCCAAATAAACCTTTCTAGTTATTGAAGATAACAAGAGTGGGCTTTAGATCACAGACTTCCGTTAAGTGGTTTGAACTGAGGACATACATGTTAAACATGCCATCTTGACTCGTTATTCTTCTATTTTCCCTCTAGCATCGCCCCATGGTCTGGTGGTAGGTCGTACAATCTATTTCTATCAACCAGGGCTAACCAGATCTTCAAGCATTGCTCAAAGAGCTGATCTATATCAATGCAATCGCGGATATCAGGAGCTCCTGTTAAAGCACGATGCAGATTGCCCCGGCCATACTCGGCCATTCCTTCGTATAGCTCCCACCGCGTTCGCTCGCCTAGGACTGTTTCACTCAACATCGGCATAAGCAGGTATAATGGATCTGCAGAGCGCATGGACAAAGACTGTACCCACCTGGCATAAGGCACGCCGTGCATAGAGCAAGGACTGATATGGTTGAGAAGGGCAAAACTCGCACACATATCAATCGTGCTCTTTGGGTCTGGGTGAATGAGGATGAAAGCATGGCCAAGATTTTCTCCCGGCTCTTTAGAAATATGCAGCAAGGACTTGGCAACGAAGTCTACAGGAACAAACTCCTTGCGCTGGCTTTGAAGAAGCAGGTAAGAGCCCAGCTCCATGCAGCTAGTGAATACCCGGCTAATAAAATCGTCGGGGTTGCAGGCGCCCGTTCTGCTGTCGCCTAGGACAAACCCCGGGCAGTAGATGGTGATGGGGAGGCCATTGTCAATAGTGTTCCAGGCAATAGCCTCGGCTATAAGCTGGCTTTGTACATAGCCTGTGTTATAGGAGAGAGCTGTGCTGTGAGATACTGGGCAAGTATCCTCAGGAAGGAATTTTGTGTCTGAAACAAAGCCTGTTGGGCTGTAGGCTGCTATTGTCAAGGTATAGTAGGTCTGTTTAGTGCGCTTGTGAGCCGCAAATTTGAGGATATTGACTATTCCTAGGACATTGTCTTTACAATGCGCAGAGTAAGAAGCCAGGTAGTTTACCTTGGCCCCTAGGTGGAAAATAATACTGGCCTGTTCAGCATAGTAGTCGTACTGTTAGTCACTCAGTCCCAGCTTATCTTCTCCAAAGCAGACTGGGGTCATGATAAGTTTGTCTATATATAGCAGGTGCAGTTGGTATTTCAGGAGAGCCTGCTAAAGACATAGCTTCCTATGGGCTTTGTCATGGCAGTGTACAAGGCAGGCAACTTTATCTACAGTCAGTTCTCGAAGCAGTTCTGCGAGGAAGAATGCCCCAACAAAACTGGCGACTCCTGTAACAAAGACCCTGCCTTTAGATACTGCCCGCCAGCCCAGCACTGAGGCTTCTTCAATAGCCGTAATTGCTGTTCTAGCTGCGGGTCATGTAACCATACCTTCTGCTTGTCTGCTTGTATTAGGAGATCTGCTTTTTCCTCTTGCTGTAGGCTTGTTAATAGACAGGTAAGACTCCCTAGTATTATCTTCTTGTAGAGCATTGAGGCGCGCAGGGAGATACCAAAAGTATACTTGATTCTGGCAATTAGGGTCGCCACCATTATTAAATTTCCTCCTATAGCAATAAAATCATCTGTCAGGTGCAAGTCTCAATCAGGCAGGCCAAGGACGTCAAGCCATAGATATTTTAGCTCATCCTCAATGCTGCCAGATTGTGCATTAGCTGGATTGATCTGCGTAAGAGAAGACTTGATCCTCCCTATATATTGGCGCTCAAGCTTGTCGCGGTCAGCCTTGCCATTGGCCTTCAATGGCAACATCTCTGTGAGCTCTAGACAGGGCACAGGCAAGAAAGGTTCATGCTTAGCATAGGCATCTGTTATAGCTGCAGTAGTGACTTCAGGCAATGTCAGGACACAGAACGCAACCAAGAGGGCACTCCTTCTGACTTCATGAGGCGTAATTTCAATAACTGATGTGGCACTAACAAGCCGCGTCTCTTGGAGGATTGATTCTATTGTCTCAAGCTCAATCCGTCGCCCGCCAATTTTTACTTGGTTATCTCTGCGTCCAATGTAGTAATGGACACCAAGCTCATCCCTGCGCATCAGGTCACCCGTCCGGTACATGCGCGATAATGATTTCGCCCTCTGCGAGTAATTTCGAGACAGCTCAGGAAGGTGGAAGAAACTTTTAGCTGTCTTTGCTGGTTCTCCGATGTAGCCAACTGCTACGCCCGCGCCGGCAACAAGTAACAGGACTATTTATTTAGATTATGTCAGTAGAAGGAATACGGAACTTTAAGTCATGAAGTATTCACAGCCACTTAAGCCTATACCTGTAGAAAAGGCATACAGCGGCCCAGAGCATGCGTCTTTTAGGAAAGAGGAGCCGAAACTTGGACCTAGCAGACAGAATACCTCCTCTCGCCAGGAGGCCACTGCCAACCGCTGTGATCCCTGCAATTTGAAAAAATCCGTTGCTCGCGGACCTTTTCCCTGCATATAGAAGAGGCAAGCTGCAGAACTTGACGTCTATATCAAGGGAGCTGATATAAACCAATGCGGACACCCAGCCCTTTTTTTTTAAAGGAGCCGACACCATGTGGAAAAGTCGCCCAGGCTGCCAGGATGATGTATCAAGTGAAACCGGAGCAGACTCATGCTGCGGAAGCTACAGATGTGTTAGAAGATGCGACTCTCTATCTTTCTCTATAACTGCCTCTAGCTTTCTTGTCCACGGCCTCTGCAATTAGCGTGTTTTCACGAAGCCGGATTTCAGTTTTGTCGTAAGTATGATGGCCTTAATCCGGCGTCTCAGATTGGAGCCTTGAAATTCTAAACGCAGGTGTAAAAGCCTCCCTGTGATGACCTCAAGCGCAAGGTTTGTGATATACTGCTCTGTTCTTCTAACGGTGCATAAGTATCCATCTTGCGTTCAATATATGATGCTGTGGTCATCAACTGACCTGACAAGAGAGGTCTGACTCAATTTACCATGTAAATAAAGAATAAATAATCAAGGCGCAAGGGTATAGAACATCGCACATCTCATTCCATCTCTATATCAGCACACTGTTCTTGAGGGCCACGGCCAATTTACGACAGCATGACTAGAACTATGGTTTGACCTTGTGTTATTACCGGACTGGGTAATGAATATGCACTGGACGTGCCAATGTTACACTGACAGGCTAGCTCGCGCCATCGGAAAATGTTGTGGAATATGCTCAGAGGAGAAAGGGCAGGAGGAAACTGCATCAACTACACCAACGTGGCCTACTAAGGATCGGATGCCATATGACAATTGACACCTATCTTGTTGACGATAGATTCCTTCATTTCTTCCCTTGTGTGTATTCCTCTCTTCCCCACTATATATATACAGAGGGTAGGAACCTTCTAGAAACAGGCAATGTCTGGTTAATCTACCAGAGATCATGTGGCCTCATATTTCTGTATCACTCCCCTTCATTCAATACCCCGAAATGAATGGAATGAAGCTATACAAGCTTCTGAAAAAGGAAGTAAAACAGAAACAATAAAGGGGTGTTGAACACCTTTATCTTATTAATCTGAGGATCTTGATGTTGTATCATAGAACCTTATTTTGACTTCAGCTGCAGCAATTGAAGTGCTCTCTTGAAGTTATCAGCTTTTATTGCCTTTATTAAACCATCTGCCACCATTTCTGAGGTAGGGATATAGATTGGCTTGATATCTCCATGCTTGATAAAGTCCTAGATGGCATGATATTGTACACAGATATGCTTGCTGTGTAGATGATTAACTGGGTTGGATAATAGCATTAAAGTACCTTGGTTGTCAATTCCTAGTTGGGTTGGCTGCTTAGGATGCTTTGATATAGCTGCTAGAAAGTATCTGATCCAGATAGCCTGCTTTGCTGCCTCTGCAGCTGCAATATATTCTGCTTTAGTTGTTGACATAGCAGTAATAGGCTGCTTCCGGCTACACCAACTAAGTGGTCTATTAGCCAGCATAAAGACGTACGCACTGGTTGATCTCTGCTTTATGGCATTCCTATATGATAAATCTGAATATCCTATCAGGGTCTTGGTATCTGCACTCCCCTTTGCGCTGTAGGTTATTCTATATATGATAGTGCCTTTGATATAGCAAAGGAGATGTCTTGAAGCTCTGAGATAGACCTCTTGGGGATCTACAAGATATTGGCTTAGTCAGTTCACAGAGAACTGGATATCTGGCCTAGTTCTGCCAGCTAGGTAGGTAAGCTGTCTAATAATCTTCCTAAACTTGTCATGCTGGTCTTGAGGTAGCTTCCTAGATAATTAATCATCCAGATTGGTACTAGGATCGAGCGGTGTGTCTTGAGATGTTAATTTAGTTATTCCAAACTCTTCTAGGATAGATTAGGCATAGAGCTCCTGGTCCAGTCAGATAGAGTTCTTTATCTGTATAATCTGGATCCCTAATACCTTTTATACCAGCCCTAGGTCCTTTATAGGATGGAAGCTCTTCAGCTGATCTTTGGTAGACTCAATATCCTTATTATCTTTGCCAAAAATCAAGATATTGTCCACATAAAGAGCTATAATAACTCCTTAGTTATTAATGAAAACTCCAGGGTCTGCAGTGCTCTGTTGAAACCTAATTGATATAACAAACTTCTTGACCTTCTGGTTCTAAAGGTATGTGGATTGTTGAAGTCCGTACAAGGATTGTAGGATCTCACATACATTATTTGGATCATGGGATTTAGGATCAACTCCCTCCGGGATCTCTATAAAGATCTGCTTATCAATTTTCGATCCAACATAGGTATTTATAGCGTCAAGGAGGTGAGCTTTGAGGCCATGGACTGTTGCTAAGGCAAATAGGATCCTAAGGCTCTCTAGCCGGATAACTGGAGCAAATATATCCTCAAAGTCCAATCCTTTGTATTGGGAAAAGCCTCCGGCAACTAGCCTTGCCTTAAACCGGTCAACTCGGCCATCAGCTCTATATTTGATATCAAAAACCTATTTTATTAATACTACTAGTTAATCTTTAGGTCTTCTGATATATCTCCAGGTGCTGAATTAGATCAGGTTATTCAGCTTAAGCTTAATTGCTTCCTTCCACTTGGCTCTGTATATAGGGTTATTTATTGCCTCCTGGTAGGTCTTTGGAATGGAGATCTGCCTATAGATCTTATTAGCCTTGGCTTTGAAAGTATTATAATCAGCAAGATGGAGCTCTAGTGCTACAGCTAGATTAGCCACTTTATTAATTCACTGCTGCTCAACAGATAGGTGCAGAGAAGGATCTTTTAGTACCTCCCTCTCTTCTCTGTGTCTCTGGGCTCGTGGCTTTTGCCCATATATAGCCTCTGTCTGCTTAGACTTGATTACTGCTTATATTAGCTTTTAATTTCAGCTTGGTCTTCCAGAGGGTTCTATCAGGATAGGGATTGGTAATGGTGATAATAATTGCTCTGAAGCTGTTCTCAAAGGGTTAGATATAGTCTCTCCCAGGCTTGGTGTTCTATGTGTTGGGATAGCCACCTCTAGCCTCTGATTGGTCAATCCAGAATTCTGACTGCTTTGGCTAGTAATATTGCTGTCTTTGGCTTCAGCTTTATTCTCAATACTAACATTATTCTTGATATTACCAGTATTATCTTCAGCATTATCTCCAGCATCATCTTCAGCACCTCCAGCGCCTCCAATGCCTCCAGTACCTGCAGTATCTATACTGTCATCTCTATCTCCTGTATTATTAGCTCCTAGAGCCTCTATAATGCCTCCCCTAGTTCCTGAGCTTGCTTCAGGAACTCTAAATATCCTTTAAAATACAGGTTCTTCCCCAAGATCTTGAACTCCTGGTTCTTTGCTAATAAAGCCTTGCTTATTTTCCAGGAACATAGGATTTGTAACTTGATAGATCTTATAATCTTGCTTGGCCATGATCATATAATAATTCTGCCTTGACTTATATCCTATAAATATGCCTTCAATAGCTCTTGGCTCCAGCTTGTTATTTGTCTTCTTATAAAACCAGACTCTTGAGAAAGGAACTCAGAACCTTGATATATCAGGGGGATGTCCCATCCACATTTTAAAAGGGGTTTTCTTGGTGCCTCGCACCCTGACTGCTCGATTTCAGAGATAATTGGCCATTCTGATTGCGTACGGCCAGTACTCCTTTGGAACATCTGCATCAATAAGGATCGCCCTGGTCATCTCTAAGAGATATTGATTCAGCCTTTCTGCCATGCTGTTCTGCTGAGGTGTATCAGGCTCAGTAAACTCGATCTGGATGCCTTTTTTCAAGGCCCATGGCTCCAGAGCCTTGAATTCTCTTGCATTATCAGTCCGGATAATAAGCAACTTGACACCTTTCTCGCGCTCGGCTAGAGCCAGCCATTGCTCTAGAGTGGCTTTCACTGTGGCAGCCTCTCGATCCTTTGTCAGATATATCCACGAAAATCGCGTACAGTCATCTGTCAGGGAGAGATAGTATCTCTCTAGAGTTTTTGCTTTGCTGTATGGACCCCAAAAATCCATATAAACTCTCTTCAAGGGTCTTGATGCCCTTGGTACTTTGGCATGACTCTGTCTCTTAATACTCTTTGCCTGTATATATGTCTCACAGGTCTTCAGCTGCTCAATTACCTCTTTACCAGGTAAGAGCCCTAATTTCTTTGTCATCTGTCTGAATCTGGCCTTTCCTGGATGACCTAGATATTGATAAAGCAACTCCCAATCAATCTGCTTTACAAGTCTTGTATATTTATTATTTTCAGGCTTCCCAACCCCTTTGGCCAATGCATTCCGGCTTTTTACCTATCCTAGATAACTTGTACGGCCGATATTATATCCTCTTGCTAGGATCTTTCCTCTCCTCTTAAAGAATCAGTACTTCTTCTTCACATGCTCATTCCAGATACCCATATCTTGCAATGATTGGGTTAATAGGAGAGTCTGTATCATCCTGGGTATGTACAATGTATTCCAGATCCTAGCCACTTTTCCACTGCTTAATAGGATCCTCATTGTTCCTCTGCCGGCAATTTTAATAGATTTACCAGCTGTTCCCAAGCTGCCTCTATATCTCTGATCCAGAGACTTAAATAAATTAATCTTACTACTGCAGGTACTTGTTGCTCTACTATCAATAATAAGATTATTGCTCCCCTTTAACCTGTATACTTTCTCATTTTCTTCAAGCAAATATTCAAATCAATTACTGATATACTCTCTCAATTTGACTTGGTAGGCATTCTCAGCCGCTCAGTGGGCTGTTTGTTTATATACTTGATATGTACTATGTCTGGTAGAACCTCTGCTGCTAGCGCTTGAATCACTATCTGTGTCTATATCTATTTCGTTATTTGCCGTACAGGCTTTTCCTTTCTGGCGGCTGGTATGTCCTCTTCGGCTCTTATCTCTGCCATTTCTATGCAATCTGGCCTTGCCATAGCCCTTCTAGTGACTCCTTCCCTGAGGGTCCTCCTGGGAAATACTTTGCTCTCAGTCCTTCAGAGCTCTGCAATCTCTTGCAAAGTAGCCTTGCTTGCCACAATTAAAGCATTTTCTCTGCTCTGCCTAATTAGCTAATTTACTAACTCCCTCTGCAGGTCTCTCTGCTTAAATTGACATTTCTTTCTCTTCTAATCAAGATAATATAACTGCCTGCTTAGTCTCTCCAATAGACCTAAGGCCATCTGTATATACCTCATATTCAGGCGGCAGTCTATATAGAAATAATACTATCAGTACATCCTAATCCAGGTATTCCTTTTCCTATATATCTTTAACTTCTTTATATAGTCTTTCAAGGTCCTGAATAGCTTCATTGATCTTTATCTTAGGATCTATCTTCTATGTAAATAGCTGTATTAGGAGGTTAACCTTCCTTCTGGGGTTCATAGCCTTGTATTTCTCTATAAGGTAGATCTAGATATTTCTACTAATCTCAAGGTTCTTCACTGCAGTTGCATCCTCTTCTGAGATATAGGCTATTAGATATATAACAGCAAGTAGATTATAGTCTATATAATCCTTATCTTGCATTGCTTGACAGAGAAGCTCAGTTTTCTCTTCAAGTCTTATCTTCCTGGTATTTTCAACCACTTTCCAGCATTTCTAAAGCCTCAATAGGCCTTTAATCTTCTTCTTCCATAGTCATACATTCGACGCGTCCAGTATATCATATTTGACACCCACTGGCTTGATTCGGTCACCCTTATCAAGGGGAGGAAGTCTTTCTGAATTCCTTGATATCCTGGATGTCGATTCTTCTATACCTAGTATCCCAGATACTGGTTCTCCTTGTAGCTGCCAATCAGGGTCCTCAGCTGCCAATTCTGCTTGCAGCTGCTCGCTAGGATCTATCTCAATGCAACTAGCGCTTCGGATTCTCTCGTCCGGCTCAGTTCTCTCGACTGTCTCGTCCGTCTCGGCCGTCTCGTATACAGTTGCCTTGGTCGTCTCAGTTGGCTCTATCTCGACCGTCTCACTCGCCCCTGGCGCCGTCTTGGTCTGATCAATTGTCTCTACCAGTTCATCAAATGCCCTGGGTATGCTCCGATTTGGTCCTGCTAGGTCTTCAGTATTTTCTCAGCTTGATATATATCTCCCAGTCCATGGGTCTTGTTCTTGTCTTCGAGCTGGTGGCATCCGTCGTGTTCGGTTCTAGGTTCGAGGTTCGATAGCTCGATCAGGGATAGATAGGCAGGTTGTACGGGCCTGGCCACCTTCACAAGATCGAGGATCAATACGTCACGTACAGTTTCAATCTCCTGCTGGATTGGGCAAAGCGATTAGGCTTCACACAATCCCCCGAGGTGCTAGGCCTGCTGGTTAGGCTAGACGTAGCAGCCTGGGCTCATAACCAATATTGTAGAATATGCTCAGAGGAGAAAGGGCAGGAGGAAACTGCATCAACTATACCAACATGGCCTACTAAGGATTGGATGCCATATGACGATTGACACCTATCTTGTTGACGATAGATTCCTTCATTTCTTCCCTTGTGTGTATTCCTCTCTTCCCCACTATATATATACAGAGGGTAGGAACCTTCTAGAAACAGGCGATGTCCGGTCAATCTACCAGAGATCACGTGGCCTCATATTTCCGTATCAGAAAACATTGTCGCTGATATTGAAACCTACCCATTCGCTGCTGTCACTCGGGAGCGTGCTAATAACGATACATTGATCCAGCTACTTAAGATAGTTTTAAGATAGGGATTTTAGTGGAAATACGACTCTACCTACTGCTGACCAGCAAGGGAGGCTATTTGGAGTCTGGACAAGACTAATTGGCCAAGAGCACTTGAAATGGTCGAGTCCGGGATGTAGGTGCTCTCTCGAAGCAAGAAAGAGGGAGCTTGTTTAGCTGGGATTCAGGACCGGCTTGAGCCAAGAAGCAAAATATTGCTTCTAATTGACCTGTAAGGTCGCTGATTGACGTTTCTGAGGTTGAGAAATCTCAAGAATCCAGGATCAGAGTTATAGTGAGACCTAGCAATGATAATACACTTATTTACCTTATCAAATCTGCACATGCCGCTCGATCTTTTCTAAGAAATATATTGGTAAGCGCATTATTTATAGGGTACTTATATGCTATGAACAGCTTAGAGTTAGGGTCTATGACACCAGATTAACTCAATCGGAATACCGGGACAAAGCTAGGAGTAGTGAGACAGACGTTGTGGTTGGCTCAAGCGGGCTTCCATGGGATGCCTGGCAAAGGTGCGTAAAGGGAGCCACTCCGACGCCTACCGTAAGCACAGTAATTGTGCGGTAGGGCGAGATTGTACTACACCCATCCACAAGGGGGTCCAACTTTGGACCACCATAACCCGTCCAGCATAAGCCCGACGGGTGACTTAAGGTCAGTTCTGGGCCAGAGGGTGTCTACGATATTAGAAACGAGAGAATCCGGCCGCGCTTACTATCCTGCTGTGGTACCCTCGTATGAATTGCCTTGCTTGCTACACCGGAGGTGTCGTACATTGCGTAGATATGTACATTAATTGTTGCTACGGTGGTTGCAGAGGGCAGACAGGAGCAGTGTATGATGTAGTCTAAGTTACGATATCCAGGTTTGGTAAAGGCGTTATAATATAACGTTGTCTTTTGCACTGCTTTGTAGTTTGATGAAACAGCTTGATAGGGTTACAGCCATAGCTAAATGGTTATATCTCCAACATTCAGATGATGAATGTATGATACTGGACCACCCATTTCAAAGCGATGTATATAATATGTGAAGAGAACTGGCAAGAGACGCAAGAAAGAGATCAACAAAGCACAAGTGCATCAATAACATCCCACTGAGCTTCAAATCTTGACCCCCTCCAACTCCTTCTCCCCTGCCAGCGCAAGCTCCCTCCAGTCTCTGGTGTTCAGCCACTCCTCGAAGCTCCTCGTTACCACCGTACTGGTCAAATCTTTCGGCTCAATGTACCCCTCAACCCCACTCATATACCCGAACTCATCGATTGCTAGAGGTGCATCCAACACTTCCATGGGAATCCCAAACCTCTCCCTCATTTCTTCAGCAGATATGGTGATTATCTCCGCTTTTTCTCCTGTGCGTCTAGACCAGACCTCGACAGCCTCAAGCACGGAAAGATAGCTGTCTGTGTCGTAGGCTAAAAGTTTTGTGCCAGGCTCCTCGTTTAAGACGAGCTCTTTGACAAATCGCCCGGTCGAGCTTGGCGCATCGATTATTGGTATCTTCGCCACCGGTCGAACATGTATGATGAACTGGTAGACACCATCTTCAGACAGGGATCTGGGTGTGAAGATTGGATGTGTCGAATAAGCTCCTAGGTAGATAAACGACGATTTCTTCGCCAACTCGATAAGGTCTCGGCTTGTTTCAATATACTCGACAATAGCTGCCTTGGATTCACAATGCAGCGCCTTGCTATATTTTCCACCCGAGGCTTTGCTGAAAGATGGTAACGCGCTGTATACGAATCTTTCCAAACTTGGGACTTTTGAAGCAGCAATTGCAGCGTTCTTCCCCTGCCTTACTTCCTGGGCATATGCTGCGAAACTGTCACGTGCTGGATCGCTTGTGTATGTGGCCCAGAAGTCGGTATTCACAAAGATAGCATGAACACCTTTGAATGCTGTGTCCAAGGAGGACATGTCGTTTAGATCAGCTTGGACAACTTCGCAACCCATTGAGGCAAGCTTTTGGGCAGTGGCTGAGTCCGGGTTACGAGTCAGGGCGCGGACGGCCCAGTTTGGTATACTGAGGAAGGACTCTGCGGTGGAGAAGCCTTGATTCCCCGTCGCACCGATTACGGCGATAGTCTTGGTTTGGCTGGACATCCTTTGCGAATTGCGTGAGATCCAGATTTGTGGTGGAACTTTGGTGGTCGGAAGGGGAATGCAATGTGAATGAATGCAGTACTAAACAGTTGGGGATAAGGATGGACTTCTCCTGCTTGGGGTCACAGCAGCTCTTATAAATTTCTTTCGGGTGGCCTGCATTGAATCTTCCACTATTCAATTTGATATGAAACTATACGAGCCATTGGTCGATGAGCGTAATCGGGCCAGAAGCCGCACGGCTGGCTTACTGGCTTACTGTTTTGATGTGCAGTGATTGGTCAATCCTGCGTAAGCCAGTTGGTAGTACAATGCAAAATACAGCTTTTGTCTTGACTTAGTGCCTAGTATTGACAGTGAACCATCACAATTGGCTCCTATGGTCGATAAATGGTAATTTGTGATACTGAATACGAGCTAGTTTCGCCCCGCAACCAAACCGCCCCCAACAACACCAGAACCGTAAGCCAGCCTCACCCGATTCTTCGCCGCTCCATTATACAGACTCACCAGATTTCATAAGCTTCTTATCGTGATGAACACATCTGCCCCATCATTCAGAGCGCCTAAACCAAAAAGGGTCATCACAGAAGCCCGGAAGATCCAGAATCGGGAGGCGCAACGAGCATACCGTGCGTGCACGCTAGCTTTTAGATACGATTAGTGATCCTCTAGCTAACGCGTGAAGTAGGTCAACGGCAGAGAGACCGTTTGAGAGCACAAAAAGAGGCTTTAAGGAAGCAGGGCAGAAATGGTTGTCTGGAAATTCAGCCGTCGCCGCTTGTGCAGATACCTTCTCCGGCCGGCCATCGAGAGAGTGATCAGGGGTATATGATTGCATCTAGAGAGCTGGATCAGAAAGATTTACCAAATTGGAGTGGGCAAGTCGTATCATCTAGCGGACCTGGTACGGGTACACAGTGTACTCTGACGCCTCCGATACCGTCCGCCCAGAACCTTGTGTTTGGACATGATTCTCTAATCGAGTTTGGAGATGTCAACCCAGGAGAATCGATTCAGAATTATGAGGCCATATTGCCGCCTTCTACTATCACCAACACTGATTATGGCTCAGGCTTTGCAGCTGTGGATGAGCTGGCTGGTACCTCTTCTACAGATCAGTCACCAATTACCTCCAGCACCGAATCAACGACAATATCCACACTTTCCCCGGTTTCAGGGGAACCTTCCTCATCGCCAAACACAATCTGTCTAACAGAAAATCGCACCCACCTTCTTACAGCCTGCATGCACAATGCCTTCTCAATAGGAATAACGATCGACGAATTCTTCACCTACAATTGCATGTCCCTCTGCTCTCCCTTCTACCGACCCGCTACCCCATCCACAGACCCCAGATCGCTACTCGCATCGGTTCTCAGTGTGAATCCATCCATCCCTACCCACCTTCGCCCTACACTCCCTCAGATCCTGATTCCCCATCACCCAATTTTCGATCTAATCCCGCTGCCCTCGTTAAGGACTAGAGCTATTGTGCTCAGTGCCGCCGGAACGAATCTGGTGAATATTTTCGAGCTGAAGAGGGATATTATCGAGGGTGGGCTGGTGTGTTGGGGGGTGGACGATTGTGAACCTAATAAGCAAAGAAAAGGACAAGGCCAGCCGTGGGAGTTGGGAAGCTGGAAGATTGCGCCTTGGTTTAGGGCTAAGTGGAAGCTGTTGCTTTCAGAAACGGGAGGAGATTTGTTTGTTTAATATGGCCGTACAATTCCTCTCTGATGCCAAGAAAATATGACATAGACGTTTGCGTTTTTCATCTCTAAATTATATCAGTTACATACGGGTGGTTCAGACCACACCGGATCTCAAGCTGACCTTTCGATAAAGCTCATTTCTTCCCTTCAGAAGATATCTTTACCAAACCTCCCAGCAATACCGCAAAATGGAATGGGTGCGACAGCGCAGCTAGAGAGTCAAGCAATGAATGGTACAGAGACGAGAAAAGGCATAGCTTAGAAGACAGAACCGGGATCAATAATGGACTTTATTAGTCCCTTAACAGCAATAACTCATTCCGGATCTAAATCTACAAATAATAGCTCTATCTGTATCATGGCATTGTTCTGTGAGCTTGACCCTTTCACCAATCCCAGTGTTTATAGACTTCAATAGGGTTTAGGCGAGTTAATCAGCTTTACAAAGCCTACAGATGATTACCCGGGTTAGAGAGACTTTAAAAGATTGACCTTGCACATAAGTCAAACTGAGACTGAACAGCATAAAGGTCTATAGGCTAAAGTTATAGTAGAACCGAACACTGTAAGGCAAACCCAAATTGGATAGATACATGATGCTAAGTTTCGCTAAGTTTCTGTCTTGGTAGAGTTCGAAAATCTTTGACTGGAATATGTGGCTCTGGGTCATCTGATTACTGCTCATCATATTTCTGGATGCGTCTGATAATCTCCGCAACATCTTCCCAGATCCGCTTACGATTGCGCAGTCCCTTGAGGCAGGCCCAGTTGCGCTTAATAGTCGTATATACCGTGTGCCAGTTGGTATTTGCCTTTGTGAGATTGACCGATTCCGTCTCCAGAATGGGACGAGGAAGTAAATGCTCAACCGTTGTGTCAACCGTGGTAGACTCATTACGCAATACCTTATGGTAGCGTTTTCGGGTCTGGTTGAAAAACTTAACCTCATTTGCGGTCATCGTTGTCCAAGGAGAAGGGGTATGGTCGATTTCAGAATCATCCCAAGCTTCCCATAGCCACGGCATCTCTCCGCGAACGAGACGGTGCCACACACTGTTGGGCAGTTGCGCAAACGCCTTTGACACCACTCGGAGTCTCAGGATATCGGCGGACTCCAAAAAGTCTATTATATGGAGGCGCACATCCAAGGGTAAAGAAGCCAGTCTGTTTGTCTGGAAGAAGGACGCTGAGACCGAAGCCGTTTCATAGCCTGTCGTGTCATTCCGCTCAGCAGCTCGAAGCAACGCTGGTAAGCCAGGCACATAGAGTGGATTGGCAGACAGATACTCTTGCCCTGGCACATGTCGCCAAAACTGCTCCTGCGCCTCGAAGACATCCGCGATACGCGGGAATTCAAAGAACGCTTCATAGCTACACTCAGCATTTCGCCATTTCATCAAACCCGATACATTCACCCTGTTAAATAGTGCCTTTGACTGGCGGGAAAAGGTGTCGAAGCACCACGGGTGAAAAGGCATTGCAAGCTTATTTGAGTCGAAATGTTCAGGCTATTGCAGTTGATTAGCTTGGATGACCGCGCCGTAAGAAAGGGTGACTCACATCAAAATTGACATTATCAGATGCCACCTTTTCAAGCCCCCCTCGCGCAGGCCAGACAGTAGGGTAGCCACAATCACGCGATATCATCCCATCGCAGACTCCCGAAAGGAACCAATCTTCCGTCATCTCCCACGCCTCGTGGAGTCCATCAGGCTGCCAACCACCCAGAGCACAGCTTTTGTGGACGAGGAACTGGGCGGTGCGACATCCCCTCATCTCTGCAAGGGAGATTGCTGCGCCGGAGTATGCGTTTGCTTCGCCACAGGCAGCGCCGGGGAGGTGCTCGAGACCTTCGGGGTCGTAATTATCTGGCAATTCGCCTGATGTTATTGGAACCAGAGTGTCCATCTTAACGGCTGTCGAGTAGGCAAAGGCACCAACTGGTTCGCCTCTTAATTGATGCGGTCGGTCAATAGTCCTCGACAGGAAATCTTCGTACACCTTCCTGTCACTGCACTCTTCATTCTCCTCTTCACTCTCCGAGACACTCATGGCATCGGCAGATTCATACTCTGAGTCGCATTCATACGGATCGTTGCTGAAGTCCATCTCTACCGGCTCGAAGTCTGGATCATGGACCGCATCATCATCTCCTCTTTCTTTCGGATGCCGGAGAGCGAGGGTACAGCTGTTTTTACGGCACTCCTCTAGCACAAGGCATTCAATTGCCGGCTCATCGTCCTGGTCCCCTGTGTAATCCCAGGTGGCTATTTCAGGTTCTCCCGCTGTTCGATATCGAGCGATATTGAAGCTGACGCCGCAAAGATGACAGTATGCCTGTTATTTATCAGATTCATTTTCGCCTTTACTGCCAATGAGAGATTGTACGGTACCTCTGAGTATCCTGTGGCGGCGTTATAAGCCAAACCAGCTAGGCCCTGGTGATCGAGGTAACTTACCCATCTCTTATAATTAACCCTGTTGGAACGACATCAGAAGACTGAAATAGCTTCGCAATGACAGACATGGCGATGTCAGATTTTATGTTTCCTGGACTCGGCTACGTGCCTGGGAATTAGGCTGCTCCAGACCTAAGGCTACACTCCAGGCCCACTTTTTGAGGGGCTATGTTCGCCGACAGCCTATAACATACAGAACACAGAATGCTCAGGTTAGATTAAGTCGCCCGTTGGGGCTGAAATGTAATAAAATGGACCTCCTTGCCGGTCTACCGTCGCGCTTCGCAGTCCTCTGTGAAGCGACTGGTGCAGTTAAGGACAACGTCGAGTTTGGGTTATCTTCTCTAGCATCGCAAAGTCGTCGAGACCATTAGTGACTATAGGGATCGCCCATGCGTGTGGAGCACGTCGGCCTGGTTTTCACAGCGCACAAGAACGGACACACATCCGATTTGGACGGCTAACGCTTGAGATTATAAGCACTGAGCCGCCACTGCGGCTTATAGTGCGCAGGAGTACGGAAATGCGATAGAAGATGCACACGACAAACATATACCCGGCGGCCTGGTGATTAAAACTCGTACCCTAGAGACGTTGAGCAAATTGGCCCACGTTACTATTGGATATATTGTGATATCTTGCAGAGAAATGTCTAGTGATGATGATAAAGACGTCCAGAACGCTCCCGTCAATCTAATGCTCTCTGAAACACGCGAGTGATGCCTAGAGTTGCGAATCCATGGTGAGCCCGACATCAAATACGGCCATGACACCAAGATGATCTGTGACCCAGGGCTTCTCGAATCCCAGACCCACAATCTGCCGTCTCTCCTCGTCCCCTTCCACCAGCACCCCCTCACCAAACCTATCAACCTTCAACAACTTGAGACACCCGCAGAAGTAGACCTTATCCATCCTCGAACACCCAAACTGTTCGCGCTGGGCGGTTGCTGCTTGCTGGCCCCATGTATATCCTTCAGGGGTGTCTTCCTTCCCACCAAATTCCAAAAATGCATCCTTGAGATTCTGGTCCGTATGCAGTGTTCTATCAATTGGCTGAATAGCATTGAAATCTCCTGCAGCAACAGCAGCGTTTATGTCATCTTGATGCATGTATTTCGCGATCAGCTGCATCTGCAATGGGCGGTAGGGAGGGTCGAGGGCCAACGATTCTAGGTGCGAATTGCAGAGGCGCATCCGCTTCTCATGTCCAATTGTGATGTCCACGAAAAGCGCATCGCGGTCCATGCGTGTGTGAGAGTAATGCACGCGAAAGACAGACACAATGGGTACGCGCTTGCTGATCAGCGTGATTGTGCCATACTGCGAGGTAGCCCAATTGGTTGGTTCAAGATCCGTCACGTGAAAATGGTCTTGCACCCAGGGGGTTGCAGCGATGGTCCCCAGGTCAGAAGGAGTGCACTCTTGGAGAAAAATCACAGGGGCGATATTTTGGTGGAGATCACGGATGAGTTCGTGCAAATGAGCAAGAGCCGGCCGCATACGGGCTGCCGCGAAAGGTAACATGAAGTCGATATTCCAGGTGTAGAGTGCAATGGCGGCGACAGCCCCAGCATGCGGGCTGCTCTGCTCGGCCGCGGTAGATGGTGTTTTGGAGACCCAGGCAGATGTTGTGGGGTTGAAGCTGTAGTAAGACTGGGGATACGGCTCATCTAGTGTCCATGGAGCCGGCGGTTTCCGAAGAGCCGCCATATCCCGAATGGCCTGGGCTGTAATCGTTTCCATGGCGACAGGCAACTGTGGCACCGAAGACTGTTGGAGGCCTAGGAGCGTATGGAAGAGAAAAAGTGGGAGAGAGAAGTAATCAGGGGGAAATGAGATGATATGGCAATAAAGTATAGAGAAGCGAAGTGAGGGGCTGAGTCAAATACGTCGAACTTCCCAGTGAGCCAAAAGGGCTAACGCTCTTGGGGTGCTAAATTCTGACTAATTTAGTAGCTGTCAGAATAGTTCCCGAAGCAGAAAAATACGGACGCCATGACCATTGCCCTTCTTGTTCTAGAGACTGGGCAGTGCTGCTTTGTAATTGATCACCCTAGGCAAGCAAAGATCGCTGTTGAGAATTGCCCACGGCTTGTTCACATCCAAGCAGGTAATCAAGGCAATCGATGAATACTCTATCTGAACCATCGCCGTTAGAAGGCTGCTTGAACAGGCTGCTTTAGCGACTATGTCCCTAACCAGCTGATGTCTGGCATTTTTTTTATATATTTCCAAACTGAACAGATTCCTTCATGGACATGCATGCTGGTGACCGATGCATAATTTGGGCTTCTTTTATAGTACTTTTTTCTAGCCAGAATTTGATATTAGACTACATAGCTTTGCACATTGAATAAGATATGCAGGCCTGAGTTTTTGTCCAGATATAACGTTTAATGGTAAGTAACCAGCTCACCCTCTTAGAGCCATAATATGTGGATCAGGCTGAAAGGTGCTCTTCCTATTCTTTGCGCGGTGGAAGTCCCAACCTAGGTACGGTGGTAGCACGTACAGACAGATACCTATTCACCAGAGGCCGTCCCTTGTATTACTCTGTCCCCATAATACTGATTCCTTCGAGGGTTGATTTTTCCCATCTCAGTCCGCTGTCATACAGATAAAGAAGTTGATATGGCCTTAAAAGATGTCGATGTGCCAGCCTTGTATAAGTAGCCCTGTTACAATGAAATGGGTGGCAGATATACACCCGAGCCATCGCGCTGTGAGAGCTAGACTAGCCCCATTGCTCACCTGATGCCCGGTGCGAAGAACAGCAGCACATGGTCAGGGTGTCAAATCTGGCTGTAGCGATCGTTATCTAATAAAGGTGCTAAGAAGGACACTTGTATTTCTATGATCTCGTCCCCACGATATGCCTGCCCACAGAAATCAATACGCGAGAGCAATTTCAGTATTTTTTAGCCCAGGAAAGACTTAGGGGACTAGAGTGGTTAGCATAGTCTAATTCGGTTCGTTAAGATCCCATCACGATCGAGAGTATAGGCAGTGTTGGGCCAAAAACCGGTGACGCGCCAGAAGCGATCTTCAATTGAGCAACAACAAAGATTAGCTTAAGAAGAAATGGAAGAAAGAGCGGGCATCAACCCCTCCAGGCGTCTAATGTTGAGCACATGATCTATGATTAAGGCCAGGCTCAGCATTGGCATTAACCCAATAAATCGATTCAGTGGATACGCCGGCTTAGGATTTCTCCAAAGGAGTATGATTGATCATTAGTTTGCCACCTAATCTGGTCATCGAATGATTCAACGCTGTCTATATTCTATACAATGGTCTATTGATTCAGTGTGATGGCCCCAATCAGAGCAGACCCTACTCCAGACCCGTCCTCTGCCGTGACCAGCTTCACAAGCTGTTGCCCTTCAGGCCAGTCCAGAATCTCGCCCAGGGCATCGACCGCACGTTCGCGGAACTGCGAGTACTTCTCAAAAGTCGACCCGTCGACTCCGACGGCACACTCGCTGATGCCCTGTTTCCGGCACAATGCTGCAATACCGCATGCATATAACCTCGCTGCACGAGTGCACACAATCTCCCCCAAGAGGCAGCAAACCCTTGCCTCTTCGTCGGTCGCCTCAATCCCATACAAGTCCTTCAATATACACTTGGCGTCACTCATCCGCTCTGCCTCGGATCCTCCCGCTTCCATTCGCGACAGAGACGCAGAATCCATCGTGCCATAGCCTCGTAGCCGGTCAATCTCGGCATCGGTGAAAAACCCACTGGACTCGTGCAAGTGGAGGAGGAGGAGCCGCAGTAGTTCGCCCATGTACATCCCGGCTACCATCTTCTCGTAGGCCTGTTGCCCGGGCCTTGCAGAGGTCTGATCAATCTCTTCGTCAAACCGCGTCATGGGGAGGACCTTGTGTGCGTTATCAAAAGCGCCGTATTCGCAGTTGATAGAGACGAGGGCGTCGCTCTCGAACTCGGAGCCGTGATCTGCAATCTTGGGGATTCGCGACACCTTCTCCATATAGGCGGCATTGCACCCCGTCGCAAAGATGCTGCCGATCTTGATAGCTGGGTTCTTGTAGGCAGACGCGATGAGAGTGCCGACTGTATCATTCACCAGTGCCACAAGCCTAACGGGCACATTCCTCTTCTCAAACACCTCCTCCAGATGTGCGACGACATCCTCCCCCTCAACACCGGATATATCAAAACCCTTTGTCCACCGTTGCAGGACCCCATGCCGGATGTGGTCCTGTGTGACTGGGTACGAAAAGGTAAAGGCCAGCGGCAGTTTTTCCCCATCCTCTCTGGCCAGCTTGTGTTTAGCGAGAAAGTCCTCGAGTTTTGCTGCAATGAACTCCCATAATTCAACCCCTTTGCCCTTCCTCAGATGGATTGGAAGCCGGTATTTGTCCTGCTCGATCGTATACGCGCCCTTTTCCTCGGTCAGGGTCACATCGCAGATTCGCAGATTTGTGCCGCCCATGTCAATGGCAAGGTACCGGCCTGTTTCATGGCCTGTTGGAAACGAGGGGACCCATGTCACGTTCATTGGCTGCGAGCTATTAGTTGTCGGGCGGCTGGGGGTTAGGTAAAGGGGGGAGGTACAATCTCGCCATCATAGCGTGCGAGCCCGTCTTCGAGCTGGCGGACAAAATGGTCGGTGATATGTTTAAGGGAGACAGTATCAACTTTGAACTGATTCTTGATGTTGTTTATCTCCTTTAGAATTGGTAAAGAGATGGCTAGGGTGAATGGAACTGTTAACTCTTGCCTTTGACATCACCATGTGCAGATTGGACTGCCACAACGGAGAAGACGGGTTCTCTCTCACCTTCCTCGTTAATGACTGTCATTTTGATTAAAATTTGGCCTTCCGCCGGAATTTATTCTATAAACGCTTGCTAATAATGGTGACCCAGATAGCGCATAGGTAGGGTATAAGGGGGGCAAAATGTGTACCAATTCAGGGTCCAGCTAAACTGCTGGCTATGTCTAGTATTTATTCATCCGTTTAGCCCTACGGAGCAACGGGCGATTTTGATTTTCTGGCAAGTTCCTAGGCCCACTGTAGACTCTACAATTCTTGGTCTTCAGGGTGGATGACGCGAGCATTTCGCTTCATGTACGCCCAATCGGGAATGCTGAGAATAATGATGTAATCCTTCCATCATCTGACCAGCCAACTGTATTCCGTTCCCGATACTATCTCGATATTACTCCGAGTATATATAACCAAAGAGTGTTTCAGATGCACGGTATCCTTCTTTTACAATGTCTCAGCAGCTTACAATACAGTTCCAGCTGGTTAACGTCATGGTGATCCCCAATCTCACCAGCCTCAATACCGGCCAGCACTAGGACTCAGAAGGAATTCCTATTCGCCTCCTTCACGTCACCTCAATGCCCATTTTTCGTAGCGCCGTAGGGACCCGATATCTCCACCGAGTCAAGCTCTGGTACTACTCTAAGCCACTCCGCTCAGGCTCCGCTCGATAACGTTCAAATCCGCTCTTCCGCGCCAGTATTCTCCGTACTATACTACCTTCGCCGTCTTCATATTTTGCATGCTTATCTCTGAATTGCTGGTCGAGTTGATATGGTTCCTCAGGGCATATAACTGGCGTCAACCCGACATCATCTGTCTTAATCGCGCCAGTATACGGAGCTGCGTGCACCGTGACTC
This sequence comes from Aspergillus nidulans FGSC A4, assembly GCF_000011425.1. Classification (NCBI taxonomy): domain Eukaryota; kingdom Fungi; phylum Ascomycota; class Eurotiomycetes; order Eurotiales; family Aspergillaceae; genus Aspergillus; species Aspergillus nidulans. The sequence goes on along the minus strand of NC_066262.1, from coordinate 3,241,130 downwards.
CAAAGCCACACGCATATCTCATTCGCCTATCAAGTCTGAGCCGTCAACGAGTTCCTCCTGGCTTTTGCAGTAATTGCTAGCATAGTCAGATTCAGGTTCTATGTCGGCCAGGCTACAGAGAGCAGGCGTTGATATTGAAAATTGTTCGAGCCGGGCCGTTACCTTGCTCCAGACGCACAGGCACGGCCAGTGAAGGTCTTTCCCGCGAAGATGATGTCGAAATTTACAAGAAAGCGCAGACACTTGCATGCGTACTACTGCGTATGGGGTGCCTTTGATTCGAGTAGCCTTGAATATTAAGCATTTATGACGACTCAATATTGCTACAACGCCAGTCAACAGAAGCTTAAATGCCTCCGAGGATTGTATTTGTATGCTTTAGGCTCGTGGCCGACAAATAATTGCGTTCAGCCTCCATGGGCTCAGGCAGCCTACCAAAATGCATCCAAGGCTGATAGAGATTACTGACCATATGCCGAATCGGCTGGTCGGAGATCAGCCGAAGATTGCCCGGTAAAAGGGCCCACATGATGCAATCTTTTTCCGAAGGACTTTCCTGCACGACAAAACATTCAAGAGCACAATATCATGGTTGAGCTGCCGTCTTCCACAAACACCGTCTCCGTCTCGGTCATTGACCCGTACGTCCACCACTCCCATCCTCAGCTCTTGCTCACTCATGCAGCGGCGTGCGTCTCGACCTGCCGGCATCCTGGTTCGTCGTGCCGCAGATCAAGGGCCATGACCGGCTCATAGTCCCGTCATATTCGTTCCTCATCAACCACCCCTCGGGCCAGAAGATCCTCTTCGACCTCTCTTTACGGACTGACTTTGAAAACCTTGCCCCAGCAGTCGCTCAACGTCTGACAGACCCAACCAAGCCAGCAAAAATCACCGCTCCCGGCGATGTCTCTAAAATCCTTGTCGAAAATGGCGTGCAGCTAGACGAGATTAGTGCCATCATCTGGTCTCACTTCCATTTCGACCATACGGGCAATCCCCTCTTGTTCCCGCAGAGCACGACTCTTGTTGTCGGACCGGGCTTCACCACCAGCCACGGCCCCGGGTACCCGGCGAAGCCAGATTCTCCTGTCTTGTCATCTGACTGGCGGGGACGAAAACTGCAGGAGATGGACTTTGATAACGACCCAAATGGGACCCTTTCTATTGGAAAGTTCAAGGCGATAGACTATTTTGGTGACGGCAGCTTTTACCTTCTGCACACGCCCGGGCACTGTCCGGACCATATGTGCGGTCTTGCACGAGTCCGGCCTGATTCTTTCGTGTTGATGGGAGGTGTAAGTACCGCGTCCACGTCCAGTTCTTGGTCATCCAGCTAAATCTTCATTATCAGGACTTCGCGCATCATCCTGGCGCGTTCCGTCCAACAGAGCTCAATCCCATACCGGACATAGTCCGGCCAAACCCGCTCCCAAGGAATCCTCGCTATGCGAGCATCTGTCCAGGCGATATATTCGAGTCGCTAGGTCACCAGCCTGGTAATACCTGTAATCCGTTTTATCGACCTACGGAAGAGTTCAATCACGATCTAGACCAATGTAACGCCACCATAGAAGGGCTCGGTGAGTTTGACGAGAACGACGATGTCCTGGTCGTCATCGCCCACGACCACAGTCTCTTGCCAATTTTTACTGGCGAGGAAGATGGCGATCAGGGTTGGCTTTTCCCCAAGCGTTCCTTGGATTCGTGGAAAGAGGCGGATCTTAAGAACAGGGGGATGTGGCGCTTCCTAGGCGATTTCGAGGAAGCTGTTGCTGATGTATGAGCTCAATTGGGAAATGTGTATGTTCAGCTTTGCAATATTAACTGGGTTGGAGTACGTGTCAATGAAAACAGAAGATGCACCAACATACATTTAAGGTATTACTCTAAAATTACCTTTTTCCAAATGCAGATATGTTGCACCTGGATCTAAGTTACGTACGATGGATAAGGATAAAGCTACAGACAGCCTGGATCTGGAATCTCTTCCGAGTCCATGCGTGAGCCATGCAGTATTAGTAAAGGATAGAAGGCTTCTAGGCTTCAACCTCACTGTCACCGATCATGATTCCCAACGAGAAAAGAAAAGGAAAGGAAAAAGAAAAAGAAAGCTCCTATTACAACAGTCATTCGTGCGCAGGCGTTTCCAGCTATATCTGAGAGCCTGAGGAGCCGAGCCTTGAGGGGAAAGGAAGCGCGCTAGTCCAAATCTGAAATTCATAGTCTTGGCGGTATTGGCAAACCGGCACTTCCCATGATAGAAGACCAGCACACTGGACTGTGGGCTCCCATATCGACCGTTGAATAACTTCAGAAGCCGTTCAGATACAATAAACTACCATTTACTGTGGCTAGGTAGCTTTTTACAGAACTATTTTGCCAGATGTGCTCGCGGACTGAGCATGACCTGCACTGTGGCTGAAGATATATTAGCAAACGATGTCGTCATTGCTGGTCACTTCCTTTTCTTCTCACTGAAGAGGCAGTACTGTACAGAATTATTCTGCTAGCACATCGACAATATGTCTGTCTTTGAGAACATCTCCAATGTAAGCGATCGACACAGCCAGATCCTGGCGGAACTACAGACCGTGGGAAATGCCCCCAGCGATCTCAAATCCCACCGCGCGTTTCTGTCAGATCTGAAACGGCGGCTCGCAAAGACAAACCGCCAATTAGACGATATCAGACAGCGTACACAGATCGAGCGCGAGAGGCATGAGAAGTACCGTGACAGTACTGTCCGGCGGTTGATGTACAGAGCTACTGGAAAGCGAGCGGCGTTCGAAGAGAAGGCAGACCAGGAAATGAGGGACTACTACAGCGCCCTCGAGACGGAGAACAAGATCAAAGGGGAAAAGGAGATGCTGGAAACCCAGATTCGCGAGGCCACAGAAGAACAGAAGGAGCTCGAAGCCGCCTCCACCAAGTGCGCTAGTTTGAACGAGGAACTGGAAGCCATGTATCGACGGCTGTTCGAAGGGCCGACGGCGGAGTTCCCGGAGGAAGACGAGCAGGAGAATGTCACAAAGGCCGCGGAAATTCACCATCGAGAGCTGAAGAGCCAGGTGAACAATACTGGCAAGGCGGCTCAATGCCTTGCCAGAGCCCAGCTCACTATTAAAGAGGCCTTGCTCCATATCTTCCAGGCTCGCCGGGCCTGTGAGAGGGACATGTTCGGCTTTGGAGGGCTCCTTGCCGACTTCCAGCAGCAGAACCACCTCTCTCTCGCCCAGCAGAAGGTCAGCCAGACACAACTGCTGATCTCCCAGGCCATCCGCCTTGACCCAGAGGTGCGCCCTCTGCCGCGAATGGGCATCGTCCAGATCGATATGATCAGTGGAATTCTCTGCGACAACTATTTGTTTAACCTTGGCTTTCTCAAAATGATTCAAGACTCGTACGACGAAGTGCAGAACGCGGAGGGATTCCTCACCGGCCAGTTGCGGCAGGCAAAATCCCGCGAGAGCACTTTGCGGTCTCAGTTGCAGGATGCAGCACGACATTTGGAGAATGCTCAAAAGGAGCTCCGACGAATCAGGGAGGAGGCTTTCATGAAGGCAGCAGATCCGCCTCCCCCTTATGTAGAGAATGCGGCTCGGACAATGCCTGTGGGCGAGTAGTGAGCTGTCGTTCTCCACGAGTCAACTATATCCTTTGGATCGTTTTTTGAGGTCTTCACAGAGATAATATAGTACTGCAATCACAAGAATTGACTCCTATCCCTTGATGATATATATTGCTTCTCACGCACCGGGCATCCCCTTTCACTGCACCTCACTATATGCTGTTACGGATGGTTGATTTTCAGGTACCCTTGCAGTACCAAGCCTTATCTCCTTGCACTGGCTTCTTTTTATATTATCTATTTTGATACCTTTCTCAGGAATGAGCAAGAATGCACGTCTATTTGGATTACCTCTTACTCGACCATTCTTCCCCTTGAGAAGCTCAGCAGCCCTTGCTCTTGTGGGAATCAACTTGGGAACACATCACGAGGCAGGACTCGATGTAGCAGGACAATTTGTTTTTCGACAGAATACTTCTAACAACCAAGGCACGTCGAAGAAGATGTGCGGCTGTACCCACTAAGAGATTTATATCACGGGGCGGGTTGGGTTCCACAGTATAGAGGATCGGTATCCTGGCCACGGTTTCTGATGAAGACACTTGAGCAAGGCCGATATGCCATAGCAGACTTGTATCAGCCCGCTTGAGACCTGCGTAGCCCTTTAACGCTCCCCCCAGCAGAGCATCTGAGTTGACCGTCAGTGACGATAAGCAGCACATACTCCACTGACCCGCCCGTTCCAGAGATGAACGAGAAGAGCACGGAACGGCCCCGGGCCCAGATGCTAGACTCGATCCAGTTAAAATCGAAGCTTGGACATTCTGAGCAAGATGAGCGAGCCGCGAGCCTGATAGGCGTGCAATCACGCAATTGCTGCGACCCACTCTTGTTGAGTTTTTGCTCTGGTCCAGTTTCGCACTCTCCTATATAACAAGTTCTTTCTCCCAATTCTCAGGCACAACTGCCACGTGGGAGGAAATCAAGGTTCCTTGGAACCTGTCATATTGTCTTCTGCCGTCATGGTTGCTCCAGATGTTCCAGAAGTGGCGACGGCTCGAGTGGCGACAGGCCGCTTCATCTCGGTATTTCGGTCTATCCCCTTCCAGATCGCCATCGCCAGCGGTGTTTCGTTCACCGCGCCTGGTATGTGGGATGCCTTAAACAACCTTGGCGCCGGTGGTGCGGCAGAGCCCTATGCTGTCTCAGCCGCAAATGCGCTTCTATATGGGCTGTTCGCCGTCGTATGTGTGGCTGCCGGTGCCATCAACAACCGGATCGGGCTTCGTTATGGCCTGGCTCTGGGAGCGATCGGCTACCCGATTTATGGAGCTGGTCTTTACACTAACAACTACTCGCCCACGACGTGGTTTTTGCTGTTCGGCAGCGCCCTCTGCGGTATTTCAGCTGGGTTCTTCTGGGCTGCCGAAGCGGCCATTATCATCGGATATCCTAGCCCGCAGGATCGGGCCTTTTACCTGGGTACGGCATTCAGCTACGTTCCATAAGGCAATCAAAGAGCTGACCTGTATAGCTATATGGCAAACCGCAAAGGCCGCAGGCCCCATCGTCGGCGGCGCGATCAATCTCGGTTTGAATGCGCAAAATTCTGGCCAGGGTTCGGTCAGCGCCAGCACGTACATCGTCTTCATTGTCATCATGTGCCTGGGCCTGCCTATTGCCATCCTTCTCAGCCCAGCCCATAAGGTGCTGCGCAAGGACCGGACTCTTGTTCTCGTGCACAAGCAGGCCTCGTGGGCGGCGGAATTCAAGGCCGCGTTCGCCCTGATCGCCTCGCGCCGTGTCGTCATGCTGCTGCCGGCGTTCTTCATCAGCTACTTCTACAACGGATTCCAAAGCACCTGGCTGACCAGCTACTTCACTGTTCGGTCTCGCGCCTTCTCCTCGTTCTTCACCAACTTTGCCGGGATCATCTCCTCCTTCCTCATCGCTGGCCTGCTGGACAGGCAATCCATTCACATCAAGACGAGGGCACGAGTCGCCTTTGCCGCAATCGTCCTTGTGCTCACTGGTACCTGGATTTGGGCGACCATCCTGCAGTACCAATTCTACTACGACTTGCCTGAGTCTCCGGTCTTTGATTGGTTTAAGGGCGGCTTCGGCAAGACGTACGCATTGGTCTTCTTCTGGACATTTGCCGGCCAAGCATTCCAGCAGTTTCTGTATTGGCTTGTCGGTCAGTATGCCACTGACCTGTCGTCCCTTTCCTACCACTGTGGCATCCTTCGTGGATTTGAAGCTCTGGGTCAGACTGTGGCATGGGCGTAAGTTGCCTCCATCAACCAGAGAATATACGGACGAGAGTCGCTAACCTGACCAGGATGCAATCCGAAGGTAATGCCAACCACTTTGTGAGCATCGGTCTCAATTTTGGAATTACCCTCCTTAGTGTTATCCCCACATGGATTGTGATATCGGAGCTCGAACACAGCCATGAGGTCCAAGTCGTTGTTGAAGATACCAAAACCGCTGGAGAACCTGAGAGGACCGTCTGATGTTAAAATATATCGGACTACCGCACCTATCCGTTGTTGACGTGTGATTATGTGTATGGTTCGCTACTGTCGTCCATGCCATTGTATCTAGATTATAGAATATACCCCAATACCGACTGTTACCGCCTGCTGTTCATGTACCGTAGGGCTCAAGACATACCGGCTGGCCCATAGAATGTTACTTCTGCATTCCTATGCTCCTAGCTGACCGTCTTGAGGCTTAAGTCTGCTGTCATTCAGGACTGGCTTCGTCACGTGATCTGAGATCTTTGGCGTGGACGTCGACTTTGCAGGATGAACCTACCAGCTTTCCAGACAAGTCCAAAGTCCGACCTCCAACGTTCAGTATGCCACCACCCAAGACAAAGGTCGCCTGCAAGTCGTGTCACTCGCGCCGAGTACGCTGTGATCGAACGCAGGAGACGCCCTGCTCTCGCTGTCGCTCCACTGGACAGGAGTGCGAGCCGATTGTGTCGAAACGCGGAAAGTACGTCTGATTGTGCTTATTATGCTTAATGAATACGTAAATTGACAGCATAGACATAAGCGCGAACTCTTGAGGCGCTCCGGGTTCAGGCATTCATTTGGCCCGGTGCCTGGTGCTTCAGAGTCAGGCACAGATGTGACTTCCTTGTCGACTCCAGCGACGTTTGCGAGCGAGAGGAGTGCGCGAGAATCTATCGCCACGTATACCTCACGCGCCAATACCACTGAATATAAGAGCGGTCGCACCATCTACTATGGCGACTACTTCAACCTCGAGTACACACGCAGGGAGCTCGATGAGAGCCACGAAGACTATAACCCTCGCATGAGCAACACCCGCCTTGCACACGTTGACCGGCTGGGATCGCCTACGAGGCGGTTTGTTGACGACTATTTCTGCAGGGAGCGTGCGCGTCTAGATGAACTAGGCGCATTTGACACGCTTAACAGGAATACTAGGGATAAACTCCTCTGTACTTTTTTTGAGATGATAAATCCGGTGGTCCCCATTATTGACCGTAAGGACTTCCTCAGCAAACTAGAAACAGGCCATGTTTCACAGCTCCTGCTGCAAGCCATGTATATGGTCTCATTCTTACACAGCGATCCGTCAATTATAGCGGACGCCGGGTTCGGTAACAGGTATATGGCTGCATTTACATGCTACCACCGGGCAAAGGCGCTTTACGATGCAGGATATGAGACAGATGCCGTTGCGGTGATCCAGGCGCTTCTATGTCTGTCCTTTTGGTGGGAGACTCCAACGCAACAAAAGGACATGTGGTATTGGACCGGGATAAGTGTGAACCTTGCGCAGTCTTTAGGAATGCATCAAGAGTAATAAAGCTGCCCTTCGCCGCCTGTACTTGCTAACAAATCTAGGTATACATACTTGTCCTTGGACCAGAGGAAGAGCAAACTATGGAGGCGGCTGTGGTGGACTATATATGTGAGCTCTTCCTCAACGGATTGGTTATTAACTAACAGAACACCAGGGTCATGACATCTCCACTGCAGTGCAGCTAGGACGTATCCCACATGTGAACGACGCGTATTGCACGACAAGATTAGTGACAGAACAGGATTTTGATGATGATGATGATAATGATGACCCTCCTGATAGGTTCGGTGGAAACGCGACAAAAGAGACTCGGCTGGAATCCGTCTATCTGGCGGACCTTTGTCTACGGGGTATGTCTCTCCTGAATTTGCTAGCCTAGAGCAGGGTACTAATCTTAACAAGTGAGCGGCTGTTATCGATCGCTATATACCGGGAACTCAGACCCATCAACAGCGTTAGGGAACATGAAAGCTTTAGCGGAGTGGAAGACCTCGTTGCCATTAGAGCTGCAGTGTCGAACAACCCTTACACTACATAATGGACTATTCGCCGCATTGCTCAACCTGACGTATTTGTACGAGTGCCCTCTTGTAACTTGTTTTGGGTATCCTAATGTGGTGCAGTTGCTTTGAGATTATCCTGCGCCGCAATCATTTTCGGAACCCCGAGATGATGACACCGGGGACTCCCGTATTCGAGGCAGCGGTCGAGATTGTCAGGGTACTGGAAAATATTCTAACAGCAGAGCTCATAACCGCTTGCCCTTTACGACTGTAAGCAGGGTCCGTTGCCTCCAATGACCGCTGACTGATCTTTGTAGGCTACCGCCAACATTTGCAGCATTGTCTGTACTCATTTTGAATATGCGTCTCCCTGCGCGCGAGGTAAATGAAGTTTCAAAGCATCGAGCACGACTATGCATGCTGGTCCTAAGTAAGCTGGTCGACCACTGGCCACCTGGACTTTTATATTATCGGCTATTTGCACGAATCCTCGCCGCTCGGGGCTGTGAAGTTCCGGATGAACCTCCGCCACCAGCCGGCATCAATGAGCAACCGACCGAGTTTTGTCCTCCAGTGGTGGAAGGGCACTACAGCTTCCCAACGACGAGCGACTTTCTGATAAGCAACACTATGGCTGGCGAAGCCGAACTAATCGGAGTGAACTCGCTCTTCCCGTTTTCAGCCTTTCTTAATGAGGAGTTTATCGAGAACGATCTAAATCCAATGCGCTCTGCCAACAATGACTCTCTCCAGCCATGAAGAATATGACGAGGCGGCTTGATACACACAACGCTTCCCGTACTACTGGTCCGCTTCATTTCCGATACCACATCCTCGTCACTGGTGTCCTTCTAATCTTCCTCTGCAGCGTGAAAATACCTTGCAGCAACGCCTCCGGCATCGGAGGGCACCCGGGAACATAGACATCCACCGGCACGATCCGGTCGACTCCCCTCACAACACTATAGCTATAGTGATAGTACCCTCCGCCATTTGCACAGCTGCCCATACTTATAACCCATCGAGGCTCTGGCATCTGGTCGTACAGCTGTCGCAAGGCAGGTGCCATCTTATTTGTTAAGGTTCCGGCAACGATCATAACGTCCGCTTGTCGAGGAGAGGCACGAAAGATGATTCCCAGTCGGTCCTGGTCGTACCGAGGCATGGAGGTGTGCATCATTTCGACACCGCAGCAGGCGAGAGCAAAAGACAAGGGCCAGAAGGAGCCATTGCGAGCCCAGGAGATAAGGGCATCGGTCTTTGTCCTGTGATGAGTCACCATACTTGTTAGTCACAGATGTTTTGGATAGTGAGTCAAGCTGGAGCTATTACAGAACATAGTCGAGCTTATTGCTCTTTTCAACTTTGGTTTGGGTGCTTGTTAGCGTAGTCGCTGTGTTTTTCTGCCAGTTCGTGGCTTGTCGGACCTGTATCGATATATAAGGAAGTGCCGCTTGTCGGTTAACTTGCGTAGAAGCCGTGGTAAGGGTGAGCCCCGGCGAGCGAAGAAGTTTCATTCTGCTCTTTTGATCGTACTTGCGAAGTAGCTCGAGTTCTTGAAGTGCAAATTAGAAGGAAAACGATGAATACCTCAGAAGAAAACAACCCATGGGGTATACTTAAACAGCTGAGTCGGCGATATGAATGGCTTGGCGTTACAGGTGCAGGTCGGCGATATACTTTTTCCTCTTTCGGACAACCATGTACAATCTCTGCTAGGCTACTCGCTATTGCTGCCCACCATAGGAAAGCTCCAACAAAGCAGTAATTATCAGACGGAGCTATACTCAAAGCGAAACTTACGGTTCAGCAGTTGAACCGAATGGCATACGCATTTGTCAACACCATTTCAGGGGACCTTTGCAATTGCTTAGTTGTCCCCTATAATACTCTAGCAGTGTTCAGCGAAACTCCCTTCTAAGGTCACGAGCTCGCATCTGATTCGACACATGAGCAATAACTGTATAAAAAACAGTAAAACCATGATAAATATTATCTCATCCACTTAAATCTATCTAGCAAGTTCTATTGCTGACCTCCGGCAATCTCAAGGGCAATACGGTTCATTGACGAGACTGGCTTATTACCTTGAAGATATAAGCCACCCCGTGGAGAGAAGCAATTGTTCGAACCATAAGTCGGGAGACGCACTCGGGCCTACCCACTGGAGGTTGAGCAAATCACTGTATGCAGATATTGAACAGTGAGCATGCACCTGTCGCAGCCTAATACCTACAGGCTTAGCAGTATCAATGCACATGTTTTCATCATTACAGCTCTTCTGTCGACTCAAGGAAAAGCCACTCAAGGTTCCAGGGCAGATAGAGTTCCCTCGCACGGATGTAGTAAAGTGCAGGAAAATCAGTCTCTGATGCTACGGCTGATGTAAGAAACCATTGGGCCGACAGATAGTTGTTGTTACTGTGCGATGTACGCTCCAGACTCCAGGCTGGCGGCGTGTTGATGGATAAGCCTTCTGGAGTTGCTGGGACTATATTGTATTAGATATATTCTATTCAATGTACATAGTTAAGCACTTACCGGAACCGTTCTAGGGCGGCCCCGACAAGAAGTACGCTGATGTTCGTTTCTGGGTGCCTTTTAGGCAACTCCTTCGGATTGCACGTCCACTTCTCAGGGTCAAACTCGTGCGGATCGCCCACGACAATGAATTGATGTTGTAGCGTTTCTCCCATTTGCCACTGAGCTGGAGTTCAATACCAGTGTTTGGACAAGGTCAGCCGGGATCCTAAACTCAGATTCTCTACGATGGGAGGAGTCGGTTAAGGTCTTAGACTGTTGTGATTAAATACATTGCTTGCCGTAATATCGGTGCTGAACAATGGGTCGGTCAAAGCGCATCATTGTTAATTTGCCCATATTCATGGAGGATTTGTCCGGCTCCACCATCGGCTGAAATCGGTTGTCGGTACATTCCACATCTGCCCTAGGCTGCCAGCTCTAGAGTGCTTCTTGCGTTTATGCACACTGGTTAGCGTTATGTTATATTGCGAGACATAATCGAAGCCGCCAGGTCGTTGCTCAGCGACTGGGAGAAACTACAATACTTCACTAAGGACAACAGTTGCTGAGAGTCACCTTCCAGAGGAGCAACCAGTGATCTCACTAATATATCAATGGTTCATGGATGCATTGACTTTACCAAGATCCTGAGACACTGAATATATATATAGAGAGCCAGGAGAGTGCATTCAAAGCTCGTAATTTTCGTAGCATGAACGATCGATTGAGTCTTGAGTAAAACCAGAAATCTCGTAGATTCATCGAAATTAAATCATGTCCGTTTAAGTTCACTTTGAGATAAATGAGATCTTCGCTCTCATAGGGGTTAGGGCTTATACCCCGCCGGCCGGCTGGACAAGTCTATTCATTGATATTTGTTCCATCCCCCACTCCACCCTCTGAACGATGAACATCAAGTCAAGGCAACCAAATCAAAAGCGGTCCCAAAATCAACAAGATAACTGTATTCCGAATCTGAATGCTCTTATTCGTTCCATGCGGATGCTCCATCAACACCTTAGCATCGGCGATCCCCGCCCATGACCAACAAATCAGGAAGATGCCTAACATCTTCTTCTTGCGTAATAGGATCATGCCCCAGACAAAAAAGCCGGCGCCCAGGTTACGACCTGTCGCGCTAGGGAACAGGATGAGGTTCTCTGGCGTTGCGGACGGGAGGCCGAAGCCTTTTGCCTCCGATGTAACGGATTATTGCTTCGGTGAGGAGAGACCATCAACTGGGACGGGGTGGAAAGGGACGTACAACCTAGAGGGTTAATAAAGGTCCCTATACTCCAGAGTAGAGAAGAAGGGAGCCGATAGTACTTGTGGCCGTATCGAGGAAATACGAGAGATTTGACATGGTATGGAGGGTTAGCTGAAAGCAAGAACAGAGCCGATCAGGGATTACTTGTATGCTATCAGGATCGGGCTTCGGGGGGATTCGATTACGGCATCGGGATTTCTATGTCCAGTCATACAACGCTGCATTCTGCCGTTGATTGTTAGACTGCGAAGTAAAGCCGGCCACTTGTCTGTCATCAATGTTGGCCAGTCTGAAATTATCAGTGACGGCCCTTATCCTGGCCCACTTTATGATACCTAGGTTTGAAGCTGGGAGGTCATATCTGGAGGTAAAGAAACAAAACATATCAGTCCATTTGGTTCAACTCGAAACTAACAGTTATTGTCTACTTCCTAATAACTATTCTAGGCTCGTCCACTGCATCCACCTATTATTCTCGCGTTTTTCTCGACCTCTCGCTCAGTCAAGAGGCCTTATCAGCGGCCTCCTTATCCTCAGCCTTCTTGGCTTCATGATCTGGCAATTTCTTGAACGGAACTATCAAGGCCAGGACGACGGTGAGGCAGGCCCCGCCAGAGCGAAGGCGAAGACATCCTTGATGCCGACCATGTATGCCTGTCGAATCAAGGCAAGGTCTTTCCCGTGGAAGGCATTCTTCAGGTCGGTCACGCCCATATACAAAATCTCAAAGGAGCTGATACGCGGAGCTGTGACAGAGAGAGTCTTCAGCATGTAGTTATTGAAGATGGAATTTCCGGCTGATACAAAATAGGCGCCACTGATGGATTGGCACACTGGAAACACTGTTAGCAGCAATCATGGCAGTCGACTCCGGACGACTCACTAAAGGCGACGCCCATCGTGGCGGCCACAGTTTCTGGAGTCGCAAAGCCCTGTAGCGCCGTCACAGGCACCTGGTTTCCCAGCCCAGTTCCCAGGCCAGACGGGACCTGCGCGCCGATCCACCAGGCTTTGGGAGTTCCGACGTCAATGCAGTAGATCAGAGCGGCGCCCAGCACGGCGATCAGCCCCCTGACTTGCTCAATAGGCTGTAGTAGATGGGTTTTCCCGACGAGAATGGCGCTAATAATGGCACCAAGGGTGTAGAAGGCCATGAACGGCAAACTATAGACACCACTCATGATGGCGGGCGAGCCATGCATGGACTGGAAATAGATGGGCAGGTAAAACAGGATCTGGAAGTTGCCCAGGTTGGCACTGCAACAGTCAGCTAGGTGGACGGATCTCTCTTCTGAAAGGGAAGTACGACTTACATCCACGCGTAGAGGAGATGCGACCAGAATGGGCGCGGCTTCAGCATGCGCAGTGGCATTATGGCATACTCTCCCTGGAACCACTCGATGGCCACAAATGCAATGGACAAGGCCACCCACAAGGCCAACGTGGCGATGACAGCACCGTCACTCCATTGCTTCGCTAGACTCCCCACTCCATAGCCAATAGAAGCAAATAACGGAGCAAAACAGCACGGTTCACCCGCTGAGGTCGAGATGGCGGAGAATCTCTGTCCATGTTGCTGAGGTGGGCTTGATGTGCTTAGGCATGCGGAGGAAGAGAAATTGCAGAACAATAGCTGTGCCGCCAACGGGAAGGTTGACCCAGAAACACCAGCGCCAGCTGACCTCGCTGGTGAACACACCATCAAGCAACGGTCCAATCGTGGTAGCGATCATAAAAACGCCCATCCACAGCCCAATAAGCATTGGACGGAATTTGGGGTCTGCCGTGAAGTTGATGATCAGTACGGAGCCCCCCAGCGTCCCGGCACAGCCCCAGCCCTGTAGGGCACGCCCAACGATCAAAGCAATGCTGTTTGGTGCAGCAGCCGCGGCCACACTCCCCACCGAATAAAAGCCAAGCGCCATCATGTAGGTGTATGTGGCCGAGAAAAATCTGTACATTTTTCCCCATGGGGCAGAGGTGGTGCCGACGAGCAGGAAGCAGGCCCCGCTGTACCACCCAATATGGTCGAGAGCGTGGAAGTCGCTCGTTATTTTTTGGAATCGCTGTAGCGACGATACCCTGTGGCTCCTAGTTAGTTTGATCCTAGGTAAGGCGCAACGCTACCAAGAGACTAACCAGGCCCAGGGCGGCGATCAGGGTGCTGAGGCTCAGCGTGCACATGATGATGGTCAAGCGCAGGGGCTCCGCATACGTGATGTCCGTCTCTTCATCACCCTGCTCTTTATCAGGGCCATTGACGGAGGTGATGGGCGATGGCGACTCATGGCCATAGTCCATGTCATTCTTGGTCTCAGGGATCTCAGGCGCTGGCGCTGACATGGTGCGCTCTTCACGATGCGGTTCGGAAGGATAGGTGAGTGGCGGACAGTCCTAGTGCCCTTCATTGGCACAGAAGTATATATGCGCCCAGGCAGTCTCAGGGGCGCCATTCCGCTCATGGAGTGTACTGTGAATGGCGCGAACATTCAGGGCAGTCGTTCGACCGCCGATACGGCGAGGAGCACCAGTGATATTGCCATACTCTGAAATAGGGTAAGTGTCATGGGCTTAGGGCGAGACTATTCCTTTTCCGTTGCTGATGTCCGATTACAATCGTCCGTATGACGGGTATTCCCGGTACCAGTCCAGTACGCTTCCAGTTACGCCTTTAGATACGCTATCCGTCCAACACTCCAGTGGACGGAAAAGCTCCAGCTAGTCCGCCGCACCGGCGGACGAAATGGTAATTAACAAAGGCCGCTGTGACGTACAGATCCTGCCCATCTTTCCCATCTCACCCTCTGCCATATCCCCAATTCAACACATCGTATCGCTGGATCGTCCGAGATTACATCTTCATGGACCGCAGGCCTAGCATCGAAGATGCGCCTCCCCTCAAGCGCAAGAAAGTACGTCGAGGCACCCGCAGTTGCTGGGAATGCAAACGACGCAAGATGAAATGCGTCTTTGAGCGCCCCAACGATGCCGTCTGTGTTGGGTGCCACCGACGGTGGACGCAGTGTGTGAGCCAGGAGTTCCCCGAGCAATTGTCCACGCCAATCGACAGCACCCGCCAGCTGCGCGATCGTCTACGCCAAGTACAGTCGCGGCTTAACCAAGTCCTGCACCAGGACGCCAGCTATACGCCGGCTTGCAGCACTGACCAGGATCAACTGTATACTGAGGATGCGGCTGTCCAGCAGCCTGCCCCGCCTCTCCCTTCTCTGTCCCTTGCGGAACGGTTTCCCGCCGGGGAAGACATCTCACACACCTTGTACAACGCCTTGCCCTCTCCGCAGGATACCACTCGTATTGCCGCGGCCAGCAGTCACCAGTCCGTCCCCTTTCATGAGATCCTGACCACGCCCTACAGTATCCTCGATCGCGATGGCCTACGCGCATACAGCCCGCTGCTACCCATAACGGGCCCTGGTGTTCATCCCGTGCTGATCGCGCGGCATATGCTTCATCTGGCCAGCTTCCTGCAGCACCTGCACCCTGATCTTCACGATGAGGTTAAGGGTCTCTCGGAGCCCCCGTCCGTGATGCGCGAACGGATGGCCGAGGTAGCTATCCGCCTGGTGACCACGCAGGATCAGTTCGTGGGCAGTGTGGAATTCCTGGAATGCATCATGATCCAGAGTCTGTACGAGGCCAACTGTGGACATCTGCGCCGCAGCTGGATGACCGCGCGCCGCGCTATGGCGATCGCCCAGTCCATGGGCTTTCACCAGTCCGGCGCGCGCCTGCAGTATCAGGTCCTCCACCCGGACACCAAAGCCTATCCGCACTTTATGTGGTTCCGCATCGTCTTCTACGATCGCCAGATGTGTCTCCTGCTGGGCATGCCCGAAGGCAGCCCTGATCGGACTATGGGCTCCGACGCGATGCTAGCGCAGGATACTCCTATTGGCCGTCTGGAGCGCCAGCATTGTGTTGTTATGTCGCGCCTCCTGGAGAGCAACCATGCTGGCCCCGTCTCATGCTCTGACTACGCACTGATTCGGGATCTAGATAGGAAGGTACACCGGTTGGCACGCACCTTACCTAGTCGATGGTGGCTGACGCCGAATCTCAGCAAGGAGCAAAATAAGGAGACATTGTTCTGGGATATGCGACGCTTGTTTGCGCAGCTGTGCCACTACAACCTCCTCAACCAGCTCCATCTGCCCTACTTGCTCCGCCACTCAGCCGAGCTCAAGTACGATTACTCTCAAATCACTTGCGTAAATGCTTCACGCGCGATCCTCTCCCGGTTCATCATAGGTCGCTGGAACCGAGTCGCCTTCAGCTGCCGCACTATCGACTTCATAGCCCTGATGGCTGCCATGACCTTGGTGCTCGCACATCTCGACCGGTACCGGTCCCCGCAGATCGATAATTTTCTGGCCGCCAAGCGCTTGTCCGACCGAGCAATGATCGAGCAGGCTCAGGAGCATATGGAGGAGCTCGACCGGCTGAATGCCGACCCGCTCAGTGCACGGAGTGCGCGCCTCCTGCGCCGCCTCCTTGCGATTGAGGCGATGGCCGCCGACGGGGGAATCTCCACAGCGCCCAGGCAGTCCGCGTGCAGAACTCAGAGAGCGAGCCCCAACCAGAAGCGACCCATTCGGACGACAAACACGTCTATATTCCGTATTTTGGCGTCATTCAAGCGGCAGCCCAGCTCGTCTCCGCCGTCGCACACCCGCCAACCCCTACCGTCGTCCCGCCGGGCGCTGAAGGACAAGCCCAGACACGACCAGCTGCTGCCGCGACAACGCCGTCTCTCCAAGCAACAAGTAACAACATCCACAGCTTCTCTGGGCCCTTCTTCTCCGAAGTCCTCTCGGACGACCCTGTGCAACTGTTCGAATACCCCGGCATGGCCGGCGTGGAGGACGGGACATTCCAGGACATGGAACTAGCGTTCTTGGACAATCTAATGCGAGGCGCCGGGGACATGTAAGGGGTACGACCGAGTGGGCAATGTCATAACCAACTCGGAAGGACACTTGTTGTTTCTTTTTCAAAACTCTACGTAAGAGTTGCTAGAAAAATCGAGTAAATGCCTGATCGCCACTGTTCTTCATGGACACACCTTGTGGTATCATGGGCCTAATACAACTCTCTGCTTCGCAAAGTCTGATTGATCTGTATAATGGGATCAAGGAGTCGTGTGGCTTGAAGTGCACAAGTCCACGCGCATTATTAGATTTTATATCTTAGCCCAGCGGATTGCGCATAGAGCGTAGTCTAGCACACTATCATAAACAGCTGTAGCTAACTCTCGAATTTGCTGTGCCTAGCTTGGCCGTGTAAAATCTCAGGTATCTGTAATGCTCTAGTTATTTCGTTTCCTGCCCTATGCCTCAAGGCAGCACTGCAGTTCTCCAATCACATCCCCATCGGTTCAATCGGTTTATTAATCCACCAGACCAGCGGGAGGAGAGTCCACGGCTTTCGGCACCATTGTATTCGGATGGATTCTATGTCCTGCAGACTCGGTGTATTCGTCATCTTCTCCTATTCCTTACCGAGTTAACTCAGGGGACTCATAGCCTCCCAAACTCGGGGTGCTCGCTGCGGGCGGCTCACAGCAGGAGGATTGCCCTGAGCGTTTACTTCCATACCCGCTTAGAGTAGCATAATTCATCCGTGCCTCTACACATTGAACAACGCTAGTCTAAGTAGTGACATAAGAATATCCTAATTGTGACTGTTTGTTCGTTGTATAAGTGATGGACTTGCTTGTGGGTTGTACGCTACTGGAACCCAAGGCGCAAAACGAGGAAAAGATGCCAGCATCAGCCAATATCCAAGCGGCGACGCTTAATAAATTCATCGCCGGATGGAGACCTTCTCCCCGGAAGCCTGGATGGCGTCCTGGTCTGCAAACTGTACGCAGCAGATCCTGCCTTTCAGCCTGGGGGTGCCGGCGAGCTCGCGGGCTGAGGCGCAGCAGGTTCTACCGAAGCTCATCGAAGTCCTTATCAACTATAAGGCAAGTAGTTCATCCCAAGCTGTGTATTTTGAGTGAAAGCAGCCGCTGATGTAGTCGCTATAGAGATTCGCAAGGTAGTACATGATGCTGATCGCGGCACGGCTGCCCTTTATGTCACCTCCAAGGCGGACAGCCGTTCGAGGGAGACTTCAAGTGAACGAACGAGTATGCTGTTTTTCTTACTCTCACCAAGGACGGGCAGGAAATCGACAAGATGGAGGAGATGGTGGACACTGCTTTCTACCGGGATTTCTTTCCCCGGTTCCAAAAATATTTGGCGGAGAAGGGTGATGCACATTAAGATGGACAGAATTAGCCATAACCCATTTCATACGTATTGCCTGAAAGCTCCTTTGTGCTTGTATCAATGGCCGCCTCTGTATTGAAGCTAAATGAATAAGATGGCCAGAATCTGTCAGCAAGGGGCTGTTGTATGGATTAATAGGGGTTTTTGCTTCCTCTTGTTCACCATGAATAATTGTATGCATTCATACGTAGCTTCGATAACTCGGAACGTAGATCAAAGCTCAAATGTAGTCAACAATGTATGTTGCTAGAGTGGCATGATCCAGTTGGTCTTTCCCATGCGAGTACTATAATATCCAGAGTTGCCTGCATAATTCGCCCTAGACATTGCGAGTTCCGATCACGGGCCGAACGGACGACCTATAATTATGCGGCGAAGGCGACCTCTAGTTGTTTCATTATCTAGGTCCATTGTATGCTTTGTAGGCCGTTCTTATCCTGACCAAGTGAAGCTTGTTCATGAAAAAATGGCGTCTCCATCCAATCTGCTCAACGTGGCCATCATAGGCAGTGGCTTTGCCGGCCTTTCTCTTCTTATCGGCCTGCAGAAATACGCGCACATCAAAAGCTAAATGTACATAAATTTTTGACTGCTAGTGTACATATATTGCTTATTTGCTCTGTATATCAAAGACTAATCCTGACTCATTTCCAATCCGAAGTATGTTCCGGTGTCTAGCGCCTCTTGAAAGGCCATTTGAGAGACCCTAGAACCCAAAATGCCCGCCTTGCTCCAAACGATCAACTATTTTTTTCTCGTATGTCTGTTCGATCTGGTAACCCTGACTGTACCGCCGAGAGGATATCATTCTAACTTGTGCCATTGCTGTTCCATAGCCAACGTCATAAGCCAGGACGTGACAGCGAATTTTGGCCCTAAATACAGCGGCGCAATCAAGCTGCTAGTCTTGTCCCGTTGTTGACGGTAAAATTCTCTAACTTGGCCCTTCTATATCCCGTAAGACAGTTTACAACTTGACTTTTTGGCTCCAATGCGCGGCCGTTCATTGCCAGTTTCTGCAACTAGATCGGTGGGTAGATCGGTGGACACCCCATCCATCTGTGCTGAGTCAATTCTGAATGCGTGTTCTTGATCTCAAAGAATATACTCACGGGCAGGGGTCAAGGGCGTACAATATGGCCGATGGTCCGAAGAAAAATCCGTAAACATTGATCAAAATTCGACCATAAATGAACCAGGATACCACAAAAGAAATAATTAGTGCAACAACCAAGATGATAAGATTGATTGTATGCATAGCTTTTTTTGAAATATTGGTCATATTCCTGCGCGTATCTGTTGTCTGAAGTGCACATGAAGCTATCAGTTTGTTTTTTAGATACGGGGCAAAAGTGGTCCTGTGTCTTGGTGGCAGTGAAGTCTTTTGTATCTATCTTCCTTTGTTTATATATGGTTCCCAACAGGGCGCCCTTCTACTCTTTGTTTTCGAGTCATATGAACCAACACAGCGAACCGCCTAAGAATGTTGGTCCAGGCCTTGAAATCACCATGATAAGGTATTACAAGACACTTGAACAGTTGGAGATG
Source organism: Aspergillus nidulans FGSC A4 (assembly GCF_000011425.1). NCBI lineage: Eukaryota > Fungi > Ascomycota > Eurotiomycetes > Eurotiales > Aspergillaceae > Aspergillus > Aspergillus nidulans. Next base: position 3,221,582 of record NC_066262.1, on the reverse strand, counting down.
GAAGTCTCGCGCATCCAATTATTTCGAACCGCAGCTCGTGGCACGGCTGTTAATTGGCTTTATTGGACTACATTGCTACTCAGGTACACGGTATTCTGACACCAGGAACATCCTACCTTCGAAAAATGCACTAAGTCAGAATCAATAAGTCTTTTCCCGTGGAGCAAATGCAGATATTAGGGACCACCGGGCAGAAACGGTCCTCACTAGGCACGCTTACTCATCTCTAGACTGGGGCCTATCGATCTTGATCTGATAAACTTACAGCTGGCTCGTGTTGCATTGTTGTACCTAGAGTCAACGACAGTAAGACTCTATTAAATATCCTGAAGGAACATCTCCAACAAGTACATGCCGCCAGGATGCTCATTGAGCACGGGTCGAGGGTCAATATCGTCAACAACAATGGAAGCTTGCCAGTGCCTGGAGTGAATTAAAGGACTATGACGCCAAGGCGAAGCTGGGTAATCAGAGGCAGGAACCGGTATTACTAGAGGAGTGATGTCAACGCTCAAATTTGGAGGCTTTGCTGAATACGCACAGCTACTCCAGTGGATAGAATCAGCCCATGACACAATTCCGCTGAGCAGGGAAAGGATTATGGTAAGGCCTGTCAACCACTGTACCCTTTGATCAGAAAGTAGTATAGCCTTTGCAGATTTAAAATCGATGGCGGTGTTAGCCATGAATACCCGCTCAATATACTTAGCACGATCAGTAGTATCTAGCCGTACTATAATCAATACTTGTCACTCCAATCGTTTTCCCTTGACTTATAGCTTCATATTTCAATAGTCCTTCCTGAGCACCAAAAGTGACCTTGAGATGGAGCTGTATATCGTACGCGCGCCTGTCGTCAATGAGCTTCGAGTTGAATCTGCTCAGATCAACATTGGACAGATCAACTGCAATATCACCTATTTTATACACGTCTAAAACATAACGTTAGCGGTTGTCACGGCCTAGTAGTGAAAGTAACTAGCTGACCTCTGTGATCATTCCACCCAGGGGCCAGCGTCTGCTCGCACGCGTAAAGTGGAAGGCGAGGGCTCAGCTCCGAGTCCCAAAACTTTCTCCAATTGAGCGGGAAAAATTCGGTGTGGTTTTCGGCGTATTTTTGGCCCTGAAAAGCCGCGTTAGTACCCTATATTGGAAAGCAACTGAAGGGAGAACAACGCCCGGCCGTACTTTCTGGATAGTCCACTTCATGAAACCCCGAACCATCTTCCTATTGTTATATACATCCCAGTACGTATCGAGTTTGTTCATTCCAGGTACAAACTCCGTGTCAACCGCAAAGCCGTAATGCCGACGGCACCGTTTAGTGGTTGAGCGGATACCTTCTAGCCCTCGTAGAGCGGCTCCTTGCACAATGGCCGCTTGTCTGATCTAATTATTCATTGCGCATAGCACATTTTGTGGATCGGGGTTCTTACGGGATCTCAGGGACAGTTATGGCAATCTTGCCATCCGATGCAAATGTGGACTTGAAAGCTTTTCGTAGGTACTCGGAGTCTCCAAAGCCACCCACAAGGATGATTCTCTGTTCAGTGTCACTGAAGAGCCCAAAGTAGCGCCTTGGGCTAAAAAGCCAATAAACTGAGGGTTAGTAGCAAAGGCTCACATTGATCATGTCCTTCCCAGCCTCGGTGTTTGCATCGTCGATTTGCTTTCTTACCAGCTGGATGATTTGATCCACAACAGGATCAAAAACCGTGCGAAGATCATCGCTGTTGAAAAATATGTTGTTCGTATCATCGGGTTACTAGTTAAAATGAGAGAGCTCACCTTGAGATTATGACCATGCGCTCATCCTCATCGAAATACTTGGGGTCTGGGTCATCTAAGGTCATGTTCAGGGGCAGTTCATGGACGTCCTGCTCATCAGATACTCCAAAGTCTCTCTTCAGGGTCTCGAACCTCCTCATGAATTCACTTCCGGGGCCCTTGCGCTTCATTGGTAGTTTGTCAAAAGCTTCGCCAAACCTCTCTGACATGAGCTTATAGAAGTTACGATCTATTGCTGTCGAACCACATTTGCCTCCTGTGCATAGTTAGCTGCTACTACTAGTAGTCTGCCTTTAGCCATAGGGCTTCAGATCTGGGCAACGCAGCACTTACCCATGCCTGTGCACAATTCTTCAAACTTCAGCGGCTCGACGTCGTTGACGAGATATGTGGTAATATCCTAGCTCATTAGCAACTATTATGCGGCACTGATATCCCATAGCTTACCACAGTGCCACCTCCACAGTCGCAAACAAGCACCCCGTCTCCAGGCTAGGAATAGCCCGTCAGTCCTGTCGTGCTATCAATGGTTTTACCTACCTTCACCGCGCCTCCCAGTTTGCTACTGGCGTATTTGCTCAGCACAGCAATTGCAGCCGCCTCAGGCTCGGTGATCAAGAAGAGTCTGTCAGACGGCCGGTGCAATGTTCCCGCAAAACCTGCTCTCCGCGCGGCATCTCTTGTAGCGCGCTGTGCCCGATCAGACCAGATTGCCGGTACAGTGAACCAGAATTCGATTGGCGTAACTTGCAGCGTCTCCTCCGTAATACTTTTGCCAATAATCTTGAGGATATGCTCATAAACTTTGGCGAGATATTCGCCAACGAGGTCTTCGGGAGATTTATTCTCTGGCAGCTGCATTATACCGACATTTGACGCCTTCTCTAGCGCGGAGTCATCGTACTTAGTCAAGGGCGTTCCCCGATCGAGCAGTAGCTTTGTCCATGCGTATGATATCATGCCGGGCTCTACCTGGAAGCCCCAGCAGTCTTTATTCAGCCGCGAATTTTCCGCTGCATATGCGATTCGCGAGGGCGTTTTGTAGACGGTATCAATGTCTCGAGAAGGACCAGGCCAGTTTGTGATTACCGTTATTTCGCTAATATCAGTTGCTTTAGAACTTACGTAGCTTGCACCTTAAGGGATCATGTTAATTCACATTACCAACTTTGGACCAAAGGGTGATCTCTACCTGTGAAGGTCGTGCCATAGTCAACCCCAACAATAATCCTGTCTTTATTCTCCAGAGAGATCCCGCCAAAGCCTGCGACGAATGCGTCGCGAGATAGCATCTTTGGAGCTGTGAAGGTTGTGTTTTCACCAGACAAATGTGGTCCGCCGAATACGAAAATCTTGTCCGACGACATTGGGTGTATGCTGTCTGAATTCCTCAAGGAAAGAAGACAGCTTTTGTTCGTGCCGGACACCCATAGCCACCCTTGAAAACAGGCCTGACCGATGGCAGTCTCTCATACCCTTGTCCGTCTGAAACGTTAGTTCGACGACTCGGCGAGTCGCTGATAAGCGCCTAGTTAGGACGCGCATTAGGCCTGTGATAGTCACTGGGTTAGCGCCAACTATTTCTAATTCCTTCGTTCAGGTAATTAAACTCTTTGCCGGCTGAACCCCCTAACGCTGCCACTCAGTCAAAGCTGAGAGTTTTTACCAGCTTCGTGGCTTTAGACGGGTGAAACACAGCTTGTAAGAGATTGCTTCTCAGCCTTCACATTGCAAACGGCCATGGCTTTTGGCGAAAAGGTACGACTCTGAAAAACATTAACATTGCCCCTCGAGATATTGTAAGCTCATTATCAAGAAGTTCCTATCGCGGAAAAAAAGAGGGAAGGCCGACGGAGAGTCAACGCAACATGGCCAGGGCGCCAGCGGCGGCAACGACAAGACCACGATGTCAGAGAACCCGAAAGGAATTAATCTATCGCCAGAGAATTTAAAGTGCGAAGAATATCAGCTCAGGATAACTCAGCTCGAAGCCCAAATCCAAGATATGAGCGCGGATCATGATCAAAGCACCAAGGCAATCAAAGACCTAACAAGCGAGCTACGTCAGCAGCAAGTCATCACAGAGAAGCATTCTGACGAGCTAAAACTCCGAGATGAGACTATTGAGGCTCTTCGAGGAGAGCTTTCTGCTTGTCGCGAAGAACAGAAGCTAAATAACGTAACAACCGGTCCTCAAGATGGCCTGCAGTCATTAACGGCCACCAAATGGCACGCGCCCAAAGAGGATCGCTACGCAAGAGATGAGCTCTTCAAAATAGGAGATAGAATTCGGCAGTGGGCTAGAAACAACAGTGCGTCATTTACTGATCTGGACGGTGTGGCGACAAGTGATACAGATTCCGCTGTAAAGTACCTAAGCGGTTACTGTGCTGTTAGGGACTGGAAGGCGCTGATCAACAAGTTTCCTGTCTCCAAAGACAAGGCCCCAGCGCTTCTTGTGCAAGCCATTTTGGCCAAGGACCTGTTTGAAAGGTTGTTCAAAGACCCTTTTTTTGCTTTCATCGCAATTGAACGCGACGAGGCGATGCCACGGCCAGCGCAAATGCGTGTACTTCAGGACGGCATAACGAGAGGTACGTAGTGAACACTACGCACCCTGGAGCATAAACACTGCTTACCTTTTTCGCAGTCAGCAATGACGACGCCCATATCTGGCGTTCTCAAACCATCCGCAGTCTTTCCACTGCAAAAGATCCAGAAACCCAGCCGTTTCTCGCAGCCCGAATCGAACCAGTTTGCAGGCAGTTTATATCAGAACTCCTTTCTAGCCCAATTCGCTTCCTACTTCGTACTAGCGAGAAATCTACACAAAGCTATAACAAGTGGGTCGAAGAGCTACTCTCTTTATACAAAGTGGCAGCGCAGCTTGCACTTATACTATGGGGACAGCGAGCTTCCATAGCTGTTCGGACACTGGATGAGCTACCACTATTCAGGATAGGGGACGAAGAGGTTAGCGCCCACCGATTGCATCATCTGGACGAAGAAGACACCAGGCTAGATGGGAAGAAGGCGCTGTTACTGGTCCAACCAGCCATATTGGCTTTCGGCTCTGAAAGCGCCGAACACTATGACCAGCATAAAGTATGGGCGCCGGCTGTTGTGCTGCTTGACACTCAATAGGCGTGGGCCCTAGCATATAGAATACGGCCTTGTAATCAATCGCCCAGTGGTCTTCTATACCTTCGATTAGGGAATAATATTCGACATTTTGAATAACATGGAGACCTATTCTGGTCCTGGTGAGCGAAGAACAGCGTATATGGATTGTCAAATATATATATATACATGGACTTAAATCTATAACCTGTTGAGCCCCAATAAAAATAGAAAATAAAATTGGCCAATACTCTAGAACCACTTCCAGTAGCAGATCTGAACATCGTCTGCCAATACACGCTACATATATTTTGGTATTCTGACCATATATTCTTCTATGATATCTCCTGGATCTTGCACATACTTAGATCGCCACCACTTAAATTCTTGCAGATGGGGTTTGATTATAGGGTAAACTGAATTTACACAATCCTGGTTCCGCCAATCTAGGATAGGCTAACACATAGGCTACTTCTTTTCATGTAGCTGATTTTGATTCTAAAACGGGTATGTATATTGCAAGATTGAAGTAGCACTCCGTTAACTCGCATTTGAACTCTTTGGGAAATCTCGAGGCCAACGATGGCTTTGTTCTCCCCTAGAAAACTTTTGACGAGTCAAAGGAAAGTTACGAGCGCAAATGGTTTTTTCTGTTATTGCAAGATATCCCTCCAGGTAACTCTAGGTGAAAGACCCGAGTTTGCCACTGTCCATGGTTCAGGACCACTACAACGTAATCTGCATGGCAGATCGCGTCCCTCGAGGGCCGCAGCGCGATTCGGCAGATTTCTGTAAGTATATCTTAGCGACACTGAATGTCTATGTCGGAATTGCCTGGCTGTGCCATTACGTGCCTTGACAGTGCTGAGAACAACGCGGCTTTGTCTTCTGGCGGCGAATTCTTATGTAGCCATTGGATCAGGTGCGGCGTTAGGTATGACAACTAGCCCTGCTGCAGCTACACCTGTACCCGCACCCGCACCCGCACCCTACACTGGTAATCCGAGAAAATAAAATGGTCCGCCGTTGTGAGTGCTGCCGGGAAGGGTGGGCTGATCCCGCCATGGATGGGGCATTTGGTCCAGGCACAGAAATGGCATAGTCGATTGTTTGACAGAGATGAAGGCAAGCAGGAAGTGCTGGTTAATCGCTTGGAACTGCTCATATTTTTCCGCGGCTTCCTGCGTAGTACATAAGCGTAGTTGGCACTTGCTGGTGTATTTGTTGGCAATACTGCAGAAACCCATTACGCACACTTGGCGGCGCCTTGAGATTATGCAATATGTCTTTATATGGACCTAGCCCCTGCTCAGCTTGGCTAATTTCATCTGTTTCCAAGAAATGACTCAGGTGCCTAGGTGGGGGTTAGTGGGGGCACTTCGCTGAGTGTACTTAGGGCAGTTAGGGCAATTAACTTACCAAGCCCGCGATAGTGAAAGTCAGACCATTATCGGTGCAACAGCTGGCGCTGGTAACTGTATAACAAGGGCGGGAGAAACAGCTATACACCATAAAGTGAAATTCAGGTCACATTAAGTATATTAGCACATTAAGTCTATGGGTATTCTATAAGTTTAAAGTCCGTCGCCGTAAGGGGATAAAGTACATCATAATGACATTCACCACCACGGGCATCTTCTCTCAGGCCTTGCACATCCGGCCAGATTCGGAGACGGTCCAGTAGTCACTGCCGACGCCCTTGAAGGAGTAAAAGAAGGTGTTGGGGTCCCACTTCTTCTTGATCTTGGCTAGTTTATCGTAGTTTTCACCAAAGAAGACCTGCTTCCAGTTCGGCTGGAGGAAGTTGGACTCGTTCTCGTAGGTCCCGGACCCAGGAGTGAGAGCCTCAAGCTGGGGCGCAAGTTCATTAGTGACCGTCTGCTGATCAGCCAAGATCTGGGACCAGGGCTTCTCGTTGCCGAGGGTGATACCGAACTGCATAGTGACGAGGGCTTTGCGCCAAGGAGCAAAGATGGCGTTGTCGACATCGTTGGTGTTGGAGACATTGAGACCTACACCGACGGCGACGACATTCTGCGAGGTGAAATTGTACAGAACCTGAGCAATAGAAGCAGCATCAGACTCGACGACCGAGCGGGGAAGGAGACGGCCGCCGTACGTGAAGGTGCCGACTTCGAGGTTACCGTTTGGCAGAGGGCCCATATACTTCTCATAGTGGTCGTAGTAGGTCTCGTACTCAGTGTAAGAGACAGAGTACTGGATAGAGAGACCGTCGAGCGCAGAGAGGAAGGGCGCGAGAACAGCCTTGACCTCGGCGGTCGTCTTGTTGTACGCAGTCAATGGCTTGATGAGGAAGTAGCCGGGCAGGATTTGGTAGATCACGGTCGTTCCGGCGTCGACCATGGCAGGCAGCAGCTCGTGGAACTGCGTCAGAGCCTTGGTATAGACGTCTTCAGACAGGTTGGAGGTGGTGAAGGCCAGGTACGCCCCTGAAACGGGCGCGCTCTTGTACGCCTTGACAGTGACTGAGAGAACGACGCCCCAGTTGCCGGCGCCACCACCGCTGAGGGCCCAGTAGAGGTCAGTGTTCTTCGTGCGTGAGGCCGTAACGACACGCCCGTTGGCCGTGACCACTTCAAAAGCCAGGGTCTGGTCAGCACCCAGACCGAAGGTGGTGCTCAGGGCCGAGTGGCCTCCTCCTTGCGTGTAGCCGCCTGCCAGGCCGACGGTAGGGCACTCGCCACCGACCAGCACATAGCCCTGGGCATGGGTGGCCTCGAGGACCTCGTAGCCCATGACGCCACTGCCCAATTTATAGGCGGGTCCTGAGTAGGTGGAGTCGGACCAATCAAGGTACTCAATGCTATTGAGATGGTGCGTCCAAACAGAGAGCGCGCCCGCGCCGGTAGAGCGGCCCAGGTAGCTGCCGCGGCGTCAGCATCGCTGTAAAGAAATGGAAAAATCAAAATAAACAACTCACTCATGACCAGTATTCTTAATTACAAGACGGATGTTGTTCTGCTGAGCGAACTTAATGGCAGCAACGACATCAGCGCTTGACGCGACGTCGACAGCGTAGCTGACATAGTTGCCCAGCTCGCACGACGAATCCTCATCAAAGGGATCGCAGCTGCGATTGGTGAAGAACTGCTGCATGATCGATGAAGAAGAGACATAGCTAGACTCAGGTCAGCCTTTTTCGACCACCTGATCCAAAGAAATGGGGAAACGTACTGAGTCTGCGGCAGATTCCAGTCTTCCTGCAACTGCGCGCACGCTTCCGCATCATAGGTGGGCTCGTGGCAAACCGATCCGATCGGCACAGTGGCGATCAACCGTCCGCCGACTGTGCTGTTGAGCGCATTCCACTTGGCAGCCGACGGCCAGCAGGCGTCTCCAGGGAGACAGTGGCAGGATGTGTTGCTGGAGCTTGCGGCCGGAGCCGCGGTCGCGGTGGCACCGAAGAGCAGGGCAGCAATCCAGACGGCCTTCATTGTAATGGCTTCGCTTGATGCGCTGGTCGCTGTCTTTGGTCGGATGACTGGAAGCGATTCCAGGCAAGGATGAGGTTGATGTCTTATACTCGTCGTTCTCCAAGGTATGGCGCCAGCGCTGAAGACTGACACGGCCACGTGTCGGAGTTGTTCCCCGAAGCGTTAGGCCCCGGTACTATTGAGGCACCGTCGCACATCGAATCTGCTGCTAGAGCAGATCGGGGCATGCCCCGGTCTGCTCCAGGCCAGTCCCGGGCTGGCCGGCGTGCCCTATCGGACCCGGCCTGGCCCCATTCCTCGGCTCGCGTCGGGCCAGCAGCCAGACCAGCCTTGGTTAGCAAAGTCGCATTCCAGAGCTTAATAAATGCCTCGCCAGGGGCCAAGTATTTCACATTCATCCTCTAAGCGAGGGGGACTCCAACTGCCTGGGCTCTTGGCCGCTGCGTGTCTTCCAATCTAAAAGCAGGGGGTGGCTCGTGGCTCCATATCTCAGACTGGCTCGTCTCAAGCACCAGACGGCCGGCTCGGAAGACCCGGATCGCTGCGCTGCTGCTCACTCTGGCCTAGCACGTTGACCGTTTGACGGTTGATCTGATCATCGCAAGCCAATGCCGGATGCCGCACCGTGAGCGACGATCGATCTGGATCGGCGGCCGAGGATGCCTTGAACAGTCTACAGAGTCCATTGCCAATTTTTAAACAGTCTCCATCGCTGCTAGAATCACAGACTCCTTTGCTCGAGCTCCAGGCCCGCCGCTTGAAGCGGTGCCTGCCTTGATTCTATCGTGTAATTGCGAATCCTTCGTGTGCCCTAAGTGGCGTATTGGCTGAGCCATGGAACTCTGTACTCCAAGCCCCCACCGACTAGCAGCTTTGCTTCGATCTGTTAGGCCAACCCACGATCGCGTCCAAATGCCGTTTAGATTTCGGCACATTATCGTCACAGTGTGAAGGAAAAATTGAGGAGGGTCGCCATGGGCTTGGTATGCCGAGCCCAGTCCACGGTTTCATAGTGTCCAGGTGTGCAAGTTCATTGCCCTGGATGCAAGCCTTCGCGAAGGACCTCGCTTGACTGGATAAACTCAATTCTTAAACTCAATTCTTAGACAGTTCTTAGACAGTCCTTGATAATTCGTGGACAGTTCTTGGACCAGATCCCCGCGGTTGCTTGAAATAATAAATACGCCGCCGGTACCCTTGCAGCACCCTGCAGCACTCTGCAGCACTCTGCAGCGCCATGAACCCCTGTTCGCTGTGCCTGCAGTAGTCTGAGCAGTCCAGCAGTCTGAGCAAAGTCTCAGAAGTCTAGTCTCATAGTCTGAGTAGTCTGAGGCTTAGGTAAAATGGCTTTCGACGGCAAGAATGATTCGGGCTTCGCCCTGGCTCGCGGGATGTGGGCGGCCAACGCCATCGCCGCTGTGATATTGATTTTGCGAGTATTTGCAAAGATCAAGCTGCGCCAGTTCCGTTTTGACGACGTCCTGATGGTCGTAGCTTGGGTATGCGCTTCCACTCTCCTTCTCCAGATCCCATTGCTGACACCCTGCCAGGCCATGACCCTTGCCGCGACCGTCATGCTCCAAAAATCGGTCGAGCACGGTTTCGGTACGAATCTCGAGCTGCTGGTTGGCACGTCAGACCTCAAGGTTGTCCTCAAATCCATCGCGATCGAGATCCCGCTTGTCACAATCAGCACGGGCTTTGCCCGTTCGGCGTTCGCGCTGTACATTATCGCCATCTTGGGCAGTAAGCGCAAGTACCAGATCCCGCTCTGGACAGTCATGCTGCTCCAGCTCGCCGGCAATATCGTGTCGGGCGTCCTGCCGTTGAGTATCTGCGAAGATGTCCGGATCCTGTGGGATGCCACGATTAAGACGCACTGTGGTGACAGTGCGTCCGTCATCAAGTTCGCCTATTTCTCGTCTGGTAAGTCTTGTGAAGCAAAATATCAAATTCCCACGACCCTTGCGACAGAAAATCAACTAATTAAAATAAACAGCCGTCAACACAGCCAGTGACCTCTTCCTTGCCGTCTTCCCGACAGTGATCTTTTGGAACCTCAACCTGCGACTGCGCATCAAAATCGGCTTGATCGTGCTGATGTCCCTGGGCATCCTGGCCATGATCGCGTCGATTATCAAGACTACCAAATACGGCGATATCCCCGGCATCACCAACCTTGGAGCGACCGGCGGCATCGAGCTCATCCGCTGGGGCTTCGCCGAGAACCTGATTATTATTATCACATCGTCCGTTCCGTGTATCCGTCCTCTGCTGATCTCCTCCGTGCGGAAGATCTCCAGCGCCGCAAAATCACGGTCTTATGAGCTCAGCGGTCCATTCTCCGGCAACAAAAGTAAAGGAAGGGGGTATACCGGTCGTGACGGGGAGACGGGTGAGCGTGATGTCGAGGGCGATCAGGATCTGCCCGATGAGGCGGATAGCATTGAACGGATTCTCCGCGATGCGGAGGATCGCGAGCGCAACAGGGAGATGAGGAGGGGCATCACCAAGCAGGTTGAAGTGAGGGTTCTGTCGCAACATAGCCCGAGTCTACACTCGTCGCAAGGGAGTGGGAGTGTGAGCCCGTACCTGGAGAGACATCAATGAGACGGTATGGCTCCTACATAGGATAGATTAATGCAGCCATCATGCCACTAAGTTTCGTACTATGGACTATGTGAAGCGCTAACTGTAGGGCTGGATGAGTGTGTCGTTCACTGCTAATCCACCTCACCTCCAACAAGCATTGCTCCTTGATATTACTCTACTGACGCCATGCCATAGCCATCGCAGTCCAACTGTAAGAAGCGCGATGACATGACTCAGTACTGTCCGCTATGCACACTCTATTCTACTGTACATCGCTCCATGCTCCACGGTTCGGTAAGTATACCCACGCTATCCTTAGCCTGCAGCTAACCATCACCATTGACACCAGACCATAACCCCCACTCATTCTAACCAAAGACTAGCATGCCATCCAAGCCTAGACCCGTCTGCTCGTTTGATTGCCGGTTGCAGGTCAACAATGGCCTCAGTAACTCAACCTTGCCCACGAACTTTCGCCTGGCAACAGGCTTGCTTGTTGTAAGAGCATACCCAGCTACAGTATCACCAACTTCGCCTACGTGCACTAAATCTTTTGTTATTTTTATCGTGAAAGTATTCCTCCCCAGCCCCGGTTTCATATGTGGATGTATAAGAAAGGCGAGGGGAAAGGATCCAAAAGTTTCTTCTAGAAAAAAAAATTTTCCGCGTTTATGGAATGGCTGGACGCCAACAGACTCAAGATCTGAAATCCGGATCCAATGAACGCGGCCTGTCAAAAATCAGTCAACGGTGGGGTCGAAGGTACCGTCGAGGAGCTAACACAGGAGAGTTTCTGGAACTGTGAGACTCAAGGACGTGCGTTCCACTATGGGGCCGATCCGATTATCACTCGAGAGTTCTACGTCCGCTTAGTGAGCGGCACTGGAAAGGAGACTATACCGATACTGCGAATGGATGAGCATTGGAAAGTTTATATTTGATGGAGACTAAAAACTTTCCATATCGTTCGTTATCAGCCCCATTTGTACGCCTAACTCCTGTCGCGTCAATAGTTGGCAACCTTAGCCCAGCCCTGGCCAAGTATTCTCGTACCCCGTCGCAAATCCCACGGACCAGTTCTCGTCGAGAAAAGGCCACTGCATCATCTCTGCCTCTAGATCGTAGACACCCGGCGCACCCTGCTCGGCATCCAGGACTGAGTTTCCCCTGTTTCTGACCGCCGTGGGGGCACCGTGCTCGACGGGCGAGGTGCCTCCTCGGGAAGTGGAGGTCGAATGATCCGGCCGGGAGATACGGATATCGCCGTACTCGTCAAATGTTCCAGCCAGAGTCAGATGGTCACTAGATTGCGACTCCAGGCCCTGGTGTGAGCGCGCGCTCTCGTAGAACCGGTTTGCCTCTTGCAGGGTGCGCCACCAGCTGGTCCCTACATCCCAGAACCGACACAGCCGTTCTAGGTATTCGAGGTTCGACTTCTTCTCCTGCTCTGCGCGCTCGAGTCCGCCGGGGTAGCGTGTCGGAGACACCGTACCGTACATGTTGATATGCGCGGCAACGAAAACGCTGAACCCCGCATAAGGGGTAATGACGGGCGTTGCGCAGCTCTCTAGGGACGAGAGGATCGCTCCAATGTGCTGTGCAGTCGCAAAGAGACGGTCGATCGTGTCGCCATCAGAATCCAGTTGGCCTGAGCTGTCAGGGGTTCTGGGGCTGGCGAGGAATCGGTCGCGGTCGAGGAAGAGGATGCTACGCTCGTTAGCTGGCACTCCTCACCACCGGGAGCACAGGGATACTACCTCATGAAGTATACCAGGTTAATGTACGCAAACAGCTCTCCGTACCCAAGCGCAACATGAGCGGGTGCACTGGTCTCCGGATACCGGACCGTAGTATCCTGTAAAGCCCTCCATTCATCCAGCTCCTCCTTTAATGACGCCCACATTGACGCCGACGACCGCACTGCCCCACGAGCACGGTCACGCCGGCTCTCGTTCGCAAAACGCAGGATCCGCACGAAGATATCAAACCCGCGTGTCACGATTGTTAACCCATGCTCGATTCCCAACCGGACTCCCCCCGCAACAGCGCCGTTTATATCCGCCGGCGTCAGTCTCTGAGCAGCTTGGCCGAAATTGAAATCTGAGTCACGCATCGGCAGGGGTACCGAGATCTGGCGAAAAGAGAGGGCAAAATGCTGTCGCGCGCCAGAGCTCAGCTCGCAGTCCTGCGCGAAACAACACCAGTACGTCCGGACGAGCTGTTCGTAAGCGATTCGGGTATCTGCATGCGTGTGAAAGTCTTCTGGCAAGTGTTCCATATGATCGTCGGCCGTCTTCAGCAGCGATTGGATCATATACGTGGCCATTCCGCTGTACATCCACGCCCGATACGGCCGGCCAGTGCCCCATTCATACAACGAGATCATAACGAGCGACTGCGCGAGCGGGAGAGAGGGCGACTCGAAGGAACGATGAGCCAGCTGGGTGCGGGCATATTCCGCGTATGTCTCTGACGGCCTCAGAGCTGGATCGCTCATGAAGCGAGCACAGAGCGAGAGAAGAGCCGCCAGGAAGACGGGCTCAACAGTCGCGGCATCGCGGGCAAGGTCAGCAATCAGAGATGGGTAGTGCAAGAAGTTGACAACGGGGAATTTCCTGCGGTAGAGGTCGCAGGCGGCAATAAGCGTTGTTGATCGAAGAGAGGAGAAGGGTGTTTCTGCTCGCGAAGACGATAAATTTGAAGAATTCAATGAATTCGATGGGTTCGATGAGTCTGAACGATGCGAAGGATCTGGTAGAATTGATGAATTTGATGGAATCGATGGAATTGATGAAATTGGTGTTGGTCGTGTTCGTTGAGCTCGCGGGGTCCGTCGAGGGGAAAGCGAAGAGAGTGAGAGCGAGGAGCGAGAGCGAGGCTCAGTCAGGTGACACGGATGCCGGCTCAAACGCTGACACCGACGACAAGGCGGGCTTCCGTCGTGCACGCACTTGACCTTGGCCTGTCTACAGGCATCGCAGGAGACAGAAACACGCATTGAATTTATCTGATATTCTGCAAGATAGGGATTATGCTCGGCTTAGGGCGGGAATAGCGGGATGTCGGGAAAACTGATAGGGATTGATTCTAATTACAGGCGATCCACTCGCACAGTCGGTCCACTTCATTCTCGGCCGTGGCCCACGATGTCACTATGCGAACTACTGTCGCACCAGGCCGCCGTTCCCACGCATAGAACCGGATGCGTTCCTGCAATTGTGCCAGTTTGTCATCATCTACTACCACAAACACCTGGTTAGTCTCCGTCTCGGCGGCCAGCTCCCAGCCCCTCTGGAGAAACTGGTCAGCTATCTTCCTGGCCATTGCATTCGCATGCTGAGCCAGCTCGAAGAACAATCCGTCACGGAACAGCTCGCTGAACTGGACTCCCATGACTCGTGATTTGGCCAGTAAGGCCCCGCGCTGCTTCATGTGAAACTCAAAGCCCTCTGCCAGCGCTCGCCGTACCACAATGGCATCTCCCAGCAAGGCTCCCATCTTGGTCCCTCCAATCCAGAAGATATCCGTGTAATCGACCAGATCCCGGAGGGTGACATTGTTGCCGCCCGCCGTCAAGGCTACTCCTAGCCGTGCTCCATCTACGAGAAGCAGTAGATCTCGCCGTCGACAGGTATCCGCCAGTCTTTTCAGCTCTTCTTGTGAGTAGATGGTCCCCAGTTCCGTTGCGTTGGAAATATACACCAATCTCGGTTTGGCCATATGCGGAAAGAACGTGTTCCTTGCGAGTACAGTCTCTAAGTTCTCTGGCGTCATCTTCCCCCGTACCCCAGGCACCATGATGATCTTATGTCCCGTTGTCTCAATGGCTCCAGCCTCCTTGTCGATGATATGGCCCGTTTGCACGGCCAGAACCGCCTCGTACGGGCGCAGGCAGCTCGCGATAGAGATCAGGTTGGCCGCTGTTCCACTGGGCACAAAATGGATGGCGACATCCTCCTCAGTGGCTTGCATTTGTGTCAGAAGCAATTGACGTGCTTCGCGCGTGTAGTGGTCGGTGCCGTAGCCGGTCTGTTGGGTGGTATTGGTGCGGATCAGTGCTTCCAGCAGGCGCGGGTGGGCGCCCTCGCTGTAATCGTCTAGGAAGCTATATGGCTCAGCCGTTTTGGCAATCATTGTGGACTATGGATAATGCAATAAACAACAATGTACAAATGCTCTGTTGGTCCTTGCGGTTGCAGACTCTGGGTGTTTATAGCGTCATTCCCGAGCGGGAATGGCCGCTCGGGAAAGAGCGTGCGAGTCATCGCGGACACGGCTAGAATCTATTACGTATCGGATGGATGTTTTAATCGAATCTAGAATCGAAAAGGAAATGGGATCCATTATTAAACAAGAAACTTCCGCGGGAGGTGTCATTTGAATACAATTGAGAGATATCTATACCGTTTGTAGCATTCTACCCATACCGGAATGCTCCGTCTAACCCTCTCTAACCTTCCCTACTCCATCTCCATCATCGGCCCGGTGTCCTCCTTCTTTCGGTGACCCAGCGCCCGACCGGGATGCAAGACGGTCAGGCAGATGCACGCAATAGAGACCATCGCTCCCTCCAGGATCATGAATGTGACCTCGTCGTTGGCCAGCTCGCTATCATACCCGCCGTTGAGTTCGATGACTCGGAATATTGACCGTGTATAGATAGTGATTGCCGCGACGATAAGTCCTGCTCGTGTCAGTTGAACTCTCTACTACCGAAGAGGATCGTGAAGGAGTGCCAGGAGCGTACCGGCCAGGAAGACCTTCCACCACTTATCGCGGCGGATCTCAGCATACTGATCTTTCACATCGTCCTCGCCGATGGGGACTTGTCCCTCAGAACGACGGCGCTGCCGCCACGCAAATTCGACTGCAAGGGCAATGAACAGCGTCAAGGCAGCCACCTGGAACGCCAGGCCGGCGATCATGATATTGACGCCCGTCTCCCTCCCGTCGGCATCGTCCGCTGTGGAGGTCATGGCACCGCCGATGCTCTGCAACACAAGAGCAACTATATCGCAAGAGATGAAGACGATGGCATAGGTTCTGGGTCGCAGGCGCGAGATGTTCTCTCCGCGATAGACGATCACGATGCGGCCGAGAAGAAAGTACAGGGCGGCGCAGAAGAAGACCGGTCCGATACTGAGGCAGATGAGGTTCCTGTAAGCTCAGTGTTAGCTTGACCCTCTGTCTTTTCTTCTTTATATATATCTTTCGAAAGGAAGGGAAAATACATGAGGAAGAAGTCGAAATTGAAGGGATCATCGTGGAAGAGGATGCGGGCCACATAGCCCAGCACTTCGAGGACCAGGCCTGCGACCATCGACCCTGAAAATCCCCACGTACGGTAGACCGGGACCAGAATAGCCTGGGCAATCAATAAGACCCCAAAGAGGGCCAGGTAGACACTGTTGCCAGCGATGGTGGGCTGATAATGGATGTATGCATCCTCAATCGGGCATGTCTCGAGCGTACAGTCTGCGGGGTTCATGGCGAAATTCTTTTTATTTTTTTTCGCTCTCTTCTTCTTGCCTCTTCTTCTCGTAATGTATTCTCTCTTTACCTTGAGCTCAATAATGTTCTCATCTTCAGTTGGTCAAAGACTATATACATCAGCCGCCAAGGCTGACTGTCCGTGTCCGTGTCCGATCGTGTCCGAATCCGCCGGCAACGAGTAAGCCACACTCCAAACGCCCTGTCTCATAAATATCAATTTCCCCAGGTCCCTTGTCCGTGTCCGTGTCCGGACTCTGTTCTCATCCTGTAGCTCAAATATTCCACCATGTCCGCCTGCTCGGCGCGCGTCAAAACATGCCAGACCTGCGCCACGGCCAAGATCCGCTGCTTACGCTCTCCAGATTCGCCTATCTGCGACCGGTAGGACCTTCATCCGATCAAGCGGGATTGCCAGACTGTTATGGACGGCTGACTGGAGTATGTAGCTGCCTGCGGCTGAACAAACCGTGTTATTTTCGGCCGGCTCGAATACGCCAGACATGGTCGAGAAAGGAGACGTACGTTCGTCCGTTTCCCTTGGAACTTCTTTGCCGTGGACTGACCGGCCAGACGGCTTGAATTGCTGGAGAGACGTGTTGACCAGCTGCTGGGACAGTCGTCGCAGAGCCATAGTCCATTAGAGGTAAAGGCCGGCGATGTCATCGACAAAGGCCTTCTCTCGCTGGACGAGGCCGCTGCGCTCCTTGCCTCGTTCATGCAATCCATGATGCCAAATTTCCCTTTTGTTGTGCTTCCCGCAACGACAACTGCAGATCAACTTCGCCAGAGCGCCCCATTCCTCTTCCTGGCCATTCTTTCCGTCTCTGTGACCAACGATTCGACGCTGAAGCGGGCTCTCAGGGAGGAAGTGAGAGCTGCCTTGGCCGAGCGAACAGTCCTTATGCATCAACCGCCCTCTTTGGAGACACTACAAGGGCTTCTGGTTGTTCTTGCGTGGTATGAGGCGCCCATTAGACCCGGTTGACTACACTGACTAGACTGACCCCTCGAACTCAGGACCCAGCACCAGGTCCGGCAGCGATCTTCCCCCCGGGACTTTCCAACCTACCTACATCTGGCTATTGGTCTCGTGGTAACCTGGCGATTAGACCAGCCTATCGGGATGCGGAGACGTCAGACCTGCCGGGTGAACATCAGCGAGGAAGGTATCATAGAGCGTCCGCCTGAGACCCTCAGAGCCGAGCAGAGAGCTGCAATCGGTTGTTCTTTTCTTTCATCATGGTATTTCCCGTGCTCGGACAGATCTGTATCGGTTGAGCCTAAGCTTACACTGTCTAGTTCTGCCATCATTACGCAGGAGAGGTGCACCTTTCCCTGGGCTCCAGAGCTAGAGGATTTCGCTGTTGGACTCGCCGAGAATCCCGAGTACGATAGCGACCAGATTATCATCCATCTCGTCCGATTGCAGCACGTTCTTGAGGAGATTGACCGGGTCTCCAAGGATCCGGACTCGTTCGAGACCGTCCATTCCGGCCGCGCTTTCCACCCCTCGTTCCGTACATTCAAGGCCCGAACTCAAGACTACTCAAACCTCCTTTCTCCCAAACTTGCGGGCAACTGTAAGCGTTCTTCTTCATGATTTCATTTGTCCTCCGCCCGTCCGCGACTGACGATCTCCAGTCACCCTTTCAACCCAACTCCACACAATTCACCTCTACCTCTGTCAAGTCGGCCTCTTCGATCGCAAAGCTACATCGCGGCTCCCCGTCGACGTCCGAGCGGAGATCCTCTGCCACGGCCTCACGGCCGCCAAAAGCTTCTTCACTTCCTTTGCGTTGATCGGCCCAGGGGCAGAGCGTCGCTTCAGTTACTCGCAGTGGCTTCAGTCGGGGTTTAACCTTATCGTCTCTTGCAAGCTAACATTGATGGCTGTGTCCGATGAAGCCCTCCGAGACAGTTTCCCACAAGTGCTGACGCTGTGCAATGAGCTGGATATGCCTCAGGTATTGAGGATATGTGTAGTCCGCCAGGATCAGCATTCGTCTTACAGCGGAGCAGCGCCCCCCGCAACAGGTTTTGACTACAAGGGCTGGCTACAGTGGATAGAGGAGTGGTTCTTACGGCAGTATAATGGATATATTGCGCGCCGCGAGGCTGCAGACAGGGCTGTAACTGCCGCATCGTCTGCGCCGGTCGCCCCCCAAGCGTATTTTGGTGTAGACGAGCCAAACACGGGACATATTTATCTTCCAGCATCTGCCAGTAGTATGCTGTTTGATCCATTCCCTGATTTTGTCATGGCTGATAATCCGCTGTTAGGATGGATGGATCTGAGACAGTTGCCTATGTGACCGTTGCAGCTTGTGCTATGGTACTTGATATATGCATCAACCGCCGTCTTTGAAGACACTGGAAGGGCTGCTGGTCTGACTTGTGTTCACTTCAAATATCATAACTGAAAGCTGTGAAATATTGGGATAGAAATCATAATTCATGAGGCTGAGTATGGAAACCAAAATATACTTCCGCTCAAGTAGCCTGGAATTATGTAAATCGCAGAAGGCACATTAAACGAAAACCGAATAACGCGCGAGATAAAGCATTTCCTTTCTATACTATGCAAGCCATTAACGATGTCGTCAATACCTTACAGGTGAATGCCTTCAAGAGCCCCTGCAATGACAGCCTTTGTTCTCCGGCGTGAAGGCAGTGAGTCACGTGCATTGCCTCGTTGCGTTGAGCGCCTATCATTGATGGTCGGGACCCGATCCCTTCGGATACTCCATTAGTATTCATCCCATAGTCTAAACCATTGAGCGAATAACGGTTGGCAAGTCATGCCCTAAACTTCTCATATCAGCGGGATGAGATAGTGGAACAGGCGGATGGGCGGATGCTGCACTTGTGTGCGCGGTCCGCTTCCGTCCCCATAGGTACCGTAGATATTACCCACCTGAACCCTCACGAAGCCTTATCTCTGATGTAATACTTATAGACCGAGATGCCCTCAAAATGGTCCTATCACCTGCAGTTGCATCTTCATCTTCATCCTCAAGTACATGCACCATGGGCTCCATCTCTGGCTGGAAACGCTTGAACGTCGCCGTCGTTGGCGGGGGCATCGGCGGTTTAGCCGCTGCTATAGCTCTCCGTCGCGCTGGCCATGAGGTGACCATCTACGAAAGGCACGACTATGCCGGTGAGGTTGGCGCGTCGATCTCCTGTGCTGCCAACGGCACCCGTTGGCTGCATGAATGGGGCGTCGACATCCCCAAGGGCGACCCCGTCGTGCTGAAGAAGCTCATCAACCGGGACTGGAAGACGGGTGAGCCGGTCAGCGTTTACGATCTTGATGACTACGAGGAGCGCTGGGGATACGTTTACAACATGTTTCACCGGCAGTACATGCACGCGATGCTCAAGGACTGCGCGCTGCAGGAGGAAGGCAAGGGGGTGCCTGTCAAGCTGCTGGTTAACCACTCTGTACGCCACAGGATCTATTTTGTAGGGCATCGCTAATGTCAACAGTGCCAGAAAATCGACCTCGAGTCCGGCGTGGTCACCTTCGAGAACGGCGTGACAGCCCAGCACGACCTCATCGTCGGCGCCGACGGTATCGGATCCGCTGCCCGCCGCATTATCGGCCTCAACCCCGAGAAGAAGGCTGCTCCCTCAAGCTGCCTGCATGCAAACGTCATGACCGAAGATGCCGTCCGTCTTGGTCTTGTCGACTACTCCAAGGACTCTGCCCTCGAGTACTGGGGTGGCCAGGAAGGCAAATGGGACAAAATCGTCCTGTCCCCTTGCAACGGCGGAAAACTTCTCTCGTACTACTGCTTTTTCCCCCGTGAAGTGGGCGACTACACGTCGCACACCTGGGGCGGCGAAGACCGCCCTGTTGAGGAGCTGCTCGCACCATACCCAGAACTGGACAAGCAGGTCAAGGATCATCTGGCCATTGGCATTGAAGTCCGGCCGTGGCGTCTGTGGGTCCACCAACCATACGAATACATCAGCAAGAACCTGGTCTGCCTGCTCGGCGACGCAGGACACCCGGTACGCTTCTCCTTCTGCACTACCCTTCCGCCAACTAACAGCTGTGCTCCCAGATGATGCCCCATCAAAGCCAAGGCGCGTGCATGGCCATCGAAGATGCCGCTGCTCTAGGCATATTATTCAATGAGACGTACTTCTCTGGCGACGTCGCTGAGACCCTGCAGCTCTACCAAGAGATTCGACTGCCCCGAGCGACAAAAGTCCAAGCCGCTTCCGCAAAGGCGGCATACAACATCAACGAGCGGATCGGTTTCTCGTCCAACACGAACATCCCGAAATACAGAGTCGAGGATGAGAAGAAGAAGTTGACCATCGAGGAAATGAACGCATATGATATGTACAAGGATATTGAGGAGGTGGTTGCGCAGAAGAGGGGGGTTCCATTTACGGAGAAGTTTATGCGTGGGCTGCCCATTGGGTTGAAGCTGTCGAATGGTGTTACAGTTGGAGAGGAGGCATGATATCCAGGTTTTATGTTTGTATGATTATGCCTAGGTTTGGGATTACGGATATATGTAGTTATGAATCCATTTGGTCCAGTACTTCGCCTCTTCGGATTTTATCGCGGTGAGCCAAAAAGGCACAGCTGCTTGGAAATCATTTTCTGAAATCGCAATATGCTTAGCTGAATATAGTGCTCTAATATGTCCACCTACGGCCGCTGAATTTAAGAACTATCCCTGTTGCTTGGATGAATTCACGAATGATGTAATCTAAGGAATACCGTCCCGGAAAGTGAGTTTCATGATACACCAGCACATATTCTACGAGAATGTCTGCGGTTTTACATATTCCTGCTCTTAAGGTGGCTGTATATGGTTAGATGCCCATGAGGCTATACGCCATCTCGGGGTTTAAACGCCGCTATATAGCCCGAGACGGACTGTAGATTAGGGTAACTATGACGGAGCGGAAGGAACCAGAAGTCTCAAAAAGGACAAAGCTTGCGCTGAAAGGTAGGTCGTGGGTGGGTATTTAGTAGTATGTGCTATTTTCGTTATTCTGCAGTAATGGTTTCGGTGTTAGGGCACGATATGGGACACCCAGCAAGCTGTTGGTAACATTCCTCCAATCATCCTCACTACTCCCGTTACAATACTCTGTAATTATGCTTTTACTTGCTGGTAATTAGACTAGCAAATAGGTCTACGACTAGTCTCCCACCGAGATAACTCAGGTACCGGTGATACACGCCACAACTGCACAGTCAATGCCATCAGTCTTATTAATTGCTTTCGATTAGGTAATGGGAATGCAATGGAAGATTAGAGCGAGAACAAGATTCTAGAAGATGGAAATGATAGATTTGTAACCAGCATTATCAAGCAACGGGGAATTCCTCCGAGTGAATGAGCGGGAAGAGCATCCGTTGAACACTGCTATTTATTGGGCTGCCTTGCAGCTACATGATAGTGTGGAAACGGCGTAAAATTACAGATTATTTATGTGAAAGGGGGAGTATCAATGTGGCGGACTCCTCAAGCAAGTGTGGAATATTGTATTTGCTCTCGTCTGATCACCTGTTCTGCTTGAAGTGGCCGGCCGACAAGGTAGAAATTTTCCAATAAGAAGTCAGCTATTGTTTTAACAAAATCGGTAAAGAAAACCCATTGAGGATGCTGGTTATTGTACTGCGAGGACCACTGGTCATGAGCCCGGTGACTGCAACTAGATAAGTGAAATCTATGAACACTACGAACACATCGCAGCTGATTTACTCTCGCAGTTCCTAGCTAACTCTGATCTAGCTGGACAGGACTCACCATCATGACTTCTACTAACACTACGTAAGGCAATCTCGGGTTTTTACAATCATTGAAGTTGTCAGCCGGCAACCAAGGGATCAGCAAGATATAATCACGCTTCTGAAGCATTTAAGCGTGGTCTTCGGCGCTGGCCTTGTTTTCGTGTGTCTTGGCCACTCTGCACGGTGTAAGAAGTGAAATGCTGGAACTGAAATCGTAATTTGGAATGCCTGGAAGTAGATGGGTCAATGATCTCCTTGGTCTGCATACATGAAGAAGGAGAATACAAACCAACCGCAAATTGGTTAGAATAGCAGAATCATGTTAAATGATTAATATTCTTCAAGGAATTTCTAAGAAACAGGATTTCTAAGCAATAGCATTTATAAGCTCGGTAGCCGGGCAAGCTTCCAGCACCAATAGCGTCGTATAACCGTAGTTGATAGCATAGAGGGCTGTTTTGGTAAGAGCCTGTACTATTAGTTGATGAGTTGGTGTTTCGGATCCATCCATATCCCCAACGCGCGTCCTAAATTCATCCACGTGAGACAGAAAGGACATATCCTAGGAACATTGCCTTTTCTGTACACTCAGCCGTGATCCATACATATCGAAATAAAAGGGGCCATGGTTACTTTAGCTCTACTTATTACGAGTCAAACAGCCCTCAGAGTAACCAGATCCCCCGGATTGGTTCACATTCATACCTCTCGTTATCTAGCATAATGACTCCCACCGGCACTGCTATTTCTTCTTGTCTATACTAACCATGCATCTAACGTATTATACTAAATAGGTGGAAAAAAGAAGAGGTAGATCTGTGCGCGATAGAGGGATGGGGCTGGCACCAACAGCACATCTGGCCTATCCGTTCTGCAGTCCACTACGTGAATACATTTCGTAACTTTCGGGATTCACAGAAGGATGTTTTCGGACTTCCTTGTCTGGGTAAGTCAGTAGGTAGGTGAGTAGGATGGGGTTTGCTCTAAGGTGTTCTATGCGCAAGTTCATCAGAGAACGTGGGAGGTAGTTCGGGACCGTTGTTCTGGTCGTTGTCTTAGAATATGGCGTAAAAGAGGTCGCGACCTGGCCAGAGAGAAGGATCCGCCAATCTGTTATGATAGTGGTAATGTCAGATCTTGCGGTCGTTTTCAGAGAAATCGAGAATTTCACTGCCTCTGATCGCCCTTTACAGCATCGAGAAGTCTTCCAAAATCCAGGAACGAATGTCCTACAAGGTTAGTAAGTCATATCAAATTATTCTTCTCCTCTGTGTTTGTATTAGATGCCTAGAGATTAATGTGTATATTCAAGTACAACGCACTATTCGCGGTCTGAAGAATAGTGCTTGCAAGCCTAGGGGAGTAGTATAATGTATTGGTATTTGCTAGCGGTCAGGGAGCGGACGGTGGGAATATATAGGCTACGACACCTGACAAGAGAAAAGAAATGGAGGAAATGTGAGTGACTAAGAATATTTCCTGCAATCAGAGCTGGGTATAAAGCCCGATAAACTCGGGTAAATTCTTCCGAGTCTAGACGGATACTTTTATTGAAGCTGCGCAGTTGAGTGGTGTTGTGGCTGAGCATGGGATCTAGTTGCCTAAGGATGCCCTCTACTGCACTACAAGACAATAGAGGACGAGGCGTGAGAAAGTTAGCTTGGTATGAGAGACATTTGCAACTTTGGTGATGCTCTTTTCCACACGGGTTTCGTATCCATGAGGGTATAATCCCAGGCTGCCCAGGCCAAAAGAATATAGGGATCTAGTGCGTTTCCTGAATAAATGGCCATTCATAACGCTTTGTAAGTGAACCTCTAGAAGAAGTTTTACTGTACTTCTGGAGCCTTTCCAAGAGCACTATCAGTATTTCATCCTGCAAAAAGTCGAAATGGTCCTGGTTAGGGCTTTGTGGAGGGCTATGCTCTGCAACTCCCGCGTAAAAGCGAACATACTATTGAACTGACCTACCTCCTCAGCTCTCCAATTCATGTGGCATACTTGGAGATCAGGACAGCCACTGAAACGATATACATCTTCTCCAAGCCAAGTTGTCCAGCTCTGTTACACTCCACAACTTCCTCCTGCTTCCTGATTCAGACTAAGCATAGTAATTCTCGACCTTCAGCCCCTTGTATTCAAACTGCGTACCCTCGCGTCTATCAATCACCTTTTTATAATGTACGTCTTTGACCCTCGCACGAACATACTCAGTGCCAGTGGGTGCTGGGATGTTGGGGTCCTTATCCTCGTCTGTCAGCAGACCAAGCCGATCAAGAAGCGGCGAGGGCACAGGCTTCATGATTGTAGAGTCCCCAGGCCGGACGAAGTACAGAAGACCGAGACGGGGAATATTGATTTGGTCTCGGGGAGGGGTCACAACTCGATGTACCGTCGATTTGATAAACCCTGCGTCGGTTAGTGCTGGCTAAATAAGAGTGTACTTTGACAAGAGTAGGACTCACCTTTTGTTAAGAACGTCAACGTATCCGCCGCGTTACAAGTGATGCCCCCTTCCACGGGCTTCACCCATTTCCATTTACCTTCGGGCGTCCTGATCTGTAGACCAGCCACTTGTTGCGAGAAGAGCAGTGTAAGGCTTCCAAAATCAGTGTGTCCGCCCTTCGTGTACACCTGGGCGCGGTCCCATTCTTCCTGGCTTCTGACATTGTAAATCATATACCGTAGATGGTCGTCCGAGCGCTTGTCATATGCATGCGCGTTGGCGAGAAAGTTCTCTGGTAGGTCCAGAATGATGGACATGAGGACAAAGAGTTTACGCGCTACCTTGTCGAATAGTTCGCGATGGAAGCTGGCAATCTCTTCATAGTTCTCGCGCACGATGCGATGACGCGGCAGATGATCCCACTCGGGGATTGCCTTAGGGATGTTCAGCTGGACAGAAGGATATCAGCCCTATTCCGGTTGTCTCAGCTTTCTGGAGAAAAATACCATCTCGATATTATCCTTAACCCCCGTATCACCAATCCACCGCTCATTCTCGCGGTATCCAAAGTACTCCCCCAGGGCAAAGTTGCATGGAAAGACTCTTTTTTCCTCCAACGGCTGCTCGAAGAAGGCATTGCCGAAGCTGAATTGTCGCAGGACGCGCTCGTCGTCGATGCCGTGGCCCACAACAACCCAGAATCCGACCCTGGTCAAAGCATCATACAGCTGCTTTGCAAGAGCTTCTTTGCCACCAGGCTCATTGAATCGCGATAGGTCAATCTTAGCCAGCGGTGCCCAGTCCAGGTCCTCGGTGGTAGGCGGGGGACGAGTCCAAGGCTTAACTGGGACGGGATCGATAGTCATTATGGTAGACGCCAATGCGGGGTTAACTAGCCAACTATCACGATCTAATCTAGTATTACCGTAGTGGATTGTTGAATGGCTTGCAATCGCAGCAAAGCTATGCCGAGCATGGCGTCTTTATACCACCCAGCTTGCACAACCCCATTATCCAACTCCGCACTTGACGCAAATAATAACGCGAGTCATGTTAGATGGAGATGCTCTGTTTATCTGTGTTAGAAGCGGGGTTGCGTCGAGTATCATTTTTGTCTGGGATTGCGTGATTTTGATTCCAACAGGATTAACAAGCCTTGTCTTGCCAAATAAGATGCAGCAACTCTCTGGCCCAAGAACTCACATAGTCTCAGCCTTTGCTGTTCCTTGATTAGTATTTCGCTTGCTCTCTGACCACGGTCAATCTCCTGATTTTCTCTGCAGCTACCGTGTAGGGTATCTATCCTGATAGCATACCGACCTGCAAATATTGAGACTGACATGCCAAGCAGCATGATAGAGCGAGCTTCAGACACAATAGCTGAGAAGATGAGCAATTTGATAATCGGCGATAGCTGTCAGAACCTTGGCAGCTAACGCCGACGGTGATCTGTAGGTAGCACATATGAAGACAATACTCCAATGTCGTGATAGCCTCCATAATGGTATCAGCGCTAGTTCAAAGTCCAGATGGCTGTTTGCAGAGATAACCCACGGCTTATTTATCTATATAAGCTGGGTATCGTTAGCATTCTAGGGGTTTCCCGAGTGAGAGCACGGAGTCAAGATGTCTTCTTCAATATCCGAAACAGCGCCTAAGAAAGGCCAGTCCAAAATCACTACTACCTCTTCAACCACTTCGTCTTCGCTTTACATTCCCAAGATTTCAGGACACCACACTGCCAAGCAGTATGATGCTGAGTTTGAGAAACGTGTGATACGTAAGATCGACTTTTGGCTCGTGGGCTTCTACTCCTTCGTCTACATTTTCCGGGTGATCGACTCAGGTACTCACCGTTTTTAAGCTATTTGCCCATACAAGATTATTAATAACGTCTAGGTAACTACGCAAATGCAGCGATCATCAACCTCGAAGAAGGCAACGGCATCAAGGCTGAGCTCGACTTTTCTCCCTCGCAGTGGTCCTGGTCCCAGTCTATCTTTAGCTATAGTTACATGCTGTTCGAACCGACCAACACCATTCTCTTAAAGAAGATCACACCCTCAAAGTGGATGTTTATTATAATTCTGACCTGGGGAATCTGCGCCACGTCTTCAGGCGCAGCGCATAATTTCCCAGGGATGATGGTGGTGAGATTTGCTATAGGTCTGGCAGAGGCTGGTTTTTCTACCGTAAAACTGCAGTTACAGAGCTTTTCTAACAAAAATAGGCTTCTACCCATCGGTTCTATATCACATGGCATTTTGGTATAAGCCATCCGAGATGCCATGGCGCGTCGCGTTCTTCTACTCTCTTGGGCAATTGAGCAGTGCGTTGAGTGGTTTGCTAGCGTACGCGATCAGCTTTATGAATCGCCTTGGCGGGCTATCTGGATGGCGGTGGTTGGTTATCCTTGAAGGGATCCCTGCAATCATTCTGGCCTTCGTAGCACTCTGGGCTCCAGACTACCCTGAGACAGCAAAGATGCTGACACCTGAAGAGAGGGAATGGGTGGCCAATCGACTGGTGAACACCGCTCCAAGGGGAAAAGATCGCAGCTGGAGCTGGCAGAATATAAAACAGCTCTTCCGCACTTCGACCTTATATACATTCTCAATATACTGGATTGGGCATGGCATTGGTGGGTTTGGGATCAATTATGCCCTGCCCACAGTTATTTATGAGTTGGGTTTTACGACCACTGCCAAATCGCAACTGATGAACATTGTAGGTTTCAGCTCCTCCTGTCAAGAAGCTTCACTGAAGATAAGCGGCCCAGCCTCCGTACGTAGCCTGCTTCTTGTTCCTGAACACAGTAGGGCACTGCCTGCATAAAAAGTGGATTCGACCATGGACGACTGCGGTGGCGAGTAAGCAAACCTATCTATATCCATTTTTCCCTCCCCAGGTTCCACTAACAAACCTCACAGTCGAGATTACAATAATAGTCTGCTACATTATCCTGATAAACGTCTCTAAACCGGTTGTGAAGTATATTGCGCTGATCGTCGCAACCGCCTGCGCCGGCTCCGCGTACCCCGTCATCTGGCCAGAGCGAATCCGCGCCCTAGAGGGGACAGTCGCCGCGGGCATCGGCATTGGATTGACAAATGCGATGGCCCAGTTCAGCGGTATCTGCGGACCGCACGTGTATAATTCACGTTTTGGCCCAACCTACCGTGTTTCCTATATCATCTGTTTGATCTTTCTGTGTATAGCCATCACTGGGATTCTGTTTAGTTGGGTCTTAGTGCGGAGGAATGACAAAAGAAAGAATAAAAGAGTTGTCTCTGGTACTTTGGAGGCAGGAGAGTCCCCCGTTCGTGGAGAGGGGGGTGACAGCAAAAAGGGTACGAGTGCAGGAGGGTGAGGTTTAGGGCTTCTCTTGGGCATTCCGGCCTGGAGGTGTTGACACTTACGATCGACGAATCATTGTATGATACAACAGCCCAATAAAACTCCAAGGAGCACCTTACATTGATCAGATTAAAACGGAGCTCTACTTAACAACGGCGAATCCTTGCCTATCGCATATATGTAGAACGATCATAACAGGCGTATCCCAATCGCATAAGGTGACCACAGTGCCAGACCAATCATAACCATCGCCCTGGAAGTCTGGATTGTCTGATCATAACCTGTACTCTACGTCCTGGGCCAATTTGAAATGATGCTGATTGCTAGGTATGATTTTTCCAGTCCTCAAAATCAACGAATTAAACGCCTTTCCATGTCCTCCGACCCGTGGTCTGGGTGTACGTGAGATATTTGTTGGAGTCAGCACCAGTCTCTCCTGGGCTTACTTTGGCCTCTTAGCACTGCAATGGAGGATCTTCCTCAATGCCTTAACCCATGTTATGCCGTGCTATGGCCGCCTTGCCAGCCATCCTAGGGTCGGAGCAGGACTCTGCAGAAAAGCCCAGCCCATGATAAGTCTGCAGCTCTGGATAAATCTACTCATGAAGCACTGCGTGGAGACCTGTGTTTGCATGGCTGGACAAGCTGGCTTATTTCATCGAGCATCAGATCATAGCTCTGGTAGCTAGTAGAAGTATTGATGACAAGAAAAGGCTCACTGTATTCTCCACCCCTACTTTTCGCCTCAAGGCTGGGGCTCTGTTATTGGCGTTGAGGGTTGCAAAGAAAGGAATCGGTTTTTCCTGCTAAATAAAAGACTGACAAGAAATGGCTTCTATAGTATGGCCCGTTAATTACCAGCCCCGTGACGCTCTTAATGTTCAGTGCTATTATATGCGGACTCCTTCCACACCCATAATCATTCATAGCCGTGATGAATGCCCGGCTAATTGTATACTCTACAACCGACTTCCTCGTTCCTTGTCCCTCTGCCCGCAAGCCCTGTGACTCCTCTGCCTTGGCTTCGTATCTGTCGGGATAACTTCATCCTCAGTCTCAGCTGCATCCAACCGACAAAAGCAGCTCGCACGAATAGGGATATCCGCCCCTTCTAGCGCTTCCCTAAGGTCCTTCTCAATCTCGTTTACCTCCTGGAGCCTCCACATCCGCATCAAACACTCCTTGTACCCGATAAGTGCCCATACATTGCGCGGGTGCCGCCTTGGCCTGATCAGTGTGGTATCGAGGCCGAGGTCAGCACGGTACTCCGCTGCTGCCTGCTCTACATACCCCTGTTCTAGCAGGAGAGCAGCATACGCGTGACGAGAGGGCTGCATCCATGCCCAGGGTTCGCTGTACGGAAGTTGATCATCGAGCTTGGTGGATCGCCGCAGGTGTCTCCATGCGTCTTTGTATTTTTGCTGCCGGTAAGCAATCTCCCCATCCAGCATGGCCGATCCCACAGCCAACGTGTCCAAGGCCTTGCTATTATATGCCCGTCGGGAGGCTGGAACAAGGGCCTTGCTCTTATGGAAGAGGAACCGCTCACGTTTTGCCTTTTCAATATTCCCCATCGCCGCATACGCCAGCCCCTTGGCATAATGCGTCGTCGCCGTAGTGACGCAAAACAGCCGCTGGTTATGCGGCAAATCCATCCCAATAAGCTCCCTCCACATGCCAAACCGTATCATAACATGCACTCTTGTCGCAAGAAAATTCTCCACCCAATCTGCCAATGGCGGGGACCTGATACTCAACACTCCCTCCCAGCTAGGAACACTCTTCTCCATCCGCGCCACCGCGTTAATGGCTGTCTTCTGCTGCCCCGCAAACATCGCCGCATAGATCAAACTATGAAAATTATGTAGTCTGTAAAACGTATACAAATTATACCCCCTTGTCTCAGACATGGCCAGATACCGATCATCAGCAAGCGTTGCTTTATAGTTACTCTCAATTGACTTTTTCCAGTCGCCGACCAGAACATCCAGATGCGTCGGCATATGATGGATATGGCCCGCATCCGGGACAAGGTCGCGGAGTTTGTCCGCGACGTCTAATCCCCTGTCTGAGTCAGGCGCTGGAGACATTTCGATGTAATGAATATATAGATGCAGAAGGCCAGGGTGTTTATCTGCGCCTTCTTGCAACAAAGCCCGTTCTAGGACCGGTTTCACTAGCATTGTGGGCGCATTTTTTGCCGGCGCGCCTGTAGCCAGATTCCAGAGAGCCCATGGCGTAACGTTCATGAGCGCATCAGCATAGAGAACCGCAATATCGATATCATTGCCAAAAACTTCATAAACTCGTCCCATGGCCGCCGCATACCGCCGATTTACAGCGCTTGGATCCTTCGGCGGTCTTCCGTTCTCGAAACGGGATTGCATTGCGAGGATGACAGCTTTTTCCCACGGCTTCAGCCGTGTGCTGCTTGCACCATCAGCTCCAACTTCAGCCTCACTTTCAGCCTCGGATTTATCTTCCGCCAGCCGTGCGGCCCTCTGGGCGGCCTCGTATCCAGTCTTGGCAGAGGCTAAGCGGTCGCGCTGGTCGAATCGTTCCCAGGGTTTATTGTAGTTGGGCCCAACTGCGTACGCAAGACCCCAGTGGGCCATTGCGCAGCAGGGGTCGTACGCGATAGCCTGGTTGAAGCAGTAGACGGCCTCGCCGTGGTTGAAGGCGTAGATCCAGATGAGCCCGCGGTTGAACCATACTTGAGTGTTGGAATTGGCAGTGCTGATGGGAAGAGTGTAAGCGCCTAGGTTATAGTATGGGCTGGACGCTGGGATCCTCAATGTCGTCATTTTGATAGAAGATGTGTTTGGTGTCTGTGACTGGAAGGGATGGGAGTGCGGGGGCGGGTGTTATGGTTGGTGGCAATGGGGAGATATGCACAGTCAGGCATACTTAGTCATAGGCATAGTCATGCACATTTGCGTCTCATGGCTGGAATTTATTACTAAATGCATGCGTTAAATACATCAATACAAAATCTCGTCATGAATTATTCGAATCATTATTCAACGTCGCATTCCGATTGGGATCTGAACTCGTCGCACCCGTCGCGTTCTGTCCCTCCGTGTCCGGGATATCCTCCAGTCCCAGACCTCTGTACCCTGTCGTACTCTCAATTCGGGTCCCCGCTGAGCTGACGCTCGCCTCTGACACCCCGGACACGTACCGCGGTCGTTGCAGACTGCCGTCATCGATTGTGGGCGTGTATGACTGTACGCTCGACAAGCTCGACACGTTGCGGGTATGGGATGGCCGCATCGGTGCGTCGCCTTCTTTCTCCTGCGGAACTTCCGGCGATATCGGGGAGTTGAAGCTCATCGCAACGCTCATAGTCGGTGACGAGACCGGCAGGCTCCCTTCGTTGTATGAGGTTGGGAGTTCGACGGCCGCGGTCTGAGCTGCGCTGTGGCCTGTTTTTTGTTAGAATATCGCAGTCACAATAGATCATAGTACTTACCATGCACCTCGTAGACCGGATCCCCTGCCACCTCAGCCGTAGCCTGAGATGCAGCGACCGGCTGTTCAGACGGTGCAACCGTGCTTTCATTCGTGAATCCACCCGATACAATAGTAGACCTGTCTGGGTCCGTGGGGCCTGGCGGCGCAAAAGCACCTGCACTGCTGACCCATTTCTTGACACGCGAGCTCTGAGATATCTCACTTCCTCGTCGGGATTGCTTTCGCTTGCGACGCCGGAGGAACCAGAAGACAAAGGCACCCTTTAGAGGAGAAGTCCGAGGACAACGCCGATAACTGCGCCGGCCCAGCCGGGGAAGCTGCTGCCACCACCGCCGCTGGATGGGACAGTGGTCGTGGTGATGTTGTCGTTCGTGCTGTTGTAGGGGTAATAAGTTTCGATCGTACGGGTATATGAGGCTGCAAAGACATCGGCCAGGGCAGTGGTAGTCCATGAATCAGGTGCTGTTTTCGTTGCTCCACCGTCCGCGCTATCCTTGTTAGCTATGTCTCTATAGATCATAATGGCGACATAACGTACTCTCCGCCTATCCGGCCCGCGACAAGGTCGGGCACTTTGTAATCGTCCCAGTCCCTTGGATTGTACGTATCCTGGAACCGGCCCGTGTTTAGGTTGAAGACCCGGATTATGTCTGGAATGCAAGAGCTGCTGCCTATATGAATGCCTCCAAGGACCAGCATCTTGTCTGGATACGGCTTGACGCATTTGTGTTCCTTGCGCCCGTTAGCGGTTCCATTTCCGTCGTAGAGCTGGATCCACTCAAAGGACGGGACAGAAAGGACATAGACATCGTCTGAGGGCTGGTTAAGGGCGCCAAGGCCGTCATATCCGCCGTATATGTAAATATTGTGGGAAGAGCCATCGGAGGCACTCGCGTAGACGGAGCAAAACTGGGTGAGTTGCGGGGGGATGTCGCCCGTGGTATTTTGGTTGTACCTGGAACCGCAGGCTGAGTCAGCACACTTAGTCAGGCATACCGTCCAACATCCAGCACTCACCAGCGGTCGCCTGCCACATCGTACACTGAGACCGTCTTCATCAAGGCCGGACTCTCACGCTCACTCTTTTCCATCTGCTCATCGCTCAGTCCGGCGGCAAAGATGGTGTCTGGCTCGGTGACGCCTCCTATGAGCACAATGACCCCGGACTCCGCCACGGGGAGCCATACGGCTTCAGCATTAGCCCGTCCCGGTACATCATCACTGTGCAAGGAAACATTCTCAAACACAGGTTTCTCCATATCCGACATGTCCACCGTGATCATGCGCTGCGACACGTTGGTCGCAGTCTCGTTGTCCCACATAGGACCCCAACCCGGGGCGCGCATCCCGCTGATGTACCAACCCATATTCTCGCTCGGCGCGTTCACGCCTGCACCGTTGGTGATATAGCGAGTGACCCCGTCGGGCAGATTTATGCTGATGAACCGGGGCTCCCACCCGGGCCGTTGGCCTCCGTACTGGTACGCCTGGTAGGCCAGGGCAGTATTCTCGGCAGGGTCATCGAAATCGTCAGTGTTATCAAGAAGACCCCTACAAAAATCAGCGATCGATTGCCGGAGGGTCCAGAGACTCGCTTACCCATAGAGATAGAACAAGTTGTCGTTGGCGAACATGAACCCATCGTGGTAGGTAGGCGCGATGTTGCCCGCAATGCCGCCCGCCTTTTCGAAAGTATCGAAGAGCGCAGTGAGATTGTCGTTCTCGGTGTTGAAGGATTGGGAGAGATCGAGGGTGTAAAGGAGACCTTCGGCATTGTCGTTGTTGTCTACTTGGACCTGTCCGTTGGAGAAGCCTCTGCGCGGGGTCAGTTTGATCAAACCCTCCTGTCACCATCTGATATGCGAGCCTCACCTCTGATAAACCAGGTTCCCGCCGTCCAGATAGACGGTATCGCGAATAACGGCCGCTCTGAGCTGGCCCCAGGTGCATATCGAGCTGTTGATCTGATTCAGGACGTCCAGCTGCGCCTGCGATCGCCCGACAAGCGTCGCGACCGCGGCCAGCACGGCCAGCGCGGCCAAGGACCCAGAATCGAGTGGCATGGTAACTGAACTATAGAGAGAACTTCATTTCAGATCAGCATAATAATAGCCGTGTCGCTGGTCGCCCTTATTCGTTTGCGGCCAGTCGCTCGTTTTCTTTTGTTGGACGCGGGCAACTCTGTGCGACAGACTGCTCGTGGAGGACAAAGAAGGCGACCTCACGTCAAGGGTGGGCTCGTTCGCTTTCGGAGAATTATTTTTTTACAATAGCAATTGGCTCAAAGAGGCGCAGCGATTCATGGATTTGGGAAGTTCTCCGTTGTTCGGTCAGTACCCGCCACGCCAGTCTGACCGAGCCTCCGTCCAGAGACGCGGGAGGGATCAAGCCATTAACAGCTCCAAGAACACGAACAGAGGCGGGGTTGCTGACACGAGCGTCTGGGCACTCGATTGACACTCTGCCACCCTTGCAGCCGCGTGGAGCCATTCGCAGTCCGTCGAAGTCTGCAATGCAACCAAAGCAGCGCTAGGCCGACATGGGTCAAAGCACCTTGCTCTTTACGTTGATCCTCTGGATCTCGAGCTGTAGTCTCAAGTTTTCAGAGTCTCACAACACACTCAGCCTCATTAGAATAACTCTGCCGTTCTTAAGGTTCGAAGAGAAAGCTTCAAAAATGCTCGCCTATTTGGACGTTCTGGTCCAGCCCTATAGGACCGCATCAGGCGTCCAACCATACTTGCTTCTGCCGCTATGACGATGAGTCTATAAACGGGATAACCTGAATACGAACTTTCTGCACACTAACGACCCGCATCACTGCACCCCTGCTGGGCTCCTCCACTAGTCCGTCTGGGCCATCCAAGCTGACTGCCTTCATTCCGTAGCCTTGCAGAAGGTCATCCGAAGTGCAGCAGCCACGTAGTTGCCCTGGCCATGTCTCAGTTCCCCACCCCAGAGCCTCCCATCCGCCCGCGGCCGGCTGATTTAAACTGTGCCTGTTTTTCCGGTGCCCAAGCTACTGCTAAAAGAGTCGAGATAAAGGCCGCCTGCTCTTTGTTCTCCTCCTTCCCCACTGCGACCCTGGCAACCGGTAAACCCCCGTTTCTTGCCTTGCCTGGCCTTGTCGCATAGCTCGATCCCCGATCAGATCTTTTCAACTTAGCTTCTGAACTTTCCCCATCTGACACTTCCTGAATGCATTGCATGATAACTATTGCGTAGCGCAGCGCATCGCACTTGTTCAGACTTCCGCGCTGATAGCAATCGCATCGCATCTCGATCCTGCCGGTCACATTTTGGGGAATCGCAATTATGCGCTTGCGCTCTTTGGTCCTCGTGGCAGCGCCCTCGTTCGCCGGTTCTGTTTGGGCGCAGCTTGATTATGGCGCCTCGAGCGTTGCTGCCCCGGGGGCAACCACCGCCGCTGAGACAGGCTCGGAGGCTTCTCTGACCTCCGAGACTTCTGAGAGCCTCGTAACTCCTTTGGGTCTTGATGCTTCTGTCGGTGTCGGGGCAAATGTGGGCATTGGCGACTTGGACCTTGGGGCAACCGTCGGCGTTGGGGCGTCCTTGGGAGCTGGAGAGCTGGACCTTGGGGCAACCTTGGGCCTTGGGCTGACCTTGGGCCCCGATGATTGCGACTGCACGGTAAGGATGCCCTTCTAATTCATCTCCCTTTGCAGACGCGCGAGCTGACTGGCCACTGCAGGATGGACCACCGACGAAGCCACCTATAACTAGTTCTTCGTCTTCAACTAGCACTTCAGAAGATCCCACTTACACTGAATGCCCGGAACAGCCTCCAGTCACTTTACCTCCAGTCACTCTGCCCCCTGAAACAGTGGTTATAACTGTCCCCGGCCAGGATACATGCTCCGCCAGTCCCCAACCCCCGGCCACAGAAACTGAGACGGTTTCCATTACTGTCCCAGGCGAGGGTACCTGCCCAACTACAACCCCGCCAGCGTCTACGGAGACTGAGACGATCTCAGTGACCGTTCCGGGCGGAAGCACTTGCTCGGCTACCCCTCCTGTGACTCTTCCTCCAGAAACGATAACAGAGACTTCCGTAACAACAGTGCCTGGGGAAACAGAAACCATCACAGAGACCTCGATCTCGACAGTGCCAGGGGCAGGGGTGACAATTACGCTCGGTCCGGGCCATCCCCATACCAAAACTGTCACGATCTGGGAGCCTACTACAATATATTCCAATATTACTGTTCCTACCACCATCTATTCCACTGTTTACTCGGAGACAACAGCATGGTCAACAACAACATTTCCCGGAGAGGAGACTACCGTTTGGGAGACCACAACCCTGCCTGGTGAGGAGACCACTGTGTGGACGGAAACCACTGCTTGGTCAACCACAACCCTGCCTGGCGAAGAAACTACTATCTGGTCCACGACAACTTTGCCAGGCGAGGTAACCACTCTCCCTCCAGTCACAACGACGATTTCTGGTACTACAGTCACAATCCCTGGATCGGTTACGACTTTGCCAGGTTCGACAATTACGCTGCCTGGATCTACAGTCGTTTACACCAGCACCGTTAGTGGTCCAACCTCAATCGAAACCGTGGTTGTTACGCAAGTTATCAGCACAACAATTGTGAATGAAACTCCAGGTAAAAATCATGTGCCTATCTTTTTTTCAATGGCTAATCCGTGTAGGTCCGGCTACAACCCTCACCATTACCTCGACTGCAGTTCAGACTCTTCCTCCGGTAACTGTGACAGGTATATCCCAAGCCCATCATGCCTGATCCTATACTAATTCTTCTAGCAACCGCAACAGAAACAACTGCAACAACTGCAACAGAAACTGAAACCGAAACTGTCTCTATCTCTGTCTGTCCCAGCCTGACGATAAACCCGACATATACACCCGCCACGCCTCTCCCAACGGACTACACTTGGGGCTGCCCACCAGGTTACCTTTGCCGCCCAAGACGCCAGGGCACAGTCGGTGGTTGCAACTTTGAAGCCGGACTACCCGCAGAAACATACTACTGCAGCCCCGAAGAATGTATTGAAGCACCACCCCTGTACGACGAGGACCAATACTGGGGCGAACCCGTAGTATCCGACGAAGTCGGCACATACAACGTTTCAAAGTACTACTTCAACCTCAACCCGGAGCCATTCGGTCTTAACTACTCGATCTTCCGCTTCCCAGAAAAGGATTATGGCGTGGACTACTTCAAACGCTCCTTCCTGGGCGTGGGTCTTGGCAAAATGCTCAACAAGCTACTTCCCCGGCAGGAACTATTGCAGGACGTCATTCGGTTCAGCGACGTCTGCTACGACGAATGCAACGGCGCCGCATTGGAAGCGGAACGACTGGGGAAAACACCCTCGCTTTGCGAGGCTACGTCCGCGTTCATGGACAAGCTCGATCAATGTAGTCGGTGTAATGAGAGATACCCCGCTGAAGACGAGGAAGATCCGCAGGTCATCCCGCCTGATTTGAACCAGTGGCTAGGCTACTGTGACGGGCTGGGCAACGATGAGGACCAGACCTCTACTCGCGAACCGATCACAACGTCCAGCGAGAGCACATCGAGTACACGCACATCAGCCGTGGATCCGACCAGTACAGGCGGGGATGGAGATGAGGACTCCACCTCGGCTACCGACTCGACCACCCTGACTGGGACATCAAGTCCCGGTGATGACGAATCAACCCAGACAGAATCGGGCTCAGATGCCACCAATGAAAGCTCGGGCTCGGGAACTTCGGGTCCATCACCTAGTCCAACCTCTGGCAGTGGCGGTAGCGACGATGGCTCGGGAGGCTCAAGCGCACCGACGCCAGGGTCAACGCCAGGTACCCCGACTGATGTCTCGCCGACGGGCACCAGCTCGCCCTCGCCCTCGCCGCCTGTTTTTACAGGTGCGGCGGCGCGGTTTGGCTTGCCGGTACACTTCGGACTTGTCCCGGTTGTGCTGGGCTTGGTTTTGTAGTGTGGGCCAATGATTGACGAAGCAATGGCAAGATGGAATGATAATGAGGTTATGGAACAAGGATGAGGAATGACTGAAGGATGAAATGTTAAAGCTCTTATGTTTTGTTTATAATTATACCTCTACCTCTGCCTACCCCCTAGGCTAATGCGCCTAATTGATATAATATTGTTTACTGCCAGGCGATTGTCCCTATATAGACTCAATGCAGTTGTTTATCTTGGTATCTTGTATATTGGCAGGATCATTCGTGGAGCTGCTGTAAGCCTTTTGAGTCGGTTGAATCTCAGGTCAGCTTTCAGCCTTTAGTCTAGTTTGTCTGCATTATTGCGCAGCGTTCCCTCCCTAGTGCGATGCATCATCTGCTGCGGGGTGTTTTTGGTATTTATTACTGAATATCGTCAAGCTTTGGGGGCCACGCAATGGCTCTCCCAACACGTCCACTGGATTCGAACGTGACCCTGGCTTGGCTCGAACCAGAGAAGCGAGCAAGAAACATTGCAAGTCGGAGTCCTAGAGGAACTGGAGGACTGAAATAACAGTTGACCTCCCCGAGTCAGACCAATCGTACAGATAGAGTCAGGGCACGTCAACATTTGTGCTGGAAGTATCTTATAATTGGGACACCGCACATTCCTTGCCTTCGCGCATTGCTGTATTGATAATACTCTCAAGGGACATAAGACTGCTGCAGGAGAACGGCATTCTAAAAAGCAACCATGTAAAGCAAGGTCTTATTCTTACCGAGCCAAGGTCTGTGGAAATGACACCCGGGTAGAGACATACGGGTAGATGACTCCTACCCTGAGAGCTCGCTATTATAATTATGAACACGTTCGACCATACCAGGTTCCTCCTAAGCTTATCCTGTAAGTTTATCCTTGGTTACCATGGAGCTCAAGGGAAGTCTACACCTACTCTAACCAGAAGCACAGGCCGATGGACAACAACAAGCAACTCATGTATAGTAAGGAATCCAACCCTGGTTCCTCAGACTTCTTCCTCACGATAACAACGGCTGCACGCGCTGAGGTGGTATTGCATGCGTTGTAGCGACGAATAACAAGGGTCAGCCTTTGCTTAAGCTATTGAAGCGGTACATGTCGAAGGCTTGATTCAACCCTTACCGTCGACTGGGTTGCGCCTTGCTTGATGGGTACAACCCTCGAATATACGTCACCCGGAATGTGCAGTACAAGCCTGACCAAAGATTTCACCATTGAAAGACATCCCATGTACATGAGAACCATATCTAATCCCTTTAGCGAGGTGCGGAAGGTATGTGGCTGTAGCTCCCACGAACAATCGGGGCTTATCAATGTTCGACGCCGTTGAGCCAAACCGAATCTCTAGCAGTGCGATCCGCCACCAATTTCGCTTGTCTTGTTCAAGCTCCAAGAGGATATACGACCGGGGGTAGAAAAGACGGAGTGGGATGACGGACAGGGTGTGGGTGGCAGAGAGATGGAGGGTCGACATGGAAGGAAGAAGCAGTCGCCAGACAAGAAAGCACCAGCTACTCCCGTCTCAGTCCTGCTCAGGTCACAAATTGGTATAGAGACTAGACATGATTTGGTCTTCGTTCCGCATATGTTGAGATATATCCCATAGAGCCTCTGCAGGAGGC
The DNA here is from genome assembly GCF_000011425.1 of Aspergillus nidulans FGSC A4. Taxonomy (NCBI): domain Eukaryota; kingdom Fungi; phylum Ascomycota; class Eurotiomycetes; order Eurotiales; family Aspergillaceae; genus Aspergillus; species Aspergillus nidulans. Next base: position 3,182,493 of record NC_066262.1, on the reverse strand, counting down.
TAGGCAGAATACAGCCGGTCAAGCGAAGGACGTCTTGATAAAAGTCTGCAAAACCAAGCACTGCGCCCACTCACTTTGATTATGACAGGAAAGTTGTCATGATGAGATATCCATGAAGACATACAAAATCGAGCAGTCTCTCCCACAGAGGGGGTCCAGTATAAAGGGTTGGCTTTGGCAAAAAACAAGGTTGATCCCGCCTCACAACAGTTTCTGGTAGATATTTTGCTTTACGTACTTTTACCATTATATTCAGAATGCATTTACTTCTCCAGAGCAAAGCGCGGCACTGAAATGGGTAAACTTGCGGCAATGCACAATATTTCCCTTAATATAGGAATAGAAGCGAGGGTCATTGGCATGTTTCGCTGTAGAGCTCCTAGTCAGGGACACTCGGAATTAAGGCTAGACAATGTCCTCATAACGCCGCATGCTAAAGTAAGAAATCAGCCGGCATATAATTGCGCCAAGGGTAATGAAAGGAAGAACTCCAAGACCACACGCGGGATGCAACAATGGCGGCGGGTGGATCAAGAGGTAGGATAGTATCGAAATCCGTTCAATGCAGTCTATAACTATGAAATTACCGATACCCAATCTAAACCACAGCCGGCCATGTCCGCTCTAAAAAAGTGTCACCTTGGTGACTGAGGAGCCGCCGGTTCTCGCCAATCATGCACCGAGAGCCTGGATGGTGACAACGTTGCACCGATCAAGGAATGCCAGAGCCTCGTTTCTGGTATGCCACGCATCGTTGTAAGTCGCGCTCAAGGTAAGTCGTCCGTTCCAGGTTCCCAGGAAAACAGCCAGCCCAGTCACCAAATGCTCCCTGGTTACCCATGGATTGTCCAAGGTGAATGCGCCATGCGTCGGTGATACCGTGTTGTCGATCGCCCCCAAGTCTGAAAGTGATACTGACGGCTTGTTGTAAGGCACTGGGACAGACGGTGTTGCATTATCCGCTGGATAGGGAGGTGTGATCATTGCCCAGTGCGAGGGCACCATTTGAATACGCTGCTTGTCGTTGCGATTTTGCAGGTCAAAGCGACGGACGGCGCTAGCAATTCTCATGTACTCTTGTCGTCTCGGTATGCTGTGGTCGAAAAGCTGTTCAGGTGCGCCGATGGAAGCAGCTGGGACAGTCAAATCAACTGCCAGGCACTCGCCGGATACAGAATGGTAAACGGAGGCTGCGTGAGCAGGCGTGTTGTACGGGTCTTTGCACTGTGGCCGTTCATCAAGAAGGCTGTAATTGACATACCGCACCGTCCGCGGCCGTGATTGTCGTTTCTGGAGGTCCCGAAGGACGATGCCGATGGCAGTGTGATACGCATGCGTCAAAGTCAAGCCCAGGGATCTGCATGCTTTGAGTAAACGATGCGTTGACTCTGTGGACAGTGTGATAGCCACTCGTTGGTGTTTCCCTGGTCTAGTCGCGTACTTTCGATGTGGAAAACCGGCAATCTCGACATCCCTTTTCAGGGCGGCATTCCAAGCGACTGTCCTCGTAAGCCGGGCCTCCTGTTGTTTGCTGAGCGTCGGCGAAATGTCCGCAGCGACACGCAACGGCGGACTCAACCGTGTCCACTCATTATCAAAGTTTGGAACGGTGTAATCATCGCCTTCATGAAGGGCTTGGGCCGCATGGGCGAAGAGAGTATTTAGGAGCATTAAAGTCCCGACCCCGTCGACAATATCGTGACGACAGCGAAGCACCACGTCTGCGGTCATCACACCCCTATGCCGGCCAGGACGCTTTATCAGGAACAGAGTCGGAAGTACTGGAACCGGAGGGTCCGAGTTGCACCACTGCAAGCCGGACGACTTAGTACGGATAACGCGAAACGTCTCCTGCAGCCACATATTTTGTACCTCCGGGCTCGAGATCGCCTCATAGACTTTTCTGCACTTCTGCTGCTGCTCGCTGTACTCAACACGAGATGCGATCGTCGGGTTCTCATACCGCAACCGCAGCCAGGCCTTCCGCAGAGCATTTTCCACCGCGATATCAGTCGCCTGTACCGAGAAGGATATGTATCCCGTTATCGCAAAGCAGCAACGGCCACACCCTTCGTAGGTCTTCGCGAGCGAGGTGTAGAACTGCTCGACTTCATCGATATCACGCTCCCATCGAGCTGGGCTGACCTCGGTCCAAGCATAGTCGCCAGTTGGAGTGTCAAGCGAACCCATGATGCCTCGATCGCGCGACTGGTGCCAAACAAGCTGAAAACGCCTCGGGATGGAGGGGAGATATAGGCATGGCAATGTCTCGGTACCAAGTCAGTCGACGTTCTGCAAGGGAGGATCAGCCGGCCACTGTCCCGATCAAAGGGTGAAGATAGACGACGGATTGCCCAGAACGGGCGAGGCACTCGGCCCGTCGTCCGTATCGAATGCGGATCGCCGTCATCTCAGTTTGACACGACCGATTCCCGACCAGTTTCAGGTTAACATCATCTTATCAGCCATAATGGCGATTTCTATCGCCCATGGCCAGAACTGGGGCTGGCGTGATTGTTTGTTCGGTTCAACTTCGGTGGTGAGTTCAAGTTCGGGAGTCAGTCAGATCGGTTCCGGGAGAGCGTTGGTTTGGTTTGGTTTTATTATTTAACGTCACTCGGCGGATCACGGGGCCCACGTGATCTGCGGCCTCCCAGGGGGCATCTGGACGTGCTGTCTAAACAGAACTCCCTAAAACTAGCTAGATACAGGTTTGAAGCAGCAACTATGGACAATATATGTTGGAAATGAGCGGAAGAAGCATCCGGCGCTACCCTGGCCTGGTCTTCGAGGGCAGATGCCCGTTTTGACTACCTATAGATTGGGGGGAGGGGCCGTACCCTTTATCCAGGTAGATGTGTGGACTGTCGCACTATCAAGCGCTCCGGCGGGCCCAGTTCGGGCATATATCCTTGAAGAAGGATGATTCTTGCACGATGCGGCTGAATTCTTCAGCCCCGGCAGCTGTACTTAAGAGCCAGTCTATTGTTTTTGACGGGCCGTCCCTTATGCATCTCCATCTATCTTTCCAGCGCTTTCTGGTGTATGGGCAGAAGAAGAAGTGTACTGGGGTCTTGGTCTTGCCACAAGAGCAGCTCTCCAGGTAGTCTGAGTGGTTGAAGCGCTGGTGGTATGCCGTAAAGTCTCCGTGGCCTGTACGGGCGGCGACGAGTCGGCCAAGTACCCAACGGGGAAGCTTGTGCTCGCGGGTGCGGCTTTCCTTTGTATGGGGTCTGATATCCAGGGTCTTGTAGGCTTGGGGTGCCTTACTAGCATATGCTGTATATGCCTCTGTACGAAGCCACTGTTTTGCCTCCCGTCGTAGGTATGCAGGGGATGGGGGGATGTTAGGGCTGTATATAGAGGACCCAAGCTTTGCAAGCTTGTCTGCCAGCTCGTTCCCAGCAATCCCAGAATGGCCTGGGATCCAGCGGACTTGAAGGGGCTTCCGTGGCCTGGTTAGGATTGAGGGAGCTTCCAACCACTGGGTAGCAAGCTGGCCGAAGGACTCTGACAGTCCATGCCTATGCGGAGTTGGCCTATAGCTTGCTAGCAGGGAGGCTGCTGCTAGGTTGTCTAGGAGGATAACTAGCTGGGTAGAGTAACCCACACATGGTTGTCCCAGGGCTGCGCGTAGGCCTTCTACAGCGCCCATGATTTCTGCATCATAGACCTCTGTCCTGGGGCCCGCGGGGCCATGTCCCTTGGTCACCAGGATAGGGCCAAAGTAGATTGCATAGCCATATCCTGCCCCTTGGCCAGTTCGCGAGCCGTCTGAGTATACTGATATCTGTAATGGGGCGGGGCTATAGTCTATTGTTGTCTGTTGGAAGCATGCGTAGGGGAGGGAGAGGCAGCCCTATTATGGTGCGCTCTGGCAGGGGGCTAAGGAGGAGCTGGAGGATCCTTTTAAGCCTGGTCTTGGGCCTGCTTGTGGTGGCCTCTGCAGCTATGGTTGGGCAATTGGGTGTTTAATATCAAGGCTCATGTATCTCACTGCTGCCCTTCGGAGGATGCTGTTGAATAGAGCCTCTGGGTCTGGTAGGTCTGCTTCGCGGAGCAGAGCTGCAGTAGGGGTGGTCTTGTAGGCTGGGATAATAGCCAGGGCTGCTGTACGAAAGAGAGAGAGCAGGGAGTTAACAACCCATTGTTGTCTTTTTCCTGTATAGAAGACTTCTGCCCCGTACAGAGCTGTTGGGAGAACACACTGTATAACTGCTGCGCGCATGGAGGCCACTGGACAGCCACGCTGGGTATTGCTAAGTCTCTTTAGGTGCTGGGCGAGTTGTTTCCCGCGGCTAAAGACCCAGTTAATGTGGGCTTTAAAAGTAAGCTTTGTATCCAGAAGAACTCCTAACCAACGTGTATATAGGGATGGTGTAATCTCCCCTATACCAGGTAGAGTGACTATAGGGAAATGCTGCTGCTGCTTTTTAGAGAAGTGTTGTATCTCTGTTTTCTCTATTGAGAAAGGGAGGCCTGTCTCTGTCCCTAGGACAGTAATTTGCTTGTAGGCCTCTACCAGTTGTTGTGAGCTCTCTTCCAGGGTATTCCCAGTTAGTAATATACCCATGTCATCTGCATAGCAGAAGGAGCTCTCTAGGGTAGAGACTATTCTTGCTGCATATAGTAGGAAGAGTATTGGGGATAGGGGGGATCCCTGGGGGAGTCCACCTTTGATTGGTGCTGTAGCGGTGCTTTCTTTGATATGAACAGATACAGAACGGCCAGTAAGCCAGTCCTCAAGTAGCTGGAGTAAGCCTTTATGCCATCCTTGCAGGCGTAGGTGAGAAAGGAGCCGTTGGTGTATGACAGCATCAAATGCCCCTTTCACGTCTAGTAGGAGTAATGAAGCATCCTTTCCCTGTTGAAAGGCCTCCTCTACCCTGTGTACAAGGACCTGGACCAGGTCAATGGCAGACCGTCCTGGCAAGGCCCCAAAGTGGCAGGGGGCTAGCAGGTCTGCCTGAATTGCTCTTACAGCCATCTGCTGTGCTAGAAGGCGCTCGAGGCCTTTTCCTAGGGTAGAGAGGAGGCTAATTGGCCGCCAAGTGTTGAGTTGGGTATAGTCCCTCTTTCCTGGTTTTGGTAACATTATTATCTTTGCTGACTTCAGGCTTAGTGGAAAGCAGCCTTCCTCTATACACCTGTAGTATAGTTGTGTGATTGTGTCTCCTAGGACAGGCCAAAGCTCCCTCCAAGCAGTGGTGGCAAGTCCGTCCTCCCCGGGGGCAGACGGGGGTGGGGCACAGAGAGCGGCCCAGCAGTGTTCTTTTGTTGGCAGGTGTACTGGGCCCAGGGGCTTGTTTGGGGGTCCCTCTTCTGTTTGATTTGGAAGCAGGGCCCCCTTCTCTAGGAGGTGACTGAGGAAGGCATTTGCTTTGCCCTGCGGGGTAGAGACCTGAGCCCCTTGTACATTCAGGGGAGGGGCAGCAAGCTGGTCTGGATGTCTAATCCATTTAGCAAGTTTGAATGCGTCTGTAGGTGCTGTGGCTTGTTCGATCTGCTGCTTCCAGTATTCAGCCTTTGCCCGTACGATGGCCTTCCGGAGTTGTTTATAGTCGGGGTTTTGTTGATATCTTGTTTGGTGTAGTATGTCTGTTAGTTCTGGAGTCCACCATGGGGTCCTGGGGAGTCTGCGAGTATTGTATCTTGATGCGCCTTGAATTGCTAGCTGGGATATCTGGACCAGTTGCTCGGCTAGTAGGTTAATTGGTAGGGTTGGGTCAGGCGGGCTTGCCAGGGTTCTGGCTTTCTCCCAGTTGGTAGAGCCAAGCTTGTGAATAGGAGAAGTGCTCGTCTTGCTCCAGTATTATTCCAATTGTTGCATGGTCGCTTGGAGTCTTTAGATGGTCTTCCACTAGGGCCCTTAGTGGTATGTTAGAGAAGACTAGGTCTAGGGTATTTGGTCCACGGGTAGGGGTGCCTGGCTCGAGGCGAAGTTCCAGCTCGTGGGCATCAAGCCAGTCTAATAGTCCTGTTGCGCCAGGTGTGACAGCATGAGACTCAGTATCTGGCTGCCAGAATGGGTGCCGGGTATTGAAGTCTCCTGCTAGGATGGTGATCTCTGGTGGGGTATATCCTAGGAGTGTGGAAAGTGTAGAGGGTGTTGAGCCAGCACCAGCAGGGGCAACTGGGTCATTAGGGGGCCGATAAACATTGATAATAGTAAGGCCTGCCGTGTAGATTGTGGTGATATCCGGAGAGATAGGTTCCGGGAGGGAATGGGCTGGGAGATCCCTTCGTACATATGTTAGAGTTCTGGGCCTGGCAGTCCATCGGGTTGGGGGACTGAACAGCTGATATCGTGGGTGGGTCTTGGTTAGGTGTTTTGCTGTATTTGTCCAAGGTTCTTGGACAAGGATGATATCTGCTTCAAAGGAGAGTAGCAGGTCATGTGCAGCGCCCCCCCTTCCTACATTGGCTTGTAGAATTTTCATAGTTCAGGGGAGGGCAGGGTTTGGTTTAAGAGCTCCTGGGTGAGCTGTCTTGTAGGCTGGCTTGTAGTTTGGGTACTGTCTGCTTGTTGTTTAGAACTTTCAGCTTTCTTCTGTTCCTGTTGGAAGGCAAGCCGGCCAGCCTTGCGGATAGCAGCTAGAGCATCCTTCGAGAGGCGGGTAATAATGTTCCTCTGGACATGGGGTCTGGCTGGGCATTTTGGGAAGTCTGCTGCATGTGGGCCGCAGCAGTTGATACACTGTACATGGCAGTTATGATCTTGTTTTGAGGATCCGCAGGAGATGCATCGGTCACTAGAGCGGCAGGCCCTTGTATCGTGGAAGCGGTAGCATCGGGTGCATTGCAAAGGCCTTTGCTTGGGGCGAGTGGGCCTTGATAGGCCAGACAAGCCAAAGAGTTGCAGGGGGTGTTGTAGCTTTTTTGGAAAGGCTATGACTGCTGTGATAGAGTCCCTCTCTACTGGGTGTTTTGAGAGCTTGGCCATGAGAGGCTTAATGCCAGTAATGCGCTCTGCTTCCATGCTAATGTCTGCAATTGTTGTATCTATCCATCCATCTAGGGACCAGAGTTGTTTTGGGATCCGGGAGACAATAACCTGGTGGTACTCTGTTGGAATTTCAAAGTACCCATCCCCAGCTAGGCTTGCAGCCTTCTCTGATAGTAGGAAAGCCTTGCCCTGTTCTGTTGTAGTGATTGCATACCCGGTTGATATTACTTGTACCTGTGTGATCCCGTCCGGAACCTTCCCAGCAAGGGTGACCCGGATGCCATGTGGTCCAATAGCTCGGAGGCTGGAGGAGGCCGGGAGCCGGAGGAAGATGCGGTGGTCAGTCTTGTTTGACTGCTTCAGCCTTCGTTGTGCTGTTTGCTTGGCTTGCATATGGTGTTCAGGGGCAATAGTTTGCCAGTTCCCCTGGCCAGTTCTTGGAGCTGTTAGGGATGCCCAGGTTGTAGGCTGCGAGGTTTGCCTGTTCAGGGGGCTTTTGGAAGCTTCAGGAGTGGGAGGATGGTTTGGCTGTTCCATCTGTCTGGGTGGCTGTGGGGGTGCAACCACAGGCATCTGAGAAATCTGCTGAGGGGAGTCCTGCTTTGCAAGGGTGACGAATCTGGCTGCAAGCTCCCGGGCCAGGTCTCTTGGGCGGCCCTGTAGGGAGGAGACAGTTAGATCTAGAGCTTTGGCAAGGGAGGTCATGGCTAGTTTCCAATCATGAAGAAGGGCTAGCTGGTCGTCTGCTACCATGCCGACCTGTTCGCAGATCGACGGGGCTTGCGGCGTATGGGATACAGGGACTGGAGCTGCAGTGGGAGTCTTCTGCGGGGAGAATAAGGCCCTTCTCTTCAGGGAGTTCCGGGGTAGGGGGGTCGGGGTGGTAGGTCCTGAGGGGGGGTCAGAGTTTTCACCCAGGAGCGGAGTCGCCGGACGGGTTCCGCCTGGGGGGGAGATATCCACCTCCATGGGGTGGAGGGGATGAGCAATGAGCCAAGTGTAAGAGATCAGTTATTAGAGCAGTAGGGGTGCTGTTTTCCCCTCGTCGTGTCGCTGTGATGCCTGCCATTCCGGGAGAGCGTGTTTGGATCGAATTGGGAATTACTTAATCTAGTCACGTGAGTGTGCTCTCTCACGTGATTGCGTTTCGCTCTCGGCGCATCTCCGAGTCCGATCCCGAGGCAACTTCAACGCCCGTTTTGGCGGCGGTAACGAAAGGAACCGCTAAGCTTTAATATGCACACTTCCAGAAGCGAATTAGGTGCATATTGGTTGATTCTTCTTTTCTAGAAGTGCAAGAGTCGAAGTCTCGCCAAATCTCAATGACAATGTAGTGATTAGGAGATGTGTCCGACAATATATATCTGAAAGCACTCTACGCTCAGTTCAGCAGTTATATGTGATATACTGGTTTTGCCCGCAAATACTTATACGCGTAGCCATGCAATAATGATTGATTCTAGTCTATATACAAATATGCACTATGTTACCCAGTAACCCCCCTACTTCGCCCCATTCGAAGACGCAATAGCCCTGAGAATGGCATCTGTTATGGCCAAGACCCTCTCATCCTCGAGTCTACGCCCAACGAGCTGCAAGCTCACCGGCATACCGTGGACTGATTCGGCGGAGTCTAGTGCTGCAGTTAGTACATATTCACACTCTAGAAACCCAACGGGCACTTACAATCGTTCTGGATCTGGGCGTCAATGTCGGTCAACGGTTGGTGATTGACGTAAGACTTGTCGATGTCCTTATCTGCTTTGACACCGCATGGGAACGAGACGCCCGGGTAGTCGAGCACATTGAAGACGCCGGTGTAACCAACATAGGCGAACTTTCCGTGCTCGACGGTACTATAAGGTGTTACTGGGCCTTAGGAAACTGTCAGTCACAAGCTCATCAGCGACGGGGGTCATGGCACGTACATAAAACAGCATCAATACCGCTCGCATTCCACCGGTCAAGATACGATTTGCAGAGTGCGTTTCGCTTTAAATGAAGCTGCCACATCTCATGGACGCCGAGTTCCGCCGCATCCTCGTATGCCTTCATCTCCGGACAGAATGGTTCGCTTGTTGGCTCCAAGAGCTTGCGAATGCTCTTGCCCCCATCAGCGACGAAGAATTTGGCCAGCGTAGTGAGCAGGTCCTTATGCTCCGTCGGTGCCCACGTCACAACCTTATGGCCGGCGTCTTTTAGCTTCTGCACTGTCTCATTCAGGGCACGGGTAACGGGAGGCGTGGGCGTCACTAATCCATCGTGGTGCAAGACACCAATTTTCAATGTCTTCTTTACCTCAACGTCCCGCCAGGGGATGGGAAGGCACTTTGGATCAGTGAGCCAAGGCTGCTGGCCGACGACGGTGCGAGCCCAGAGAACGATCTCCTCGAGTGTCTTGGCCATTGGCCCGTTGACACTGTTGACGGCCTCTTGGCCTGCGAGGCCGGAGCGGGTCTGGAAATTAGGAAAGCGGCCAAAGGAAGGGCGGATAGTGAAGATGCCTGTGCAGGCAGCGGGGATGCGGAGGGAGCCGCCTATGGTAGTGGGCCCCAATCAGTACTGATGTCCATGTCCGAGCAAGTTCAAGCTTACCGATATCTGTACCAACACCGATTCGGCTGCCGCCGAAGGCAATCAGAGCACTTTCTCCACCAGACGAGCCTCCGGATGTGAGCTTGCGGTTACGTGGATTGACTGTCCGGCCGAAGACATTATTCACTGTCTCGGCGATCATCATCGCTAGAGGATTCATTAGCATCGGCTTAGCATCGACTCTTGGCAGATTTTGCTGCATACATACCCGTGGGAACATTGGTTTTGCAATATAGGACTGCACCAGCACCGAGCAGCAGATCAACCAGGGTGCTATTGTACGTGGCAGGATCGTCTACCAGAGAGGTGAATCCCACGGTCGCATCAACGCCTATCAGGTTGAAATTGTCCTTGATTGAAATGGGGAGTCCATGGAAGGGACCCTTTGTCTTGCCGGTTTCTCTGTAGTAGGCATCAAGCTCCTTCGCTTGGGCAATAGCTCTGTCAAAGAGAATTTCTGACAAGCAGTTTGTCTACAGATGTTAGCTCTCTACGGTAGCTGAAAATGAACATAGACTTCGCACCAATTGTTGGGCTACAGCAGCAGTCTTGCAGAATGTCCTCGTCACCTCCTCCGCCGTCCATGACCCTGAAGCCAGACGATCTAGGATTCCCTGCGCAGGCGTCGAAGTAATCTCCAGCTCGCGATCAGTAAAGAAGCCGGAGTCCTTAGGAAAGTTGGTCACATCCAGCTGGTCCTCTGGTGGGAAGATCTCAGCGGGGATGACCCATTCAGGAGGAATAGCGTTCTTTAAGGCCTGGCGCTTTTTGGCGGCAACCGATTCCCACGACATGGCGGCAACCTTGACTGCTCAGTAAAAAAACCTTGTTTAGGTGATATTACCAAGCAGATAAGCACAACGAGCTGGCTTTTGTATGCATTGGGGACTGGATGCGGGGTTCTGCAGCCGGATAAGGCGGTTCTTGAAGACTGACATCATTGGCTCACCGCACCGAGGTTATCAGCCAATATCAGGATCTTGGAGTTGAAGGTTCATGTACGCCCTAATGCACGACCCCAAGTGGACGTACTGACTCATTGACAAAGGGATATGCAACCAATCCACTCTCCAGAGCTTCGATTCCACGTGGAAAGAGCGCAGTGGCCAGTACATGCGTAAGCATGTCCTTGGTAGTCGACTGCACTCGGTAAGCTACATTTGGAGTTATAAAAGAGAGTAAGAATCCATTTTCTACGTGCCGGTGACAGGATCATTCTTGCAAGCGACGCCATGTTCCAGCTGGGAAGCAACCGCATGGGTCTCGACGGAAAAAGGAGGATATGACCCTAGGGAGCCTATTCCGTCACGATCTTTCATTAGACGGAGACCACAAAATGCTCTGTGCTGATTGTGTGGAGGCTAGCATGACTCTGCTTCGTATGTGTACTGTAGCCTTCCGATATTGTTGTACTGGCTGATCTGGACTTGGACGGTCAGTCAGCTTAGCAGCCGGGTCTCTATCGCGCTGGGAGTTGTGCCATTTAACCAGAAGACTAGGCAAAGCCAAAACCAGGAACGATACCGTTGGGCCATATGATGGGCCAACATCGCCGAGGTTAATGACGGGATCCTTTTCCTCGGATGGGAAAGCCTGATACCAGAAAAGTTGGGGTAAGCTCCCTCCTGAGCATCTTCTCCAATGCCCTGATAAGCTAGCTTCTTGGATAGGGCCAAGACAGTGGCGTCGATAAGCAGTCACAGGGACAGCCGGACGGCTCCCTCGTATAAAGAATAAGGACAACCCCCAAGCTTTGGGTATCTCTGTTTAGAGAAAATAAATTCATGATGCTCTCCAAAATTGCCGCTTACATCAGAGGCCACGAAACGGTGCCTGGAGAGGCCAAGCTCCTGCGCAAGCTCGATGCAGTGATCCTCAGCTTCTGCTGTCTCTGTTATTTCGTGAACTATCTTGATCGCACCAACCTGAATAATGCCTACGTCTCAGGGATGCGGGAGGAGCTCGATTTCCAAGGAAATCAGCTAAATCAGATCAACACCATCTTCACCGTCGGTTATATCGTAGGCCAGGTCCCGTCAAATCTCGCCCTGACCTTCATCAGTCCTCGACTGTTCTTCCCTGCCGTTATGGTCATCTGGGGCGGATTGACTATGATCACGGCAGCGGTCTCCAATCCGCAAGGTATAATGGCGATCCGGTTTTTCCTGGGGCTGGCAGAGTCTAGCACCTTTGTCGGCACCCATTACATCCTGGGTTCCTGGTATACGGAGAAAGAGCTGGGGAAGCGCAGCGGCATCTTCACCGCGTCGGGCCTAGCAGGTATGAGACAAACGACTCCGTCTGTACCGCTTGGGAAAGAGTTTGAGTTTGACCCCGACTCTAGGGACAATGTTTGGAGGGTTCATTCAGACGGGGATCCATTCATCTATGGACGGAATGCAAGGGCTGTCCGGATGGCGATGGTTGTTCATTGTAAGCTCCGGCGCCCGGCCAATGCATGCAAGAAGCTAATATAGATGTAGATTGACGGCCTGATAACCATCCCAATTGCCATATACGGCTTCATTGTTTTCCCCGACACGCCCACCACGACGAAAGCACGGTATCTCACTGCAGAGGAGAAAGCTCTCGCCATAGCACGAATCCCTGAGTCTGGAACAGTCAAGGTACCTCTGAACTGGGCTTTCCTGAAGAGCGTGTTTCTCCAGTGGTACTGGTGGGCCTTTGTAGTACTGTGGATTATCGCCGGCGAGACCGAGTCATTCTCGACGAATGCACTGCTCGCTCTATACCTACAGTCCCACCCGACAAACTCTTACACCGTCTCACAACTGAACAACTATCCAACAGGCATCCCGGCGGTGGGAATAGTATCGACCCTATTTTGGGCTACGTTGACCGATTTCATGGGCGGCAAAAGGTACCTGGTCGGGTACTTTATTGCCATCACTGGAGTCGTCACCTCGGCAATGATTCTTACCTGCTTTGACTCCACGGCTACAGTAATGGGCGCGTACTACTGGGCCGGCGCGGTGTACGCCTGTCAGGCCACGTTCTTTGCGTGGTGTAACGATGCGATGCGCTACAAGGACGAGCGGCTCCGATCAGTGGTGATTGCTTCCATGAACATGGGCAGCAACGCCGTCAACGCTTGGTGGAGTATCCTTTTCTACTCGGCTGATATGGCGCCGAAGTTCACGAAAGGCATGTGGGCGATGATAGCGGTGTCAATCGCATTGGCTTTCTGGACGATGGGAATAACATTCCTGACGGTGCGAGAGGAGAAGAGACAGCCTGATCGAGACGTGCGCGTCATAGATCTGCATTTGCAAGAGAAGCACGTGTCAATGAAAGCTTAGACGTCTAGACCAGTACTCACTTGCCTCTAATAAGATGAGAGAGCAGTGATTCCATGCCATCAATCATGAGGAATGGTTCCGAGGGACTTCTCTCACCAGATAATACCTTCTAAACTCCAACGTTCAGATAGTATCACTTAGCATCCGACGTATCCTTACCTGATAGAGAATATTTATTGACAGCCATGTGTTCTTCTGCCATTTAGTCGCTTTCACCAAGAATTTCGATCTGAAATTGAGGCCGTAAGTGGTGTCCAGCGGAGACAGACAGGGCAAGTTAATAAATAAGCGATAAAGGCATGAATAAGGACTTGAAAATTCCTGGAGTAGATCAAAGAATTATCAACATTTGTCAGGCTAGGATAGAGGACGAGGACCATAGGCCAAGAAGGCAGAGGGGACAAGCTCGCAGGTCAGTCTACACTGTAGACTGTGGGGTGCGGGGAAGATCACGTGCCTTTTGTGCCTGAGGCTGCGATAGCAGGTCAACACGGCTCCTCTTCTACTTCTTCAACATCTGTTCAACCGCTAGGCCGTCACGCTCTTCACTCCCATCATCAATAGTTCGTCTAGCAGCTTCACGATGACCGCAGGTATGGATTATATACCGACTCTGCAAATGAAAATGCACAATGCCCTGGCCTGGGTACCACCGGGCTTAGCCACGGAGAAATTCCAAGGAATCACGAGATCAGGCAACGATCGACAGACAAGAACGACACAAAGTAACATCATAGGAGCCCAGGCCATCCCAAGAACAATTTCGGAGAAATTGCGGAGAGCTTCATTTATCCCCGCCTTTTCGGGATAGTTCACCCCGACCATGAGATCCAGGACCCTGGTTGCTTCCCCACAGTATAAGTGCGGGCGAAACGGCCTGCCGGAGGCTCACGCCAGGGCAATTGAATCACTGGGCCTCAATCGTCTTGACTGATTGTCGAAATGCGGCTGCTCGAATCTCTCTCCGCTATTCTGCTGGCCTCCGCGGCTCAGGCGAAATATATTGTGCCGGGTGGGCGCTGGCAGGACACTGAGGGAAACTTGGTCAATGCCCATGCAGGTTGCGTGTATTTCGACAAGGAATCGTCGAAATTCTGGCTCTTTGGCGAGTACAAGACCGAAGGACAGGAGGAGGGAGGTGGTGTTTCGGTTTACAGCTCAGATGATCTTGCGACTTGGGAACACCATGGATTGGCCCTCGGTAGGTGCATGGCCACTCCGATTTAGCCTCTCCAATGCTGACTTCTTTCGTCACTAGAACCTATTGAAGGCCACCCGTACATCTCCCCAGAGCATATCATTCAGCGCCCAAAGGTCGTCTACAGCGAAGAAGCAGGGCAGTACCATGTAGGTCACCCGGGGGGTCCCGGTACGCGCGCTAAGTAGAGCAGATGCTATGGCACGCCGATAACTCCACCTATGGATGGCTCCTCCAAGGCCTAGCGGCTGCCGACACCGTCGCAGGTCCATACGAATTTGTTTCTGCGACGTCCCCGTTGGGCAATTGGAGTCAAGATTTTGGTTTGTTTACCGACCGCACGGATGGCAGATCATACGCTCTTTACTCCAACGGTGACAGTGTTGACGGCCGAGATGTTTACCTCACCCGATACAACACAAATATTACTGCCCTCGAGGAAGTGGTACGAATCGTTCCGGATTACGCAGAAGTTTTTTTTTTTTTTTTTTTACTCTTCTGACACCGTCCTAGGTCTACCGCTTCCCCAAATATGACCTAGAAGCCCCAACCATTATCCAGACAGACCACAGCTACTGGGCTTTGATGAGCCACAAGACTGGCTATCGCCCGAACAGTATGCATGATATCCATCCTGAGAAAAGCTGAAAGAAACTGACACCTACAGACGTCGTTGCCTTCCGCGCCGACGAGCTCAGCGGACCATGGTCACAGCCATTCATTGTGGCCCCGCTCAACACTCGCACGTTCAACTCTCAGTCCGGATTCACCATCAGGATTGACGGGACGAAGCAAACAACATACCTCTACCTCGGCGACCAATGGGATTCAAATTCCCTCTGGGAGTCGCGGTACATCTGGCTCCCTCTCCAGATTGATGAGCGCAAGAAGACCCTCGAGTTAGAATGGCATGACGTCTACGATCTGAACGTGTGAGTATTACGGTCATGAACCAGGGAGACAGTTGTTAATTTTTTAGGAAAACCGGAGAATGGCGAAGCATCAAGGGAAAGACATACACAGCCAGCAAAGCAAAAACAAACGGCGATGCCTATCTGCAGGAGGCTGTACGTTTAGAGCCCTCACGATACCCTTCCATCGAGGCATCCTAACTCTGAACACAGAACTTTGGCACCGACGGGGTCATAGCAACTGGCATTTACGGAAATGATAGCACAATCACTTTCGAAGGTATCGAAGGCACCGGCAAGCCGCAGTGGGTTTCTTTCTACTACCAGAGTATGCCTCCTTTTATTCACTGAATGCAGCCCTACTTACTAATGTCTTTCTCTCCATTCAGATACTGACGACATGGGCTTCGGCGACCAACGTATGTACCTTCCTACTATCCTATCTAACATGACCCTCTGAACTTCTCTAGCTAACCTCTAACAGCTGGCGGCACACCTGACCGCATCGGCGGAAGCTGGCAACTCAGACGCATCTCCTCCGTGGTTGTAAACGGTGACACCGAGAACGTACAGACTCTCTACCAACGCGACACCCATAAGGGCATCATTCTGTCGACGCCACTGCAGCTAACGCTGAAGAAAGGGAAACGCAATACCATTACTGTTGGGGGTCTTTACAACGGTTTTGACTACAAAGGAGCGGATCTGGACCGTATTGTTGTTTATCCTCCGGAGGAGTAAACACCAACCTTCGCTAGGTATTGGGCATGTAAACTAGTGTCGGAGAGATGGCAGTTCAAGCAACGAGCAAGCAACTTAGTTGGCGCCGTTATAATAAGGGAATAATAGCTTTTATCCTTTCATCTAAGCCCTATATTGTCACAACGACGGTCCAATATATACTACATGACACCTTACTAGTTGGATCTACCAATTTAATCAAGTACCAGATCCTGGGAAAATGAATGGCCTAAGATATGATTCCACAATGACTATGTGGGAGTCCCGAAGCATCCATCCCGTTAGACCACCTTAAATAATACGTCCACGGTACCAAGCCGCCTGCATTCCTGGCAGATATGTCACAGTGAAAGACCAGAGCGACCCGACGATGTTACTAGCACATCTGGAAGGCCGGAACGTCGCTGAACACATTCGCCACAGGATTCCTAGGGACTAGTAGGGCCACGATAGTATGATTATGGAGGTTGACAAATGTTCGTCTGCCCTACAACGACCTAGATTAGAAATTGACATCCAGGGCGACACTGGGCGCTAATTTTGGGAGTGTCAGCGTTCGGCGGCACCAATACAGCGCTCGCTTCCCGCTTGAGTTCTTCTAAAGCCTTTTGATTGCCATGCGAGGACGTCAAAGAGGCCGGATTTAAGCATATACGCGGGACGAGTACTGTCTATACAAGTGACCACCCTAAGGTCCACAAGATCCACGAAAAGGCCGTGTTACACTTCTCAGTCTAAGAATAAGCTTAATCCTAGCACTGTTTAGTATATTCGTGACCATCTACTGAGAAGAAGTATAGCGATAAACGGCCGAGAGGTACGCCAACTATCATCTGGTGCTAAGAGGGCATCTCAGACGCCCAGTTTAGGCTCCCTGTGCCTGTTTTTGAGCAAGAGTGACACAGATCATTAAAAATTGGCAGATTGAACATACAGAGTACATCGTAGAGTTTGATATCACACTGCATCACATCTTACACACGCCAGTAATTTCACGATCAAACAACCTCCTTCCCCTCATCCTTCCTCACCTCATCAATATGCCCTCCTACAACGGCCTCATCCTCAAACGCTCTATCGCCAAATAGCGCCGCAATCTCTTCGAGGCTACTGTTCGCCGTTTCCACATAATAGAAATATACCAGTCCGGCCGAAAACAGACAGAATCCCGCGATAATAAGATAGAAGTACCCATGAATCCCGGAAAACGCATCAGGCGAGACCATGCCGATAATGAAGTTGAAGACCCAGTTGCTCGTAGTCGCCAACGCCATTCCTTTACTGCGTCCGCGGAGGGGGAAGATCTCGGCGGGCAGAAGCCAAGGCATGGGGCCCCAGGTAAAGCCATAGACGATATTGTAGAGCATGACGAAGGCGTATTGTCCATCAGCTTTGGTTTGAACGGGGAGCGAGGCTTCGGTGAAGGCGCAGACGATGCCGAGGAGTACTGCCATGCCAAGACCTAATGAAAATGTCAGATTTTCTGCTTGTGACCTTTAAAAGGCTCTGGACTCACCTCCTAAGATTAATAGAGGCTTTCGGCCCCATTTATCTGCTAGCCACCAAGTAGCAATGGTGGCAGCTGTGTAGGGAATTGCATTGGCGGCAGTAAAGAGAAGAGATTTCCTGTTGTCAAACCCAGCCGAGGCGAGAGTACTCGGGAGATAGAAGGAGATGATATTGATTCCGTTCAGTTGGGCAAACATCTGGACAGTGATGCCAACGATCGTCCGTTTTCGATAGCGCGTGAACATTTCCTGCCTCAGTCAGCTTCATCAACCCCTCAATTGTGGGGTTGGCTTACCGTCCAAGTAGATTTGCCGAGATTCGTCTCGTAGATGACGGCTTCTTGAATTTCGGTGAAAACTTGTTGTACGTGCTCAGCCTGCGTATCACCATTGGCATGGAGATCAGCAACAGTCTGTAGACTCTCCTCCATAAAGCCATTCTTCGCCAACCAACGTGGTGTCTCTGGAAGGAAAAACGACATCGCGAGCAGGATGAATGAAAGTCCTATCTGCACGATGAATGGACCCTTCCATGACATTTCACTTGGCAGCATAAAATTGAACCCATAATCAACCCAGCAACTGAGCATGTAACCTGCAATCAAAATCGTATATTCGATACCGACCATCAGACCTCGGCTATGCGGGGACGCGATTTCCGTCTGAATGATCGGCACCGTCATGGAAAGAAACCCAACACCAAGGCCCTGAATTGTTCGACCGGCAAGAAAAGTAGCGAACCCAGGCGCAAACATCTGGATGAATGCACTGAAGAAGTAGATGAAACCGCCGAGACGGACGCACTTCTTCCGTCCCACGATATCACCTAGACGACCTGCAATCAGAGCACCAACAGCTGCCGACGCTTGTAAGCACGCAACGGAGATTCCGGTGATGGACGAATTGACTGCAGACGTTGTCCCGTCCCCACCACCGTAGTCCTTGAAGAACCGGCTTACAAACACGGGGTTGACCAACAGACCGGACATAATTCCTGCACGGGTCAGAACCATTGAGCTCTACAGATCCGTCCAAGCAGTCAACTTACCTGAATTGTAACCAAATAGTGCATCCCCCAGGCTGCCGAAAGCACAAGTGGCGTATAGCAATGGCTTCCCTTTGAAGGGATATCTCGCCGAAACCTTCTTGGGCTTCAAGGTCTTCTCCAACCAACTTTCTTGTTCAGCAAGTTGCTCGGCAACAGCTCGCGAACGCCGTTGGATGACAGCATCATGTCCCTGGTCCCGTGATGAAACCTTGCTGTCGGTCATTGTGTAAATCGAGTGAGGAAATGAAGATGATCGTTGTTTTCCTTCATCGGGCCGGGAACATGGCTCTATTTCTACCCCGGAACCGTATCCCACGGGGAAACCCCGGTCTTCTCCAAAGTTCGGGCAACTGCTACGAGTGCGAGACTTTCCCCAAAATCCTCCACAATTCCTGCCCCTCTGATCTCCTGAAGTTTTCATCCAGCGAAGTTCGCCAATTACCATTGTGGGCTGTCAAGCCCATAGGAGGACTGGCCAATCGGAACGGCGGAAAGTGCTTGTATGGCCCATGTTGTTCCGGTTCCGTGCCCACTCGGTTCCGGCGGGTGTCTTGCAGGCACGCAATCCGCCGGCACACTCCCCACACGGAACCGAAAGCCCTAACTATAAACGTCCGGCAATTTCACGATTATATGCGGTGTTGCGAACATACATCCTCACAACATGACTATCCCATTATACGACCAGGTTCGTTTGCCAGATAAGATGATTTCATTCTTCAGCTGCTAAGTCATCAGGCTGTAAATGAGGCCTTTGTCCTCTATCCCGGAGGCTCCTTCGGCTATGAAAAACGGGATATACCAACTCTACAGGCAGAACGCGATGTGCTCGTTCGCGTGGTAGCGACTGGACTCTGTGGATCAGATGTGAGTTGTTGCTTGCGTGATTCTCAGCTTGGCTAATTCTTGGCCAGGTACACTACTGGCAACATGGACGGATCGGACGATATGTCGTCGAGGACCCCATTGTCCTTGGTCATGAGTCTTCAGGCATTGTAGTGCAATGTGGAAGCCAATCGGGATTGACGGTGGGCGATCGCGTCGTGCTCGAACCAGGTATCGCCTGCAACACTTGCCATTTTTGCCGCGCCGGTCGCTACAACCTCTGCCGGGAAATGCGCTTCGCAGCAACTCCGCCATACAACGGCACTCTGGCGACGTATTACAGAGTACCCGCAGAATGCTGCTACAAGCTGCCGTCACATGTATCGCTACGGGACGGGGCTTTGATAGAACCTCTCAGTGTTGCTGTACATAGTTGCCGACTGGCTGGCGATATGCAGGAAAAGTCAGTGGTTGTATTTGGAGCAGGCCCGGTCGGGTTACTCTGTGCGGGTGTTGCGCGTGCCTTTGGAGCATCGACGGTAGTCGTGGTGGACGTGGTAATGAGTCGGCTCCAATCTGCCGTGAAGTACGGCGCCACTCACACACACCAGGCAACCTCGGAGTCCGCAGAAGAAAATGCTATTGCCATCTTGGGCACCGCGGGATTGGGGCTAGGCGCAGACATCGTTCTCGATGCCACCGGTGCTGAACCTTGTATGAACAGCGGCATTCACGCATTAGCACCTGGAGGAACGTTTGTGCAGGTGGGCTTGGGGCGCCCAAATCCTTCCCTGCCGGTAGGCCAGATCTGCGACAAAGAAATTGTCTTCAAGGGCAGTTTCCGATATGGCCCAGGAGATTATAAGACCGCGATCGGTCTTGTGAGCTCCCACCGCATCAGGCTTGAAGGTCTCGTCACCCACGAATTTTCTTTCTCCCAGGCGGAGGAGGCTTTCCATAATGTCGCCAGTCGCGCAGGAGTCAAAAGCGTCATTTACGGACCAGGGGTAGACGAGCACGTGGCCAGAGCCACATTATCATAGACCAGTTTAATAGGGCTTTCGCCTAAAATAAAGTTTCAGCCCGCTTGTGGCCTAGAACGAGTAGCCGGCTGTAGTGCAAGAAATTGCTTGGCCTCTA
Organism: Aspergillus nidulans FGSC A4; assembly: GCF_000011425.1. Classification (NCBI taxonomy): domain Eukaryota; kingdom Fungi; phylum Ascomycota; class Eurotiomycetes; order Eurotiales; family Aspergillaceae; genus Aspergillus; species Aspergillus nidulans. Next base: position 3,162,261 of record NC_066262.1, on the reverse strand, counting down.
ACTTAAAGACCCGCCCCGTTCCAGGACATGTCCCAGAGCCAATACAGCCCTTGGTCTCCGCTGTTGTCCTGGGTCGGACTAAACTGATCATTGCTCTGAATATTGGCTATTTCCCACTCGGTCTCGCAAGAGGGCGGCCAGGTATGAGTCCGTCCTGGGGGTTGGGCCACGGTGTCGCCAAGGTGACCGTCTCTGCCGGCATACCAATCAGATGGGAGAGTATCATTTCCCGAAGGTACGACTAAATACATGCCAAATCAGTGTCTCCATAGCTAGATTGGATGTAAAAGCATGACAGGGTGTTTACCGTTTTGAACCGATGTTAAACTTTCATTCAGGCGAATGACAGTAGCAAGATCCGGCCAGGCTTGGCGTCCAATGTGCGTGTTGGTCGGTTCCAACGTCACGTCAAGGGGTAGTCGCAGAGTATCCTCCACCGACATACGCCCAGATCCTTGATATGATTGCTGAACATCGTCTCGGGTATTCTCTGCGATTGGGGCAAGGATGGCTTCCGATTCGCGACGAAGGAGCAACGTGACCACCCTTTTTAAGATCGTCGTGCTCTGCTTTGACAAGGCTGAGCGCCTTCCCAAGAGATCCTGCAATCGTAAAATGCGCGTAATGGTACGTTTGACTACTTGAGCGGTGTCTGATAATGGATCGCTCAGTGCCATGACCGCCAATACCACGGCCGCATTGAATAAATTGATGGCGAGGAAGGCAACTAAGTGGCTATCGGTCGCAAGTTGAGCAAGAACTGGCAGCTCGGTTACCCGTGACGTTCTCAGAGCGGCGTTCCACCAGTGTACCGAGCTTGCCACGGATGAGCCTGGCGACAGAGCTTCAAACGGCGAGCCTTTTTGGGATTGCGAGATATTATTAAAACGGCCGTTATCTTGGTCAACTCCACCTCTTCCACCGGGCGTTGAATGATCTGTCGAAAGGTGGTCGACTTGTCGGGCTAGCAGAGGCCGGTGGAGAACGATGAGAATGTTGTCGTAAGTCAACTGAAGCGACAAAGATTGTAGCGCATGCGCTCTAGCTGACGGCGTGCCGTCAGGATGGAAATCCTCTTCGAGATTTAGGACTAGGTTGTCAGGCAGCTCGTTCCGCCATCTATGTAGTTTCTGGGTTGCTTCTTTAACCAGCGCATGGTATGCATCTCCGGCTAGGTCCTTGGATGAACCCGAAGTCCGCGAACCGAAAATAACCTCTAGAGCTGAAGAAGCCATCAGATAAAGACGGTTCAGTTCTCGCTGGTAGGCAGAATAGCAGATGGTATGGCCTTGTTCTGCCAGGGGTGCCACAAAATACGGATTTTCCCAGGTATCCGCTGGGCTGCTTATGTTGCAGTCTCTATCATTAATCCCTAACGGGCGGCCGTACGTGATCGATGCGAATCGATCCCATGTGTATATCGTCCACCAAACTCGGTTTCTTTCTTCGTTGTCCTCAAATGTACCGCGCGATGGTTCCCGGTGCAACCCTACAGCTTGCGAGATTCGGATCGTTGCGCCAAGTATGGAAAATGACAGATTCGGTCGGCCGTGATAGACGCAATATGAACCGAACAGTATCAGGACCTGCGCTGCGGTTACAGAGGGCTGATCCATCAACTCGATAAGGTGTGACTCGACCAGCTTCATAAGTTCAGTGCTCAATCGGCGCCAGTTGTCGTTGTCCGTCAATTCCCTGGGCTCCTTCTGGGATCGGTACCACGCACCCATACCCAACACTACTGCAAGCAGTAACAGAAATGACTTTTGTGACGAACAGGCAAGCCCATCAGCGATGGAGTTGAGGTTTCTGCGAAAGGTCGGCTCGTAAATTACAAGGGAGAACCAATGAACCGCATCAAAGTAGTCCTCAAGTAACAAATAAATGGTTTCTGTCGCAGGCAACGCCTGACCCAATATTGATGAGATTGGAATCCTCTGGCCGATAGCTAGCGTACGGCGATTGGGGACGTTGGTGCTCGCTTGGTAGCCGGGGATGGCGGATGTCGCATGCTCATCAATCAGCTGCCGATCTAAACCCACAATTTTCTGAGCAATCCCCATTGTTGACTCTGCTTCTCCATACTCAATCCGCCCAGACGGGTCACGACCATCTGCGTAATGCTCATCTCTGCCACGCTCAGTGTGTTGTGCTGGGGTTGCATGGTCATAGTTAGCGGACACTGCTAAAGAACTTGCAGATTGTCTCCTCGGGGCAGACTTGGAGCTGGTGTGCGTTAGCTTCAGAAAATATGATAGAAGCGAAGACGCTCACATCCGGGTGGTACTGCGAGGACGAGTGATTGAAAGCGGCCTGCAATGCGCTTGGGCTCTCACGCAGAGGGAGCAAGGCCGGAATGGATCGCACTGGAGACCAGGTCAGAAGTATTTCGGGAGTGAGCCAATGGTGCGTACTCTGGTTTTGTGGCGACGACATCTCTCGCAAGCACTGCTCACTCGCGTCGGCAACGGCGAGCGCATGTAATTGACGCCTCCTGCCTGATCAGTCATGATTGTGGGAGAACACCGAGCACGAGGATCCGGCGGAACCTGGACTAAAAGTTCTCCAGATTCGGAACTGGGGTAGCCATCACGTGGTGTAGCTTGCTGACTCAGCATCCACTATGCCCCACGATTTCATCCACCCACTCGCCCACCATCCACCCATCATCCTTGCAACAAGATTGCCTCGACCAGGAGCCGCAGGAAGTTATATAGCGCATAAAGCTGACTGGCCGATAGCTCCCACTAACGTGGCGCTTTATCTATACGGCCTGGGTGGGTAAGATGCAATATGAGTTTTGTGGATGCGGTCTCGGTCTCCGCGTGCAAGTAGCCCCACCAGAATTGTAGTAAGCATGCTAGAATAAGCTGGGGATTTCTGCTAAAGTACCTCTCGTATACCCTTCAGCGGTTCTTTAAAGATGCTATTTTAGATGTTCTTGTTCCCCAGTTCGCTAGTGAGGAAATATGAATAGAAAATACTTCAGGACTTGGTATAGATTACAGCCGCACAATGATTATATATATCCCACATATTAACACTATTGCGCTCGTTCGATCTCATTGTCTATACACCAGGGGATGTGTCTTATGCTTGCTTCTAGACTAAGGTGTTTACTCATTGGTCATCTAAGAGAGTACCTGCTTGGTGTACTTTTCGTACAAGTGAGGGTACCACTTCTGTCCGACATCCGGGTGACTGAGGATTCTATTTCGCAGATATGCTTCGCCAAACTATACCAACAAGTCAGCGCTATCGAGATCCGATAGAAATAATACTCACACATGAGTACAAAGGCGAAAGAAACTCGCTGGGAACATCGACGGCGCGCTTCTTCCTGTCGTCCGAGACTGGGATGCGGGCGACAATGTGCGCTGCACTTTCCCGGAGTTGCTCCGTTGTAAGATCCATTCGGACTCCTAGAAAGAATGGGATACTATACCGTGTTTTCGTCGTCGGAGCCTGGCGCGATATCAGTAGTGTGCCCCGGAAGAGACCAAGCGCAGACAAAGAACATACGATAACTCGGTGTGTCGTAGCGGCACAGATGCCTCCTGTAATAGCTTCAAGGCCTTGTTGAATATTGACAACAAGACTCCCTTCGATCGGTGGCGCGTCGATCCACTCGCCATTCTTATTCAGAACTTGCAATCCACCCGTATCATCCTGCGACAGGAAGGTGAATAGCCCGGACGAGTCTTTGTGGGGGCCGACGCCTTGAGAGTTTGGCGGCGACCTGGGATACTTAATAAACTTCAGCCTGTCCATATTGCCCTTGAACGCAGCGAAAGTGTCGGGTGGGAGCGAGAGACATTCGGAAACGTATCTCATGAACTGCTGTGATAGTTCTGCCGATCTCGCAATGTACTCTTCGACGAGCTCTTTGACACCTGGAACGTCCGGATACTGACGTTGGATGGACTGTCAAAATACGTCTCGATCTGTGGTTTTCTCAGCCGATCGTACCTGGCTGTTCCCCTCCAACCGCCACCAGATGTCCTTGTCCTCGGTCCACGTCTTCATTCCCGGGGTCCCGAAATCGTATTGCTGCTGCGATTAGCCCTTCATTTGGAAAGTTAGGGTTCAGAGTACGTACCTCTCTCCAATCAGTCTTTGCCGCGGTAGTTTCCGCACCCAGACGCGTGTAGCCGACGAATGACGGGGAGTTGATCATGTCGCATTTGGCCTTGACATCCGCCGGGAGATCAAACAGCTCAGGAAGCTTGGCGTGTGCTTTTGAAATAAGGTTCTATCTTGGTTAGACAGTGCAGCCTGCATTGAGATGCCACCTACTTCCAACCCATGGTTTGTGAGGTACAAGAATCCTACTACAAATATGGCCTCGCGCAGATCGTCCAAGGCCGCTGCTTTTGTACTTGGGTCTTGAAGACGGCGCCAGTCGATAATGGGAATGGAGGAGAATGTATCAGCCATATTTAGTGAGATGGTTGCAAAGAGAGAGGTTTGCCGAGGAGAGGAGGATTTTGAGTGACGTGATCTCGTGACCCCGCACTCTACAGTTGTATACTCCAACTCCCGACGAGCAGCGTGAAAAAGCTATTTTACCGCCCCCGCATATCTTCTTGGCTAGAAAGGTTTCCGAAAAGCTTTATCGCAGTCCAGGTTGATATGAAATCGCTTGGGATAGTACCAGATGGAGCAATAATGATGGGCTCACGATGGTCACATCAAAGGAATCAAGTCACTAGTAAATTTCAGTATCGGTTTCTATCCTCAACAATGACTTCCTTTAACAGCGAATAGAAGGAGAGGAATTAGGACGGTCTGCTTGAAGTTGGTGTGAGAAGGTTGCTGCCCAGGGGCTGCACAGGTGCTGCCCATACGGCTCCGTAAGCGACAACTGATGAGTTCATTGTGCTTTGATATTTGCACCCTGCTTTAAATAGAGATTCGCAATATAAAAGAGGCCGAGCTATGCCACCTTGTGGAGTGGCGTCATCTGGCTCTGGTCAGCTTAAAATTTGCGCGACGTCAAGAACTTTCACGCTCTCCGCCTAATTGGAGACAGCATGATGCAGAAGATTATCAATACTAAAACACACCTGTCCAGCGAAATTGCAGCCGAACATTGGCAAAAGGGCAAGATCATGGCCGCCGTTCGTGCTTGCTGTGCCCAATGGACATGCCGACATTCTGGAACTGCTTGTCCAGAAGGGGCCAAGTGGGAGTAGGGCTTTCTCCTGATGGCTCCTGATGAAGAATATGAAAGATATGATATAGATTCTGATTAGTTTCTTCAGTTTGCGTCAGTTTGCATTCGGCTTGCATTCAGCTTGCATTACAGTCTTCAAGCTTGGGTGGATCCGAGTGTCCGTTACGCCTACATAAACCATGACAATACCCGTTACGGGGGTGCAAGGTCAGAACCAATGGAGCGTCAAACTAGACGTAATTACCAGGAATAGCCGTCAAATAATATAAAGAATGAAGGTCCCCTTCTTCCAATCTAGCTCTATAGGTCGGTTTAGATAAATAAGAAATGATAAGCAACCTAGCCAATACGGCAGTTAGAAGAGACATTACTTTTGAACGGGGAAAGGCAGAAGTCTCTGCATAAGCATCGGCGAGTCGGAACTTACAATTCCGATATCTTAAACAGGGAAGTTCCATATATGGCTAGCTGTCACATACGGTCGACAGAACCTAACCGCGGTCGGGTCCAGGGTCGGGCCCGTACAAACCCGCTAACCCGCGCAGTTTTGGGTAATCCACGAGTTAACTTCCAGAAACAATTTTAGATTTAAAATCTCCTATCAGGCTATCTTCTCTGCATCAAAATGCGATTTATCTGAGGATTAGGCTTATGTAGCATGTTTGTACCTATTGCCCGCGTATTAATCAAATCTTTTACGGGTTGAAGGTGGACCCGTAATCGACTCTGCGGGTTCTGATCGTGTACTCAAACCCGACCCATACGGGTTTGGCTTGACCCGTAACGGGTAACTTGCACGTTTGTCAAAGTCTCTTTTTACAATCAAAGATCAACATTCTGGTCTTGTTTTACCAGTCAATGACTATATTTGACCAAGTCATCCAACTGATGAACTGAGTGCAGATATTGTAGGAATTACTAATGTTATTAGGACTCCGAATCGCACGAAAATAGTCAATTTATACCTACACAGAAGTTGTGAGTTCAGCTGCGATTACTAATAACATGATGGAACCCAGCAAATAGTATGTACACGAACCGATGTGCAGCTGTCGATATGAATACCGGTTTCGGTTAGAGGGAATCCTGAATTCAGGCAAGGGCGCCAGGTCTGACAGGGTAGGAAATTGCCCATTTTTGGCAGTTATGAGATGGAGCTATGGCCGCAGCAGTTCAAGAACGCGGAGAAGGAAGAATCTCCATCAGTACCGCATCGATGTCATCGCTGGGGCTCAGATGAAATGTACGGCAAGTGGTTAACATAGAGGCTGATCTCAATTACCTAGCGGTGTAAGCAGGGTCTCCAAGGACGCAAAACTCTGATGGTCAATTTAGACCACAGTCGGTCAAATTGCCGATTGGTGAGCTCGTAGGGTCCAATACCCCTGCAGACCGGGAAGTGTTATACAAGATACATCTTGCACAGCCTTCCTCGGATCCTTTTCTCATTGGCCCAATACGGTGCTGAATTTTCATCGCAGCCTTAGCATGTCATGGGCGCCAAGCATGAGTGCAAGCATGGCGCCAAGCCTCTAGATTTACAGGACCTACGTAATGATTGTACAGCAGAAACTCCAATACTGAAAGGACTATATTCTAGGAGTCCGTCGATAGGAACTTATACTCCGGTCTGAGATTCAATGTGATGGGGATTGATGTATAGCTGCCTTGCAGCTCGACAATTTACGAGGCTGACGCTGCCGACGGCCCCTGATCACTGCCTACTGACCTCATCTCATAGGGTGAGTGAAGGTGTGCAACAAAAATAGATAAGACAGGTAAATTGCGACACCGCAGGAGTAAGCACTACAATCAGCAGAACAGCTGGACCAGTAATCCAGAGCACAGCACAGCGCAGCACAGCCCTGATCCTTGAGCCCTGGCTGACTGTGTCACGTCGGCAAGTGGGGACTGGATCCAGGCTGGCCATTTTGAGATTAGGGTTGAAACTAAAGTTTACGAGATGACCAATCACGGCTTTCACAATATGAGCTTAATCTCCTAGCGCTGTGAAATGAAGATGCCTGCCTGATCCTTCAGGTTAGGTACCTCTATTTTGATCTATTTTGAATCTGACAGAATGGGCACTGCCAGGTCGTGGCTGAATCTTGGGGATCTGGTAGTGAGAAGACCAAGTATTAAAGGTCTCGATATCTCAAGCTATCATCATCATCATCAACATCAACAACATTAACATCAAGAACAATACAATAACTACATCATTTTTACAGCAGTGTATAGACGGCGACTGCTCTAGCTTCACCCTCATTCTTTATTTCTTCAGATTTGCAGACAGCTTTTCCGTGCCCAGTTCAATCGTTTCTTATTTCAGAGGTTTCTTCATTGGGGACCGCCATGATGGAAACATTGCCAACAAACCAGACCCTCCTCGAGGACCCGTCCCTCTGCACCCTCGACACATGCCCGCTTTCCATGGCCTCCTTCGAATATATCCCCAAGCTGTGGGCGCAGATCCTGTTCATGGCGCTGTTCGGCTTGGCCTTCGTCGTCCAACTCTTCCTCGGCATCCGATACAAGACATACACGTTTATGGTTGCGATGGTGCTAGGCCTGGCAGGAGAAGTGGTTGGGTACGGCGGCCGAGTCTCGCTTCACGATAACCCGTTTAACGACGACGCGTTCTTACAATACTTGGTCTCGCTCACGATCGCCCCCGCGTTCCTGACGGCGGCGATCTACCTCACGCTCTCGCGGATCGTCGTCGCGTACGGCGAGCGTATCTCCTTCTTCAAGCCCAGAACATACACGATCACCTTCATCACGTTCGACTTCATCGCCCTTCTTCTTCAAGCGGTCGGCGGCGCCATTGCTTCTACTGCCGACGACGACGATAGGGATATGACCGACCTCGGCATCAACATCATGATCGCCGGTCTGGCATGGCAGGTTGCCAGTCTGCTCATCTTCATTGCCATGTCCACCTATTTCTTCCTGCGCGTGCGCAAGGCCCCGGGGGCAGACTTAAACCTTAACTTTGACACCCTGCGCCGAAGCCGCTACTTCAAGGGTAGTCTATGGGGTCTCTCCATTGCCACGATTGTAATCCTCGTCCGGTCGATCTTCCGATGCGCCGAGCTGTCGGAGGGATTCGACGGCGAATTGGCCAACGATGAAGTTACATTTATGATCCTCGAAGCGGCAATGATAGGGATCGCAGCTATTTGCCTCACGGTCTTCCACCCCGGCGTTGTCTGGAAGGGGCAGTGGAACCAGGCGGTTTGGTCCACTCGGGGTAAGAGTGGGAAGACTTATGCCAAGGCTTCAACTGCAGACGGGGATTCGGAGGTTTCGTTAAGGAGCATGGGCATGCAGGCGCGGACGGCTTATCCTGAGACGTCTTATCAGCCTTACAACCCCTAGACATGCGGTGACTCAGGCTGTCGTGTGGTTGGTGTTGAGAGGTTGATTGGTTGGTTGTTTGCTTACGGCCTATGGGTCAGAATCCTTTACGATATAAAGCGCTTAGTTACTTGTTTTCCTGGCTATTCTGTTCCCCATTGTTTTCTATTTATTGATACACATGATATCCAGTTTATGTCTTACAATAGAGAGTCCAGCGATTTATACTAGAACTGTACTTGAACTGAAGTAACTGATCACTTTTATGGGGTACTTTGCATCATAGCATCCTGGACCTAAACCACACTAAGGAGCTGACATAGCAGGTGGGATTAGCGGCGTTAAAGGATTTAGAGTACACAGGTCAGGTGCACCTTGGAAAATGTGGAAGCATGAAGGAGTCTGGTATTCAGGGGTGCGGATGCACAAGGAAGCTAGGCTAAATACTAATGAGATGCTGACTAAGACTGTGCAGACCGGGCACCCCAAGGACAGGGGAGGAACTCATGCTCCGACACCCCCCCTCGGGCTGCGCAGGCGCAAGGAAGCATCAAAAGGAAAGCTAGGTACATGCTGAATATCCCATATAGTTTGTAAAGGCCTCAATATAGTCTCAAAGGATCTATATCCCTTTTCCCATGTCCAATGTAATATAATATCCCTTGTGTCCTTCCTACAGGTATCTCGGTCGAAAGGTAGGGGTCTTGCAATATAGAACTGGCTGGCTTGTGATGATATCATGGTTTGTTGGCTGCATTGATTCAGGCTCGTACGGCACGGCAATACTGGCTTGTAGGCTCGGTCGATTCTGGCTCGTCGGCACGGTCGATTCTGGCTCGTTGGCTGGTTGAATTTGGAGGCTCGAACAATGGTAGTTGATAGACAAGACCAGTGAATGTCATGTTAAAATCTCCCCTTTGGTAATAGCAGGGGCTTTTCAGGTTATCCCATGGGTATCGGAAGTTATTCTGTATAGCAATAATAACAAGAAAGGACTTCCTTAGCATGAGTTTGATCAGGATAGGCCTCAGCCCAGAGCCTGGGAAAACACACTATCTCTAGGTAAGAAGGTGTAAATTGCAGCAACATGGCTGCTAGAAGAGTGGCTTGGAGCCAATATATAAGCCTCTATAGTAGAAAGCTCTCAATCTTCCAATAGGAAGTAAAAGTCTAGAGCAACCATCAGGATTATTACAGCTCTGTAGACTATATACACCTTTATACTTACTGTGATGGTGTATTTCAACAGTAAGGAGACATCCTTGCCTAGTACATACTATATAATAAGCAGTACTGGCCTTCCAAGGTTGTTTTTGATGCCTCGTGAGGCTCTTAATCGGCATATTAAAATGCCTACGTGGTCCCAATCCAGGGGTTAAAGCCACGTTGAAGGATGCTACCCCCCCTCGGACAGGGAGGGGGTAAAGAAACAGATAGCATGTTGCTCAGAGCTTCGAGAATCAATTCTGCATATTTATATCCAGCAAGAAACTGAATTCTCTCAGCATAAAGGGCTCATAACCTGTGGAAGCATGAAGGAGTCTGGTATTCAGGGGTGCGGATGCACAAGGAAGCTAGGCTAAATACTAATGAGATGCTGACTAAGACTGTGCAGACCGGGCACCCCAAGGACAGGGGAGGAACTCATGCTCCGACAGAAAAGGTCGGGCGCCCGCCCCACAGGTCTTGGCAGTCACGACGGGGCGCCTCACCTTTTAAATACCATACAGCACACCATGAAATTCGAATTCAATTCTCCTTCTCTAAATATTCTATTGACCATTGAAATTTATGCTTTAACCACTTACCAAGCGCTTATCAATTACTTGAGGCTAAAATGACATGGATTTTGAGGACTTTTTATTTAGTTTTAGGGAGGTTGAGGATGTTTCTTTGAATATTGATCGTGCCGAAGAGGTAAGCGTCTAACTTAGATCCCAAGTACTTGCTAATTAGTTGTAAACTGCTTGACAGCCAGATGCTCCTATTTAATTAACCAATGCTAAAACAAATCTACTGTAAATATTGTATATTGAATATACAGATAACCTTCCCAAATATCCTAGAACTGATCTTAACAGATATTTATATATTATTGGTATAAATAGCTGGTCGCAAGAGGAAGCAGAGCATTTGGTTCAAGACATAAGTAGCTCTAAACCAGTTGCAAAGTACTTGCGAACTGATTAAAATAGATACAATACTCTCAAGCAAGTACCCGTGGGGTCAAAAGTAATATTAAGTCAACTTTTTTGAATTGCTCTGTAAAGAAATGGGTATGGAAATACTCCAGGGCTCAGATATGTCAGTATCTAAAGCCAAGTCTTCATACATTGCATCATACCCATTTAGATGAGGCAATGTGGGCAGAAATACAGAATATTCGGAAGAATATTGCTCTTATCAAAGATGATATTTGGAAGCAAAATACTTATAGGTAAGTATATCTAAACTACTTCCTAAGTAGTTGCTAGGTATTTCTAATAAGTCACAGTCTTTATTGCTTAAAGAAATCTTTCTTTTAGAAAGGCTATTCTTGTATTAAAAGTTTACCTTTATATACTCCTAGATTCCGGCGCTATATTTACCCTGTATATCTTTTATAAGTATTTATAAGTACTTGCTAACTGGCGAGCAGGATATAAATAATAAATACTAGCTATATATTAGATGTATAAATACAGTACCTGGTTTCCTGCAAAAATATTATTATAGCTCTATTAAGAGTTATATATCTATTAATCTCAAGTTTCTAGAGTAATTATTTAATGAATCCCTTCTACCATCACAGGAAGAGTACGGAATAATCAAGCCTCTAATATTATACTAAAAATATTATAGTAAGTACTTGCCAAGCACTTGATAACTGCTTGTCAAATACTTACTAATTACTTAGATTTCAACCATATCCAGGGACCTGGCAGATTAGAACAACTAAAGTATAGTATTACTTTTACTGTATTAGTTCTACTTAATATTAGAACCTGCCCTTTTGTTACTTTTACCTCTTATAGAATCTACCAGTATCTGCCTCCTCTACTACATAAACTACCAGAGCTGGTACTGAAGAGGATTACAGAAATTATTAGACAAATAAGAAATCCTAGCTTGATATTAGGTTAGTATATCTCTGCAAGTATTTAATGGCTACTTATCAAAGAGTTACTAACTAATTTATAGCTCAATTTCTACAAAGTCCAGAACTTGAAGCCTTTTGCCAATAATATAATGCCTCAATGCCAGCTGAGATTCATGCCTTGTTCTCAAATATTGACTGTATCTCTGTAATTATTTAGAAATAGTATCTTCTCTCCTATCCAGCAGGTCAATATTTTAATAAGGTAATATATCTCTACAATACTAATTACTTTATCCAGGTAAGTGCTTATAAACTGCTTAGTAGCCCTCTGGTAACCAGTTATAGGAGTATATTTAGGAGAAGTACCATGACCTAAATAGAATAATAATTCTATATACTTTCAAGGAGCAAATCAAGCTCCTAATAATATTAAGCTCCTTTGAAGTTAATATGTTATACAAGCAAATTCAAGAAAAGAATATAAATAAGGTTGTTTTTACAATATTTCTTCCTAACCATGGTGTTAAGGGACGTATTTAGATGGATCTTCCTATCTAGACGTGCCGTACGTACAAGAAGGAATCGCTAAAGAAGAAATGAGAAAGAAGGATTGTTGTTGCAAGGAAGTCTTGTAGGTGGCTCACCGCCTTCAGGACAGCGCAGGCCTTGGCCGAGTCACTAAGGTCTAAGGTCCTTGTATAGGCAAAGGACCCATAACAGTACCCCCCCCTCCCTCTATGTAGGAAGTACAGGTCACAGGGTAGGTCATGTTGCTTTAGCCTTTATATATGCATCTCTGTTTAGTGAGCCGTCCTGAAGTCTATATTGTTTCGTACGATCCAGCCACTCATCCAGAGCTTGTACTTCCTCCAAAGCTGTGGCAGCTTCCCAGGTTGGCTGAGCATAGCCTGACCATTTCACTAGGTATTCCAGCCGGTGACCTCTCCCGTATCTCCTGCGACGTTCGTCCAGGATTTTCTCTACCATGTATTCTTCCTCACCGTTCACCATGATGCTAGGGGGCTGGCTATCATCATTCTTCTGGGAAGGAAGTGGATCTGATGAAGCCAGCCGAAGCAGGTCCACATGGAAGACTGGATGGATCCCTGGGGGCGTATTCAGCCGTACAGCATGACTGCCCACCAGGCCTATAACCTCATACTTGGCGTTCTTCCAGTCAAGTTTCCTACTGGGTCGGTCCGTACGGATGTTCTTCAGACTTAGCCAGACCTTATCTCCTACTTGGTAGTTTGTGGCCGGGCTCCTGTGTTTATTAGCCTGATTCTCTGTATTCTGTTGGGAATAGGCCATGGAGGCTTGAGCCCAGTCTAGGGCTTCCTTAACTTTCCGTACGATGGCTTCCCCTTTCTGGATAGGACTCTTGGTTGGTTCTTCAGCTAGATGCTCTACCTCCTCGGTAGGGGTAAATGGGCTGAGGTTGTACCCATGGCTTAGATAGAAGGGGCTGACCCCTGTTGCTGTTGATGTACGGCCATTAATTGCCAGCTCTGCAAGTGGAAGTAGCCTGTTCCAGTCCTTCTGGTCATAGCAGGTATACATGCGGAGGTAGGTTTCCACTGTGCTGTTCATTCTCTCTGTTGATCCATCAGTCTGAGGATGATAGGCTGTAGATAGCCGGCGGTTGATCCCTGTCAGGGTACATATGCGGGCCCATGTATCACTTGTAAACTGGCTTCCCCTGTCCGAGGTGATAGCCTTCGGGATCCCGTGTTTGCTTATAAGTACTCGTACGAGTGCCCAGGCCACACTCTCAGAGTCAGTTTCTGACATTCCTTCTAGTATCACACCTTTGGTTAATCGGTCTGTGATAACCATGATGTTTGTACAACCTTCGCTCTCTGGTAGGTCTGTAATGAAATCCATTGAAACCTCCTGCCAGGGACGATCAGGCACAGGGAGGGGCTTTAATAGCCCCCTTCTCTGGTCTCTCCAAGACTTGGTCCTCCCACATATATCACAGTTCCGGACGAATCTTCTGATATCCCGGGACATGTTAGGCCAGAAGTATTCACGGCTAACCAGCAAATATGTTTGCTCTCGGCCAGGATGTCCTGTCAATATAGAGTCATGTGCAGCCTGAATTATACTCGTACGGAGCTGTTCACTATCAGGCACCCACCTCCTCCCACGGAAGAGGATATGGTCTTGGGCGTCCAGCTGGCATTCTGAGATTCCGACTTTCAATTGTAGGTGTGGAGGAAATCTCCTTGCTCCATCTTTCAGGCACAGTACTGCTTCACTATATCTTTCATCCTGTTTGAGTGCCTCCTTCCACATATCACTTTTTTCGTACGGCTCCCATGGTTGCTCTTCAGCCGGTCGGAGGGTGGCAACTACCGTCTTCCCCAAGTGTTTTTCTGTAAAAAGTTGCATCGTACGAGACTTGACCCTGTCATCTTCATCATCAGGCATGTCTTGGTCTCTCCGTGAAAGTGCATCAGCTCTCTGATTGGCTGACCCTTTCCTATATACTAGCTTGAAGTTGAACCGGCTGAGAAATAAGGACCATCGTACGTGTCGTTCTGTCAGCTTCCTTGGGGAGAAGAAGTACTCCAGGTTTTTGTGGTCTGTAATAACTTGGAATTCTCCACATGAGCGCAGTTCAGCATCCCAGGCTTCAAGACATCGTACAATTGCAAGTAGCTCCTTGTCATAGATCTCATAGTTGCATTCAGCTGGAGAATTCCTTTTAGAGAAGTAGGCACATGGGTGCAATTCCCCTTTTTCATTATATTGAGAGAGAACTCCTCCTGTATTATAACCTGAGGAGTCGGTCTCTACTACCGTACGGTAGGAAGGGTTGAAGGTTGCTAGGACAGGTCCAGTAATAAACTTTTCCTTAAGCAGATCAAAGCTATCCTGGCACTCCTTAGTCCACAAGAAGGGTGTCCCTTTCTTTGTCAAGTTGTTCAGTGGGCGTACGATCCCTGAGAAGTTAGGGATGAACCTTCGGTAGAAGTTGGCAAAGCCCAGGAATCCTCGGACGCCCTTTATAGTAGTAGGGGTTTCCCATTCCTTTATTGCTTTCACCTTCTCCGGGTCCATTTTGATTCCCTTCCCTGCCTGTATTATAAAGCCCAAGTACTTTGTCTCCTTGCACTCAAATTCGCACTTCTTAATATCCAAATATAGGCCTGCTTCTTCCAGTTTCTTCAAGACCATTCGTACGTGCTTCCGGTGCTGGCGGAGGTCCCCATTGGTATAGACAAGCACATCGTCGATATAGGCTGAGCAGAATTCATCTAGATATTCCCGGAGGGTCCAGTTGATGTATTTTTGGAAGGTGCTCGGTGCATTAGCCAACCCAAAAGGGGTGACTAGCCATTCAAAGAGCCCGTATCTCGTACGGAAGGCAGTCATCCATTCCTGGCCTTTGGCTATGCGGATCTTATGGAAGGCAGCAGACACATCCAGCTTAGTAAACCATCTGGCTTGTCCAATTTGGTTCAGTGTCTCATGGATCAGGGGCAATGGATAGCGGTCCTTCTTGGTAATGGCATTTAGAGCACGGTAGTCGACGCAGAACCGCAGTCCTCCTCCTGGTTTTCGTACAAAGAGTACTGGGGCTGCAGCTGGGGAATGGCTCACGCGGATAAAGCCTTTCTGTAATAGTTCAGAGAGTGTTTTCCGGAGGACTATTAGTTCTTCCTGGGTCATGTTGTAAAGGGGGCCCCAGGGGACTTCAGGATCCTTCCCACTCTCCTCCTGTACGAGCTCGATTTCGTGATCAATCCCATCTCCCCGGTGCGGTGGTAGTTCTTCTGCTTTGTCTTGTTCGAAGAGCCTTCTTAGGTATTTCCAGTATTGCCTTGGTAGCTTTGTACGGGGGTCAATATGTCTCTTTGGGGCCAGTGCCTTCTGTATATCTGCCAATGAGACCGCAAATATCTCAATATCTTGGCCACGGCACCTTTTCCTTTGTATAAATCCTCCCATGGTTGCGGCGGATATCTGTGCTATGTTCAGCTTTGGTAAGGGCCTCTTTGTAGTACTCCATAGACGGACTCCAGTAGTACAGAGGTACAGCCTGCCCCTCTTAGCCTCTAACCTTCCATCATGTTGCTCCAGCCAGGGGAGTCCCAAGATCAAGTCATAGCCCAGGTTATCGGGTATCACATAGAAGTAGGCTCCTTTTTCTGTATGCGCCCCGATGTCTAGCTGAACCCGTACAATCTTATTAATCTCCTCTATATTCCCGGTCACTCCCTTGAAAGGTTTCGGGTGGATAGGTATGGTGGGTATTTGATGTATCTTGACAAACTTGTCACTGATTACCCCATAGGTCAGGCAGCCTGTATCTATCATTGTACGAGCATTATAGGTATGGTTGACTAGTGCCTCCACCAAGAATGGGGGGGTATTCATGCGCGAGCTGTTGAAATCTTGCCAATCAAGTAGTATTTCTCTAGCTGTATAACCCCTCTGTACGCGACTTTGCACAGAGGTTATTCGTTTTCCGACTCGCTCTCGCTGTAGTCATCCATTTGGTCTTGTTCTTCCTGAACTGTGGCCACCTGCCTAGGGCGCCTGGTAGGTTTTGTAGGGCACTCTTGTATAAAGTGGTCAGGATCACCGCAGCGTAGGCATTTGCCCTCAGACAACCTCTTTTGCTTCTCCTCTGCAGGCGCCTGACTAGCTTTTCTTGGGGTCCTGGTCCCTTTCGTACGGAGGGCCGCGACTTCCTTTTGTAGGGCTGCAATTTGAGCATGGGTGGCTTCCCAGTCCATTTGATCAGGGGTCCCGGTCCGGTCAGAGCCTCCTGCTGGTCTTGTACGAGCGACATGCGTGGGGACAGCAGCGCGAGATCCTTTTCGTGTAAGCCTGGCCACTCTCTGGAGGTTGTGGTTGATTTCGCGCAGTTGATTACAGTAGTTGTCGTACGAATCCTCCTGCCTAATACCAACCATGGCTTTTAGCAACTCAACATTAATTGCCGTGTCCAACAAGGCCTTCTTCTGGTTATCATCCCAATTAATCCCTCCAGCATTAAGAAGTTCTTCGTCAAATTCATTCAAGAACTCTTCAAAGTCACGTTTCCCTTGCTTCATTGTATTCACTCGTACAAGAGCCTTTCTCTGTCGGTCAGGGTCACCAAAGGCCTTGTCTAGTACCGCGGAGAATTCTGCCCATAGCACGGGAGTCTCAGATTTCTGGCGAGCCAAGAGCCATGGTAGTACACGCTGGCTGGCTTTTCCTCTCAGGCGGCTGTAGGCATAGTAAACTTGTTCCTCCTCTGTAGGGTAGCAGGCGGCGTCGATTGCAAACTTCGTACGAAGGTTCATCTGGAAAGGAGGGTAGTCCTTAGGGTCTTCTCCAGTAAAGGGTTCGACATCCGGGTGACGAGGACGGGGATAGCTTCGTTCGTAGGGGGTGGGCGTTGCGGATGTAACTGTAGTGGTAACTGGTGGATGGTTTCTCAGTTGCGAGTTCCGTACGGCCTGTAGTTCCGCCCGTAAGCTGTTATTCTCTTCTTGGAGCTGTTGTTTCTGAGTCCGCATCTCTGTACGGAGCTCCTGGAGCTGCTGTAGCAACAATGCGACGCTTTCTTCTTCCATTGTCATAGTAAAAGGTCTCCTCATACTATTATTGAGATTGGTGAGCGATTCCTAATGTTAAGGGACGTATTTAGATGGATCTTCCTATCTAGACGTGCCGTACGTACAAGAAGGAATCGCTAAAGAAGAAATGAGAAAGAAGGATTGTTGTTGCAAGGAAGTCTTGTAGGTGGCTCACCGCCTTCAGGACAGCGCAGGCCTTGGCCGAGTCACTAAGGTCTAAGGTCCTTGTATAGGCAAAGGACCCATAACACATGGCAAAAGTAGGTAACTACTTGATAAGTACTTCTTAAATACTTACTAACTATTTATTTTAGTTATTATACTTTTCTGTATCTTTACCAGCCAAGAAACAACAGAAGACTACTATCTTTTATTTAAGAGGGTTTTTACTCTTATCCAGAAGATTACTGGATAGCCTATGCAGTTTAATTTAATTTACTCTAGTAGGATTTATGGGATTATCATGGACATAGATACCAAACAGTATATTGGTAAGCAACTACTTATTAAGTACTATACAACTACTTACGAACTAGCTAGGACTTGGGCAATACCTTCAAGAAGTTGATCCCCTTTATTGACCAGTACTGTGGCAGCTGAAGGGATTAATTATATTTTATTAAGTCTACTTTTTTTAGACAATCACTGAAGTAGTTGGAAGCTATAATAAAAGTTCAGGGGTTTGGAGTTGAATGGCTGGTCTAATTGATTGTAAATCTGAAGAGGATTATGATCAGTTATGTGATTTATTAATTGGTAAGTACTTGGTTACTGGTTACAGGGTGGCTGCTAACTGCTCTAGCCAACAAAGAGCCAAAGGTACAAGCCTGGGCAGAGTACAAAAAGCAACCTGTTATCAAGGCTGGACTTAATAAACACTGTTCAAATATTCCAGTATTTATCTATAATTCTATCCAGAATTATATAAACTTAGCTGAATAGTCTTATTACAAAGCAAATACAGGTAGCAAGCAGTTAATATTAACTGCAGCAATCCAAAAGTAAGTAGTTACCAAGCAGTTCCTAACTAGTTACGGAGTATGTACTCACAGATTCTACAACTAGTTCTGCCAAGCTAGATAAACAAGATATCCTGCAATATATAAACCACACCAACTTTAATATTCACTATTTATACCAAATATTAAATATAGAGACAAACTATTTGCGGCATATTGCGTGTGAAGGTAAATATATATCCACCCAACAACATACATAGCAACTATTTACTAAGTACTTAATCCTGCCTAGAATCAAGGAAACATCGCTGTTCAGCATCTACATATCTATCTTCTACTTCCAAGCCTGAATTAGTGCCGAGTAGGTCTTAATCACGGCTCCGAGTTCCGAGTGCCACCTGGTTAGCTATTGTTAATTGCTTTGCAACTAGTTGGCAACTAATTAAGAACTAGTTCTTCGTCCACTTCATCTCGCAATCTTCGTCGAACTTCCTCACAGAATATAATGACCTTTGAGCAGGAAAGACAAGCATTAGAGCTTCGCGAATTAGAGCTTCGGTTAAAGGAAAAGGAGGAGGCTGTACGAGAAAAGCAACTTCAGAATGAGGAAAAAGAGTTGGAGCTAATGGAACAACGCGCGAGGCTTCGAGATATGAATAATTAAAAATACAAGCAGTCTGTAAGCGGTTTCCAAGTGATTAGGAACTGGTTGCGGACTAATATTACCTTATAATTATGGTCTTGGGTCGAATATCACGCTCGACATCACTGGCGTGCCTGCCTTGATCGCGGAGGGCGTGAAATGACGGCATTCAATCCAAGTTGGCTGTGTAAGCCACTGAAAACTTCAGACGCTCCGTAATTAATACGAGTTGCGGTATCGGGCATGTGCCCCGCTAGCCGCATCACATGACTGGTTTCGGGGCGCCCGACCGTTCGGACGAGGCCACCTCACCTGTAACCTGAAGGATTTACAAGGAGTGCAGGTGGAGATGGTGTAAGCCATCAGCCGCAGCAATGCCCCATCTCGACAGCTGGAGACCAAAGGAATTGTGAGCTGAAACTCCTTGGTCTGGTACGTGGCATAATCTCTCTAAACCGCCGGTTTGAAATCACCCTCGCTTTCAAGTATTCCTTAGCGTCTTCCTTCAAGTCTGCAGGTGAGTGACCCCGGTCATAGAATTGTGGGCTTTAACAGGATAGATCCATGAAGTGGTGAAAATGAGGCAGGCATTGCGCCATCATTTACTTCTCAGAAAAGCTATCCTTGCATGCTTCCTGGCCTCTTCAGCTCTCACAGAATCTAGCTCACGATAAAGGTCCCCAAATCATATTTTTATAATTTTTTATAGTATGACTCACCCCCAACAAGTGATCGATCTCGCGCTTTAAATACTCGGCTACCATACGAGGCGAGGCCCGTAATTTGCCAGGCCCACCGGGTATAATTCCCATTCTTAAAGAGGATGTGGTTATGCTGCTGATATACCGCTTTCTATAGTCAACTTCTAGCGTTAGATGACGAACCGTGTCTCGGCGTCACGTTCTGAGGGTCAGCGTATCTACAGTAACATGGCGGTTGGTGAGTATTAGATTCTCGCAGGCCCTGAAAGACTGTTTCCCCGATTTGGCTTTAACGTTTCCGTCTCGCGTTCAGTTTGTGATTGGTCAGTACACCAGAAACTGCTCCAGCAGCGCCTAGAGATTCCAACGGAAGTCTAGGTCCGGCGTCGCTAGTTTGATGTACCGCATGGTTCCGCGAGATGATTTGGCCTAAACGCCAGTTCGTATGGCACCCACCTTGCCCAATCGAACAGATAAGTATGAAGAGTAGGGTAAGTCTTAGGAGGTCACGCTCACTATAACATCCAAGCCGTCGCCACACAAGTAGTAAGCCAGGCCCACAAAGGAGCCCCAGAGCCACAGGACATCGTCTCTGATAATGAGAGATGCTACTGAGCCTAACTGGCTACGTTATGATTATTCTGACGAAGGGCAGAGTCCATATGATGTCTGACTTCGCCCAACCTGACAGAAGCTGATGAGACGGGCCACTGAAGCCATCTGGCCTTGTACATCTGACTATCGTCCGACATCCTATTGTTTCTGATCAATACTTTTAGCATAAGGGTCCTGATATAATACAGAAGCGTCTTGGATATAGATGCACATGGCTTCCTAAGTCTCCACATTTGTTACCCAGCTGCTGATGACGCACAAGTCATTCATTTGCATACTGCTCCCCTGCCTGAACGGGCCGTGATCCCAATTTGACAATTGTTTATTACGGAATCTTCGACAGATGCAAAGTTTGTCTCTTGAACTCGGGAACGAACTCATTCCCCTCCAAGCGCGTGCTGCCTGCACGCGCTAGAGTGCTCTGAGGGAATGGCCAAACCGTCTGGCCTCGGTAATCGGAGGCAAATTGCCACATAGCCACTTAACGGCATTTGATGACCATAGGAGCCAGGTTTATAGATAAGAGCCAGTTCTGTACCCGTTCTGGGCCATTTTCGCTCTTGTCGTGTTTCTGGGCGATATATCTTCACATATCATGCTGTAAAGAATCGTTTGGCTCGAGAGACGCTTTCCCTTATGTCCTACCTGCGTTCATTGGAAAGAAAAGATATTATTTTCCACGCTGAAGCTACTGAAGCTACCCCACGGGGCGCTTTTAGTCGCACAGGGTGTTGGCTACCATGAGGAACATTATATGGAACAACAGTTAACACCACCCAACCCGTCGTACAGCTTCTCTGTCGCTTCAAGGTCGTCACGGCATTGAAACTGCGGGCTTACACCATTGACCCTTATGCTATACTGTCGCACAACGCGCGTGAAATGTCTCTTTGAAGGGTCAGAACTCTTGCGGGCACTTGGTAATGGATAGGTCCCTTACTTGGAAAGAGGTATCTAGTGTCTTCAGTGCCACTTCGTGCGCATGAAGGACGGCTCCGCAGCCCTGCTTTGCTAGATCTATTGCCCCGGCCTGGCTTATCTGATGCACGACTGAGAGAAAGTCGAGACTTCCATGGAAGAGGTAGGTCCCAAATACGAAGGGGATAAACGACAAGTCCTGGTCCAGGTTTAGTATTTGGTTGATAGTATATCCAGCAGCGACGGAATGGGCTGTGTATGCGAGCGGAGCACAGCTTGCATCAAACAGACCAACTGTGACCAGGTCCCATCCACGGTGCAGAAGGATATGTAGAACCTGGATCAGATACTGGCCGTACGCTACAGCGACTTCAACCCGTCGCAGCTCGGTTTTCGTCGAGCTTGCGCGGGAAGGCGAGCCACTGAAGGAGGGCGGATTCGGTAACATGAATAACTCATTACTGCAAATCTTGGTCGATTCCTTTACGGCCTGTAGAACGTGGAGACTGT
This sequence comes from Aspergillus nidulans FGSC A4, assembly GCF_000011425.1. NCBI lineage: Eukaryota > Fungi > Ascomycota > Eurotiomycetes > Eurotiales > Aspergillaceae > Aspergillus > Aspergillus nidulans. The sequence continues at coordinate 3,140,721 of NC_066262.1, read as the reverse complement.
ACTCGCAGTCAGCGAGCGCTGTCTCAACGGTGCCGGTGAGGTAGGATCCATCGAAGCCTCTCAAACGCGGATGCTGGTTTCTTGAGCGCAACTCGATGATGTCGCCAAGGATCGCCATTAATGGGAGAAAGTATTCGAAGAAAGTGGTGCCTGTTATACAAGTCGGAGGCCCAAAGACGCGTGGTGGGATATCCTCCAACGGTATCTTGTCAAGATTTTGCCAGACTCGTTCAGGCAATGGACATAGCACCTGACACTCCCGATCAAGTATGTGCAGTGGTTCGTTATAGGACAGGGCTAGGTGTCGATCGAGAGAATAAACCAGCCAAAAAGCCCTCCTTCGTTCTTCCTGTTCCTCGCGCGCAGTCAAGGACATCTGCTGCCAGGAAGGTGTATTCTCCGCTATTCGTGCTTCGGAATGGAACCCCAGCCTCTTCACCAGGCGCACAGCTTTGTTCCACCATGTTAGAGCCTCGTCTTTGAACTCGGTGACTGAGACTACGCATGTTAACAGGACGTAGCTCAGCACGTCATCCACACCTTGCTCGACCTTCCCGTCACAAACAGCAGAGGGACCAGTGTCGACGCTCGTGCCATATAAGGGCATATCAGACAGTGGTACGCACTCGCCTACCGGAGGAACGGTCAGCCATATCCATCTTGGGGCTGTTTCTGAGAGGAGGAAGTTATACGGCAAGCTGGAGACTTACCAGCTGCTTGATGCCAGGTCTCGCAGTCTCTGGCCCGCAGAAGCTTCATCGAGAGAAAATACAAACGTTGCGTGACCCGTAGACGTGTACTCGAATCTGAAAAGATGCCCAGATGGGCCGTATGAGAGGCGCACCAAAGGATTATCATCAGGAGAGCAGGTGAAACCGGGCGCGGGTTTGTCTCCCGCAGGAGCGACTGCACTCGAATGATTGGTGAAAGCACGTACGGACAGCCAGAAATTGAACCTCCCGTCTCTGGATCCGCAAAGTATATGTCAAGGAGTTTGCATGCATCTTCTGCTGTCATTGTTCCCTGCAGGAGCGGAAGCACCGGGTTTAGACATGGATAGCGGCAACTGGGAGTACTGTAGATCTTGTGACTCGACATCGCAACAGACGATAAATTCAGAGGAAAGTGAGTGCGGTTAGGGATACTCGTTACTGAACCCTCGGTCGTCGCCTTGTCCAGGTACAAGTGATCATCCTGGACGTTAGCGCTGAAGTAGAGCCCGTCAGCCCTCACTGGCGTATTCGGACAGCTCCCATTTTCAACCCGTTCTGACTTCGCGCATGGTGATCCTCTATCACTACCAGGCAGACTTTTACCAGAAGCTGTCGATACCGGCGAAGGGTAGGTCCTTACTCGTATACCAGCGTTGGCGCTGCGCCTGGCTTGGTGGGTGCTCGACTGGGACCTGGGTTTTGGACCGCGTTTCTTGACGGCACGCTCATACTGGCAGGCGTAGTTGAGTTCTGTCTCTGTCAGAAGCGAAGAGATCCAGCCGAAATGGTGTACATACTATCGCAGCGCCGACTTCCCACGGAACAACCATCGTCAGACCATTCTCATCCTCGGGTTCAGCTGATTGGAAAAGTGGCTTACCAGGGCAGGTCGCCGCTGCAACGCGTCCGGGAAGTATTGCATCGATCACAGGCTCTCCGAACCCTATCTAACGATTTATCCATGCATTCTAGTTCGCAACCGGCGCTCTGCAAAGCTTGCATGGTGAGTAAATAAAATATGTCAACTGATTAGGCGTCAAACTCTTAGTCTTTGTGGCCTGGCTAGAGGCGGGGTACGCATGATGATATACCCCCGGGCACATCAGGCTTTTATACGGGATACGGAGGGATCTGTTCATCTTAACAAGTCAGATTCCTCAGTTTTACACGGCAATGGTACTCGTACCCGAGACTAAAGATATTAAACGAACGCCCTAAATCCTAGCGGAACTCGCCAAACAAACTAGCAATCCTTGATCTGCACGCGCACTCCCAGATTGGTGGTCTTCCGTAGCCCCAGATTAATTCAGTTCTGCACCCTGACCTAACTATTACGACAACAACGACAAATCTGGGGAAGAGTCGGGGTCTCCGTGTGGGGGAGACCCATTCTAAGCATCCAGCATGGGTCCTGGTATCCACTGGCTAGAGATGGAGTTTGAGTCCGCTCCTGTCCAAACCCTGCCGCAGGAGGAGAGCTAGCTCCTCCAACTCGGACATACAGACGCGTAACCTTGAACTAGGGAATTGAATGTGTCTGAGTCCGAGCGACTGGGCCAGAAGCAGTTTGCCGATTCCCTTATGCCCGGCTAGTGCGCTCTGGGGTTGGCGGTCTATGGGTCTCACTGGCGTCGAACTAAGCGAGTCTATTGACTGCTAGTGCCTGTCATGAAAAGCATTCTCAAAGTACTCCTGCCAATGATATCCTTGCCAATGATATCCTGTATCTCTCGGTGTGGTTCAACCCGAGACTGGCTTCGCTAGGGTTCCCGACTGGGCGAAGTCGGGCTCCGGGCTCCCAACAGTATACGCCGGTTGTGATGATCAGCTTCAGGAGTAGTCTTTTACAACGGCCAGTTTGAGCAAAGTTTGACCACTGTATAGGATCCACTATTACGCCGGTGGGCGGAATCCCCAAGCCCAAGTAAGCTGCATGGTAGGCATATTCTCAGGGACAATTATTCTCTCCTGAACCGAAGCCTCTCTAAGACCCGACAACCTGTTGCTGACCGGCTACTGACTCCTTATGTTTCCGCGGCTAACGCCTCCGAAGCACCTTTCAGTTAATAAAGCTCCTGGCAAGCGACTGGTGGAAAACGGGATCGACTTCGGCCTGTTCTTACACGAAGGCCGACGATCCCTGCGCGCCGAGACGCCTCCGTCTCCAAGCGCACAGCAAATGCGCTAACCCAAGATGCCTGCAAGGCTGGTAGCATACGCCTGCTATGGTAGGCTGGCAGTGCAAGATGTACCTGTTTGCACTCCTCAATGTGCGGAGAACCCTGCATCTTTCGCTCGCCACGGACAGTTCCTCTCGGCCATCGGGGGAAAGGAGATGGAGCTGTCCTTACAAAATCACCAAGTCCGGTTCGGGAGCCTGCAAAGGGCTGGATGTTGCTTATTTGTTCCTTGTCAGATCTCGGGGTGGGTTTACACCGATGTAAAGCCTGCTTATGTCGTATTGTGGTGGTTTAAGGGAACTATACCGAAATCCAGCGCTTCATACTCGTTCCCTTGCAGAAGAAAGTCCCAGATGATCCACTTCAATCACCCAAAGAACAATAGTGCTGCCCTCTTGGAACAAAGCTCAACACTGTTGGAAGCTCAGACACGAATATACGCCACGGAAGGCAATCATCGCCAGCCTGCCGTTATAAACCAAGGCCTCCAGCTGCGCCACCTTTCATAGCTGGCCGTTTAGGAGTGTTGGGTGCTAGTCTTTGTTTGCGATGAGCGATTTAGCTAGGGCTCATCGGGACCCATAGGACCTGGTCAAAGGATGTCCTTTCTGACTATCATCAATGGTAACATGTAGACTACCTGCTGTTGTGATTGTCAATCCGCTATGCTTCCAACCATGCTTCTCGTCGTCCACCTTTTTCCTGAGAGGAATGTCGGCTTGCCAGCCCAGTATGCGCCTGCCGTTATATAGTTGGTAAATGGTACCAATCCATCTCACGCAGAAGGAGCACGAGGCATTTATCTAGAATGCCCGCACTAGATCTATGTAACAACTCTAGTAGGGATGATCTTCATACTCGCCAGGATAACACGTGTAAGAGGCAGTAATGTTGACACATCCAGTGTCCCCGCTTCTTCCGCCATGAGCAACTCCTTCAGCGTCTGCGTCAACCGTGCCTTTTGTCCCGTCGGCGCTGTTGATGTGGAGACTGAGTCTGCTGCTCTACGCAATGCATACTCACGCGCCTCAAGCCACTCTCTCAAACTACACGATCGCCACATACACTCCGGCGCTGGAAGTGGTAGAGTCAGCACGGCTTCGTCGTCCAAGGGCTCGAAGTAAGCACTACTGAGCTTTCCCGCTCGAGCATCGAGTATATTGATGACGTTGGCAAAGAAGATGTTTCGACGAAGCGACTCAGCGAACTTCCATAATTCCCAGTTAAGTTCGGCGTCGTGGGTTGTTTCTATCGCGGTGCGGCAGTGTGCGTACAAGCAGCGGATCATCTAAGCATTGTAAGCTGACATTTCTGTCGGGAACAAATAGAGAGACAGCTACCTTTAAGAGAAAAGAACTATGTAGTTCTGCCTCTCACTCCGATGCCTCTTTCTGTTTTTCCAGCCCTTCCTCTACTTGTCTGGATAGCTTGACAGCGACAGGCAGGAAATTCCCTCCAAAGAGGCCGGGTGTCTGATAAATGCAGACCGCGTGCACGGCAGCAAGGGAATTCTCAGGCGTACCAAGAAACGACTGGAAATTACGGACTAACTTGTCCCGCTCTTTGTTGATCAGAGTATCGACGAATCCGTAGTTTGATCCAAACGAGCCCGTGTAAGCTGAGACACATGCTAAGGCAACGCCCATGGGTCTCGCCATTCCGCCCATGGGGCAGCGGTAGGATCCGTGGTGTATAAAGGGGGACCAGTGGTCGCGCTGGAGGATTAGCGACGAATACTCGCGGAGGGTGAAAATCAGCTGTTCGTACAGTCGCCCAGTGTCAAAGCCAGCTTCCAGATGCGGGAAGAAATCGCGGGCGAAGATGAGCTGTGCCGAACTTTCTGGATTGAAGTCAATATAAAGGAAGTCGTGGTAGCTCTGTCCAGAGGCGATGGGGAAAGAACTGCCGGTTTTGAAGAGTGAGGACATTGCAGCGTTTGATCTGTCATTCGAGTTCTCTGGAGAGAGTGCTCGGGGCCCTTGTCCTTCAACAGGATAGGCGATGATCCAGTGGACGAGTAGCAGCTGCCTATGGAGGCGAGAATCTCCTCGTGCTGACCAAATAATTGTAACGACTGAGAGAATTCTCGGTTCCGCAAGATAGAAGCGAGAAAGTCTGGATTCTGAAACGCGTCCGTGAAGGTATCTGCCCCAGCCGTCGGGTCAATAGTGGCAGAAGCTAAGGTATCCCACGCTGCAACGTCGTTAACCCCATTCAGCGGCGCAGTCTCTGTATAGGGTATGCTCTGCAACAGTGACGGCTCAATAGTCGCGGCTAAGCCCGCCGACGACGTCAACGAGATCAATGACTGGTTTGACGAGACCTGCCCTTGATGCGTGACCTGCAGCACTGATACCGCAGACTGCGGGTACTGACACTGAATCCCGAGCTATAAGGCTGGCTTGTCCACGGATCTCGGCGCGCTTTTGGTCAACTTCGCTGGTGCCCGGGAACGAAAGGGAGGTCTCGCGGGTCTCGGTAAATAGAAGAGCGGCGATGTTGGCTAGGAGCTGGGTGCGCGGTGGCGTGGCTGACGGGTCTGGGGCTAGATGGTGAGGACTGCATTGAGCAGGGGTGCGAGCCATGGACGAGCCGGCGGGGGGTGCAGATGCCCGGCAAGACGGTCCATTCTGTGCTTGTCATGGATGCGGCTGGAGCTGGAGAAGCTGAGGGTGCCATCGATTCGCTAACTTGGATGCCCCATGGTCTTGGGATGAAATGTTCGGCTCGAAGCAGCGGCCCTCTGTGGAATCGCGGGATCGTGGCTCGAGCTATTGAGCTTTGGTGGAAGTACGCAAGAGCCGCTCCCAAAAGAGCTCAAATAGACGTCGGACACTTTATTCCAAGCCTGGAGAGATAGTAGAATAATTAGAAATCAAGAGCTGCGGAGCTTGAGCTTCAGGCGATGGATGGGATACATCCGGAGCAAAATGGTCATGGCCATACTTCTCCGAGACCAATCGGAGGATAATGGTTATGACGATCTTGCCAGCATGTGCAGCCATGATAGGTGACTGTATCAGTTTGATTTGACTCTTCTCCGAGGATAACTGTTAGGTTTGTTGACTTGGAGCGTGATGACGTGTCTGACGGCCCTAGGTCCTACCTCTTGAGTGAGCTTGTGGCTATTCTCCTTGCCAGCGAGTATCCAAATACCATGATACTCCACCGCTATTATCGCTGTCATTCTATCAGCCTCTTACACCACTCTCTTTACGACCTCTCAGTCACATCAAATGATATAGACTCCGTCATGGCACTCAGTATCGCAGTCCCAGCTGAGGGAAGCCTTCATTCAACACACGGTACGTTGACCTTCATCTCGAGATCTGATCTCGTACTCGTTTAGGCCTCTTCCAGGTCTTCAGTCCCTACTCCATTAGCTAAACCAAAACTAGAAACCTGAGACTAACTCCGTCTTCCTAACCCGGTCTGTGTACAAACTGCAAATTGCAGGAACCCATCTCTGCTCCGTCTTTAATGATCACGCCAATGCGATAATATCAGACTTCTCGGTTAGAGAGATCGTTTTCGGTGGTGGTGCGACTGAATGAGTCTGACTGTGTTTAGGGTTCGGAATGAGGCGGGTTGGTGATGCACTGCGTGACTGAGGTATTTCTTCTGTTGGACGTCCTGGATTGAGAACCTGAAGAAACCTACAGCGAAGGGAACTGGCTAGTGCTTTTGTGCTTGAAACAGATATCTCCAGTACTGCTACTCGAGTGATAAAGAAAGGTCCAAGACTTGCGAACGATACTGGAGGAACTATTTCTGCATCGGTATCATGGTAGCTAATCCATAATGCTCTGATGTCAAAGCCATGGGACTCAAAATTACAGGTTGGTGTGGTTTTTGTCTAGTTAGCATGCACTATTCTAGGGCAAGGTAGCGTGCATATGCATGCCATAATCGACTGTACTCACCACTCAACCCAAATAGTAGTTGTTAAGCGAAATAAGAAAACTGATTGGTAGTGTCTGCTACAACGCCAATAAAGATGTATTATATCTCTAGAGTATCCTAAAGTGAACGCTAAGCAACAGTAAGATGAATAAATACGATACCGAGCAACTGACACAACGGGCCCTCCGCTAGGGGTATGGTAAGTGTCCCATATCCTAGCATCCCAGAGGACGAAGCCAAACATGATATACTGAACATATTACAGCTTCGCCTTGTTCTCTCCCGCGCTCTCTCTCCCCTTACTCTCCCTCTCGGCCTCCTTCCTGAGCATCCTTTTCAGGATCTTCCCAGAGGCATTCTTGGGGATCGCTTCCACGAACCTCACACCCCCCGTCAGAGCCTTGTACTTTGCCAATCGTTGCCCCAAATACTCCTTGACCTCATCCTCCGTCAACCCCTCACCCTTCCCAGGTCTTCTAACCACATACGCACGTACCAGCTCACTCCCGTCCTCCCTTTTATCCTTGATTCCAATGACCGCCGCATCAACGATAAGCGGGTGAGAAAGCAGCACGGCCTCGAGTTCTGGTGGCGCAACCTGGAACCCGCGCACCTTGATAAGTTCCTTCTTCCGATCGACAATGTACCATTTCCTGCTGGCGGCGTCGCAGTATGCGATGTCGCCGGTGTGGTACCAGCCGTCCTCATCAAAGGATTCTGCATTCGCAGAAGGGTTGTTGAAGTACCCCGGCGTAACGGTGGGGCCGCGAACGCAGAGCTCGCCGCGCGTGTTGTAGGCGGAGATATTCTTCCCTTGATCGTCGACTAACCTAGCACCCCATCCATTAGCCACCGGCCGTGAAAGACGGGTCAACAGCAAAGAACAGAAACGAAAAGTAATAAAAAAAAAAACGCATACTTAGCCTCCAAATTCGCAATCAACCTCCCCACCGACCCGGTGTCATCGCTTTCTGGGTAAATAAAAGATGTCGCAATGCAGGTGGTCTCAGTCATGCCCCAGACCTGCGTGAATGAAGCGCCGGGGCCGAGGAGTTTGCGCAGTCTCCCCTGGACGTTTTTATCCAGCGGCGCTGCGCCGCAGGCCGCGCTCCGCACAGAGCGCAGGTACGGCTTCTCGTATGCCATGTCGTTCATCAGCAATGCGATGACGAGGGGCGGCACCAGCATCAGATCTGTGATCTGATACTTTAAGCAGGCTTGCAGGTATAGTGCGAGATCAAATCGGCGCATCAAGTGCACTGTATGACCTGATTTCAGGGCGCCGACATGTGTGCTCGGCGCGACGGCGGCATGGAATACGGGTGTTGCGAAAATATGCCTTCTCTGCTCACCGCATCGCAATCAGCATTCCTGTTCATTTATGTGCCAAAAAACAGGGCAAAGAAAAATAGTGAACAGGGTGCATTGGGAGATATACTTCATAGTCTCGCGGGTGGATCTGAAAGACAAGCTCCTGCTGCGCGATAAGATTCCTATGCGTGTTCGTCACGGCCTTCGGGAGCCCCGTCGTCCCCGAACTAAACAGTCTCGCAGCGGCCGTCGTTCTTGATTTGACCTCGTCATCGAACTCGACCCAGCATTCCTCGCCATGATTATAAAGTTCCTTCCAGGAGGCTCTGCCCTCTGGAACCGCCTGCTCAGGCAGCGGGTTGAAGATCCGCACACTGCTCTCAGGGATCCCCACGACCTTCGCAGCCTCCAGCACCGGACCCAGAATCTCTGGCTCAGAGAGCACGAAGCTCACATCTGCTGTGCGGAAATGGTGCGCCAATTCGTGGGAGGTGTAACTGGGATTCGTGCCTGTAAAGATCCCGCCGACGCCGATGGTAGCGAGGACGAGTATCGAATAGTATATCTTATAGCTTCTCAGTACTGTCTCCAGAGAGCTTTCGTAAGAGGAAAAAATCAAAACTGGAAAAAAAAAAAAAAAAAAAAAAAAAAAAAAAAAAAAAAAGACGCACATCGTTGAATGAATGGATAGCAACACAATCCCCCTCCTTCACGCCCCAGGCCCGCAGGCCCGCGATGAGCTGGCGGATTATTGTGCGCGCTTGCGCGAGCGATATTGAACGGGCAGGGTTGGACACATCGACATAGACCTGTTGTACATATAGTCAGCGCCTTAAGGCCTCGTGCCCAGTATACTCGCAGTGTTGCCCATGCCAAGAGTCTAGACACAACGGCTGAGATCGCCAAGTTGCGGGGGCAGACGAACCGGCTTGTTAGGGTCATAGGGAGGGTTGGCGAAGATATAGGTCAGGATATCGGTATTAGGGACTGGAACACGGAGATCTGGTTCGAAAATCATTTTTCTTGATAAAATACCCACATGCTAACGATGAATGGAAGGGAATGTGAAGTTGAATGTGAGGGGAATGTGGAGGTGAAGGCGGCCTGGGGAGGATACATAAGCAGCTAGGCCAGCCGCCGCAGCTCAGCTCGGCTCAGCTAAGCTAAGCTGCTGGCAGCCCGTTAGCGGCCGCTCGGGACCTCGGGACGGGCTCCCGCGGTTGCGGTCGCTAGCTGGCCTTGGGGCATATATTTGGTACTCGAGCCAGGAACAATGCTACTGGTGAATCGCGATGTCTTGACATTTTATTCTATCCATTCCATCTATATGCAATGCATGTAACATGAAAAGAGCAAGAGCAAGGAAAAACCAAACTACAACCGGATCTGAAACCGGGGATGCGTGCGAATCATCTCTCCGTACTTCCAGAATAACACCGGACACGCACACATCGCCAATGCAATAAACGCCAACAACGAGTTCCCCCATCCCAGACCGAGGGCATCATACATGTCTGGCCCCGCCAGCGGCAGCAGCGCACCGCCGAGCGACCGCAGCGCGGTGTTCGCGGCCGTGACCGAGGCCGCATGCAGCAGGTACGAGTCGACGAGATACGTGTTGGCAACCATGAACACAACCATCAATCCCACAGCGAACACGCCCGTACCGATAATCGGCACGATCCAGTGCGTCTTAGCCTCGGCGCTCCAGCCGTACCAAAAAAGCCCGATCGGGATGGCCAGCGACCCAAAGATCATCGGCGGCAGACGGGACTCCGGTTTGAATATACCCTTGGCCGTATGATCGGCCGCGATCTTGTTCCCGATTGCACCGCTAACGATGAGGCCGACCATACTACCGATACCGAATCCCAGATACGCAAGGCCTGCGATTGAAGGAGCCCAGCCGTACTGGCCCTCGAAGATACTGGTGATGGTGGTGAACATGAGGTACAGGTACCCATAGGAGATGGTGGAAAAGAGCGAAAAGAGGAAGACAATGGGCGACAGGAAGAGGAACTTGATCGGACGCGTGAAGGCGTCGACAAAGACCTGCTTCGGGGTCCGGCCGGTATCGTGGACGGACCGCAGGGACGGGTTCCCTGTCTCCTTGCGCAGTCGGGCAGCCTTGCGGGCAAGCAGGACGGGCGCGTATGACTCGCGGTAGGCGATAAGCGCACCAATGCTGATTACGCCGGTCTATATAAAGGGTCAGTACAGCCACTACCTTAGTTGTTTTATTTTTCTTTCTTCTTGGAATTTCCACACTGCGGAAGAGCGTACCGTGATTGCGATAACCCAAAACACCCATCGCCAGCCCTCCGCCTCGGACAGGAACCCTCCAGCGACGGGCCCAACGACGGGGCCGAGGATAGGCCCCAGTGCCCATATGGCCATGATGCCGGCGCGCTTCTCCTGCAGAGTCATATCGGCAATTGTGCCTGATCCGATCGTGATCGGACAAACGCCGGCAACGCCAGCAAACAATCGAAAGACGATCAACTGTGGCAGCGTTTTGGCGACGGCGCAGGCGATGGTGAACACCAGAAACATCACGTTACAGGCGTGGTAGAGCGGGACGCGGCCGTATAGTTCTGAGAGCGGCGCGATGACGAACGGGCCGACCACGTACCCCAGGACAAATACGGAAACGACGAAGGAGGCCAGCATTGTATCACTCGAGTGGAATTCCATCATGACGCCTTTTATCCCAGGCGCGAACATGGACGAGGCGAGAGGGCTGTCCATCGCTTCATTAGTTTTGACCCCCGTCCCAAGTCGCGCGAACCACCCGTCCAGGACTTACGTGATAAAGGTGTTTGCGGCCATCAAAACCAGCTGCGCAGTCTTTTTGCTGGTCGACCAGTTCATCGGGTTGGCGGGGTCGTCAGGGCCGTCCCAGTCGACCTTCTCGTCGCTGTTCTCACTCGGCCCATTTTCTCCTTTCTCGGCGCGGTCGACCTCGGTTGCCAGCGTTGCGGACGACATTCCTTCAGTCAGATATCGGCTTGGAAGCTGCGAGCGTAGCATGAGATGCTTTGGGCTGTCGGGTGACTCCTATTTATTTAAATGACCGATCCTCCCTCATCTTCTCCAAGCTGGGGCCATAGTTTCCCACTCGGATCTGGCCATTTTTAATGCACAGCACTGCCGGCCAGCCCTCCAATGAGCGCCAAGATTGCGGTTGTTTATGCGGCGATTGTCCTGGTTATGAAGAAGCTAGATCCATGGCTCGGGCTTCGTATTCCGGCTTAGTGTACGAGAGCCCGCATAATCGACCTTATGCAAGGTTCCCTGGGATAAGCGATGCATTATCAATCCTCTGGTCCGAGCCTCGACGCCTAAATACCCGGCCGCTAAACGCAAGTTTGTGCTGGTTTCTGTGAGCTTCGTTTTCTAGAATGTTTTCGCCCTTCTCTGATTATGCTTTCTAATCCTGACCGGAAATAAGGCCTTCCAACTTTATCCCCGAATGTACCCCGTACTGCAGCGGAGGCGGTCCGTGTCCAAAATGTCGGAAGATACCTCACAGTTCGTGGCACTTTCCAGTAGCCGTAGCCGTGAAATGCCAAGATGTTTCTGTGGTACAGCCCTCAGCGCATAGATGGAAGATCTGGATGATCTAGATGCACGACACGCCTTCAACTGTGTTCCACCTAGACATACCACATGCTCGAGCAGGCTCGGCATCCCGTGAACAGCGATCTCGCTTTCCTATTTTCCATGCCATAACTTTACATCTTGCACCAATGCCAAGATCATTCAGGATGGCAGGTTGAGAATCTGACAAGCCGGCCTGGTTTCATGATTGTCGGCGCCTAGTCGGAGATATCGGGCTCACGAATCGCGGTGAGTCCGGATCGAGTCGTGGACAGCCGAGCCGGGGGTCATGATGCTGTCATGTTGAAGCATAATTTACAGAGCAGACTGCAACCTTCCCATCACGCGGATCAGCATTGACGCAAACCCAGAGAACGGTTGCCATTATGCCGCCGGATGACTGATAAGATCGTCGTTTGCTCCTCTTGCCCAACCTGCCCAGGAGGCTCGTTGACACCCAATATACATTGTACCAGCTAGGCAAGTGGCACATGCCAATAACTGATGGAACGGCTGTTATCCAAAGGCGGTGCACCGGTTGCAGATCCTAGGATCATGAGAACTAAAGCAGTCGAGTTGTAAAGAAAACACACACGTGCGGGCTCTTAATGGTCAGTAACTTTCGACGATGGAGCTTGTTCACTTTCAGGTGCTGCCTTTAGCTGCGGGCATAGATTGGACGATCACATTGTTGTTCCGGTAGGGCTCGCGAGCATGGCACCACCCATCCTCTGGCGTAGGATCGGGATTCCGGAGTTAAGATTAGTCGCGAACTGATTCGGGAATTGATTCTATTTCAATTGCACGAAATGTTGATGCTCTCGTAAGATGCGTATGAAGGTGATTCTCGTGTCCTATCCCAGGAAATGAAAGATGTCTCACGCGAGTTTTCGGATGGGCTATGTTGGTTCAGGGTTTCAGGGGGCAACTTAGCGTATAAGAAAACGTATCATAGAGAATACGAGTATATTAACTGCGAGCCCAACCATGGAAGAGTGCAGAGTCGTAACTGTTGATAGTGGCGGCGACGACGGCGTGGATTTTACTTCCGGAAAGCCCGGCTCATTTCCTGCCCCAGGCAGCAAGGCTATCACGCTATCACGCTACAGCAGGTTCGGATGTAGACGGTACCTAAGAGGTTCAATGTCGATCAAGATTCGAAAGATAGGAATTTAGAACGGCGTCCTGAAGTCTTTGTTTTGGGTAGGATGAGGAATAGTTTCGACTTCTTGAGCTCAATACAAGCAACCATATCCAGGAAACACCATCGGTCAGGCCACCGTCTGCAGGGCGGAGAAAATGTCCTTCCACCTGCGACATTTCCATGATCCAGCACGCATGGAACATAAGAAAGTTGGTAAAGTTTGTGTTAAGCTTTTGTCGATAGAGTAAGAAGGTTCTCCCAATCATTTATGCTGGACAATGGAAGGTACTGACGGGAGGATATGCGACTGAACGGAGTAATGCATGTCCATATTTCAGGACAGCGTTGCTGTCTATCTTCTCAGCTGCTCGTTGAGACTCTAAAACTGCGGCGTTTTGGCCTTCGATCCCGTATACTTGGGCGAGGCATTTCAATATAGATATAAGAGCAATCTGAGGCCCAAGATAGAGGTAAAGGCATACGCATATGAGTCAGGTACAGACTCAAACCCAGTGAAAATGTGGAGGGGACTTTGTTGGGATAGAAAGAGAGTGTCAGAATAGTAAACGCTATATGAAATAATAGAATATATAGACAATGGTAACCGCTAATTGCTATCATGGCAATTGGGTTAGGGTTACAGCTGTTAAATTATAATAAAGAAAGGGGTAAACGCTCATTCTATGAATAATATTGATGCCGAATTTCTAGAAAGTAAAGTTGCAGCCAGACAGGATTGAGCTTGGATATCCAAATCCGCTTGGCTTTCATCGAAGACAGACTAAAGGTGACTGGGAAGTAATAGGGAGGCCAAGTTATAATCTGTCCAAACAAACTGTGTCTGGGCAATAGATATACACCATTCAAGACTGACATGGCATTTGGGGATAAGCAGACGCAAGCCAAATGTGAAAGCTGCTAGGGAAAGAGATTTGTGACTGATCATATACAAGTGTTTACAAGGGAGGCTGCTAGATGTCATAGGCAAAGACCCAAAGAAGGACTATTATATAAATCGAATAAATATAAAATTGTGGATAGGGAAGGATGTACAACCTGGAAAAATTGCAGTTCTATGCCAATAAACATACAACTCCTTAGATATCCAATCTGGTGCCGCAGGTAATCTAGGACAGAATCCAATGTTCGCAAGGGGTCCCAAACAAAGTGCAAAAAGTTGATTGAAGGAATGCAACATGCATGAACATTCTTGTTAATTCCCTGGCATCATGGAACAGCCCAATTGTCTATCTGCAACCGTCACCAGATACACATCCAAATGTCTTGCTTCTCTTATCTTCATCAGACACCAACATCTCCATCTAATGACCCTGGTCCGGCAGTTCCCCAACGAAACGAGCCCTAGACTCTTGAAACGCTTCAAGACATCTGTTCAACTCTATTGACCTTCTCAAATGGCCTTCCATCCACTCCGCAAACTCACGATCTATAATCTCAACAGTAACATCGACCATCCCCAGCGTCCCATGAAACAGGTCCAGAATTTCAGGCAGTGCAGCTTCCGCCTTGCAGCGGTCCTGCTCGAAATCAAGCGTCACCAGCACAGTTGGGACGGCGCGCCCCTCATAAAGGTTGTATGATTGCCTCGTGCACACGCAGATCATCGTCCTGGAGCGCGGGTTGTGATTTTTCAGAATATCCTTGACGAGGGCAAGGAGGATGGGCGCATGCTGGGCGAGGACTACTTCTGAGTTCGAGCTCGAGTTAGGGTCTGCGTAGAACGTTATCGCGGGAAGGGTGCAGAGCAGTCCGCCGCCCATGCGGGGATGTACGGGGTCGATGTATATGGAGGTCCAACTATTATGACAAGGGGTGTGCGGCGAGACGAAGGGCTCGTTGGGGAAGATAGCTGCGAGTCGGGCTTGCGGGCTTAGATCGATGGTGTCCTGGATGTCAACGAAGCTGAAATGGTTGGAGCCGGTGGAAGTAGAACAGAGGCTCTCATCCAGAGTCCGGTGCTGAGCCCCAGCACCAACACCAGCACCAGTCCCCGCTCCAGGAACGAAGATCTCAGCTTTTGCACTGAGTTCGCTTCCGCTGGACGGACTGTCCTGTGCAGAGCGGGAGCCGGGGCTGAAGCTGGAGATGAAGCCTCCTTCAACGGCAGAGCGACCTGCCTCGTTAGCACATAGGGCCAAACAGAAAAGTGCAGCAAATAGAGAGTGACGTTTACCAAAAGCAGGGTATAAAGCATAGCCATTGCCGAGTTGCGCGCAATCCTCGGGAGTAGGTCGAAAGGCATCACGCCAGGTGTTGAACATTTCATTCATGAGGACATCGTAGCGCACGTCGTCCGGCATCTCGAGGTAATGTAGATATAAAAGGTAGCAGCACGAAAGGGTTGAGGGCCTGAAAGTATATCTGCAGGGTAAATTCCAGAAAATGATGGGGAGAGGAAGCAGTCGATTCATTAGCAGGGGGGACGGGTATACACAGGCGCTGGTGACGATCTCGCCGCCCGGAACATGATCGCGAGGCCTTATCGCGTGCGCCCGAGGTCTTCCAGAAACCTTGCAGGAGTGCTGGGCTGGTCCAGATCTAATCTTAGCAACGCGGACACATTGTCCGCGTATCAGGGAGCGACGGCGGCTCACAACTCTTCATGACCTTCAGTGGCAAGGTTTATTCGTTCGACGTTGACTCAAAAACATCGAGAACGCTGAGGAGGAATGAATTGGTCTGGAATTGTCAGGAATCGCTCTGGGTATGAGAAGATGCAAACCATGGGCCTACCGAGTTGAGAGACTGCAGTGTCTCTCGTGTCTTTTCGACCTCTCCAGGGGCGAGGCGGGCATTGAGAATCTGGATGAGCCTCGATATCTTCTCGTCATCGGCAACAATTGGTCCCAAGATAGGACCCAACTGGATATCAAACACCCCGAATGTAAACTCGAAGGGAGAGGCACCGACGCTTGCGTTCCGTGCGATACCATTATTCACAGAGATCAGATAACTGGACGTAGGCTCGCTCCTCTGAAGATCCGCAATCACCAGCCGCAACTCTTCAAGCCTTTCTGGGTGCGTTAGTCTTATTCCCGCGTCGAGAACGCTCTGCAGATCCTCGAGTGCTGACCCCTGGAACAAGGAAACCTTCTCCATAATAAACCCAGCCATGTCCCAAACACGCGCTGGGAGCCTCTCATCGCGGGTCCCGGGAGGTAGCAGCGGCCGAATGAGGTCCAGGAAGTCACGAAGGACTTCCAGCATTCCAGGAACCGTTACAGCTGCCAAGCTGACTTGATCGAAGAAAAAGTGGAGATCTTCTGCAAGGCCTGCCGTGAGAGGAACAGAGCGCTTCTGCATGATACCAGCTACTGCGTTTATAGTCTGACTCTTAAATAGGGAATGCACCGCATCAAGAAAGCTCTCAGCCTCGGAAATGCCCTCCGCGGTCGCAAACTGCGTCTTGATGTTCGTCCCTAGAAGATCGCCGAATGCCTTATATTCGTCACGGCTCAGATCGAAGAGTCCCCGCTCGTCAAAGATGGTTCTCAGTCGACGGACTCGTTCGGCAGTCAACACCTTCTTCGCGCTCCCCATTGAAGCGGAGATTCCATTCAGCGTAACCGGGTCGTTGACGACAATTAGGAACTCGGCTACTTCGGGGGACGTGAGTGCCTTCCGCCATAATGTGACTCGATCAGTCAGAGCCTGAATATAGCTTGGTTGGAAGGTAGTCATGAGCCAGTGCAAGCCGCGGTATACGGAACCCAACACTGGGCCAAGGTCAGCACCCAGTCGCTCGAAGAATGTCTTGAAGTTTCGATAATGCGATATAAGCGATGGGTTCAAAACAGTGCTTAACGAATCTGCTGCAAGGAGTGCAAATGAGCGATACTCATCCGGCACCAGCGGACTGGAGCGGATAAAATTCTTCAGTGCGGAGAGGACTTCCGGCGTAAGAACTTTTCCTGCATTATCAAACATCCACTGAACTGTGGGCGCGACCTCGGGGTCTGAAATCATGTGGTGGATTCGTTCAAGAGGAGAGAGTGACCGAAATTCCTCGGAAAGTTTGGAGAGTTTCTGAGCAAGCCTGCTGAATCTCCGCATTGCTTCGAGACGTGTGAGGATGTCTTGAGTCGGAGGCTGGGCATTCTTTTGCCTTGTGGTTGGACTTCCAGTTGACTTCGACCTTGACTGCTTTCCGGCTTGAGAGAGCGGCCGTTCTGATGTTGATGGTCGACAGCGTGTACTGTCCACAGATCCGGGCTGCACCAACCATGTGAGGTGCTGCAATGCTTCAAGGCCATCCAGGATATTCACGCTTGAGGCTGGGGGTGGGACTGAATCTGAGGGAAGACACTCTTTAAGCAGGGGGGATCCTGCTCTCGTCCCCGTTGTCCCTACAACCGAATCATCTTGAGCAGGAGCAAGTCCACGTTCACCACTGTCGGATTCCCCCGATCTGAACCCGTCAGCAAGCACTGCATACTGTTGTAGGATATCTCGAGCATTGTTGGCATTTGCATCCACATTCGTAGCCGTAGCCGCATCCATGCCCGAGCAGGCCACGCTGTCCACCAGGGGCACTGGCGTTGGCGTATTTCCCATGTTGTTGGACAATTTTCCATCCATACTTCCAGATTCCAAGGAAACGAGCCAGTCAACCGTGACGGCTGGATCATCCTTCATATGCCGCGTAACTTCCTCATGCTCTCCAAGCCCTTGCTCGAAACTAACTGCAAGCTGAGCACGATCGGAAGATGGTGATTCATCATTCTTGGCCGCGAGGAGGGAAGCCAACGAAGAAGTAAAGTCAACAAGATACTTCAGGTTTGTAAGGGCCTCGATGTCCTCCTCAGCTCCAGGACGTTCATGCTGTGCATCACAGTGGACGGCACGGGGGATCGGAAGCCCTACGGGGAGAAAAAGGTATATGGGCCGCATTTCTCGAAGGGCTTATAGATCTTGTAACTGCCGCGAAATAACGGAGCATGAATTACATTGTAAGCTATCTATATTATATGACAGCGAAGGATCTTCCTAGGCCGCAGCCGTGCGGGGAATGCGGGTGCCCGTGCGGTTCTGACTCGGCCATTCTGAGGTTTGGTCTATGGATAAAGATATGATTGGGCGGGCTATATTATTTAATTAGGTACTCTCAATCAGTGCCCCTTGTATATGTGAACCGAAAGCAAAAACATGTGATAGTCAGTCTTCTCTTGGGACCGTAGGAATAGTCACAGGCGGTTCCTAACAAATGGAGCTAACCCTAACTTGCATCATGCTGCATACATAACAGCCATCGTTTTCATAAATCACTAGGAACGTAATAATTATAGGTACCTAGAATGCTTGTACAGTCTACCAGGCATTGTTCTGCTTTGCCCGGTACAACAGATTACGCCAGGCCCAACCCATCCACCTGCATATCAAGATCCATCCCAGGGCTAACCACCGGAGGGGGGGCCGACTCCCCAAAGTAATCGTGCACCCACGACGATATCAACGGGTCAAATCCCTGTGCTAGGTGTTGGAGGTTGATTCTGTCAAAATCTGTCACTCCCTGGTTAATGGCTTGTGCGTTGGCGTCTGGCTCGATGTAGAGGTAGTCGAGATTGATCTGATCTTGCTCGGGCTGGGGCTGAAAGTTCTCGGTAGGTTGACGCGAGCTTGTGAGAAGAGGAAAAGAAAAATCCGTCCCAGTCGCCTGTGCCGGCATTTTCATGTTGATGTTCGTGCTGGTGTTCATGTTCGTCTGGACCGAAACATCATCTGGCAGAGTCCGGACATCGTGATCATAATCGTTGCCCCGCTCTGCCCTTAAGCCAAATGCACTTCCTGGCGTCCCAGCCTGGAGATACGGCGAACTATCTCTCCTTGTATTGTTCATCTCCATCGGCATTTTTATCCGCGGGGTAGCACCCTCGATCGTCCAAGGAAGCCTAATCGCCATTCCAATCGGCGGGATACACCTCACCAGCTCCGGCAGCGCATTATCGTATGGCAAGCGGCCGACTGCAAGACTATAATCCACACTTGTCGATATAAGAAGGTATGCGCGGGGAAACCGAAGGAATGCTTCGTGCCATGTGTTTGCCCTTCCGCACCCCATTCCCGTGTAAGACGACTTATCCACCTCCAAGCCAGCCGAGGCCGAGGCCGAGGGTGAGAGGTCTTGTGGAGGGCTGGGGCTAGAACTGGGACTCGAGCTGGAAGCAGAGTTAGAGCTGGCAGTTGACCCGCTTCTCTCGGGCATACGGGTCTGTTGGCCACCATTCTCGTCCCACCGCAGGAAAAGATGCTGTGAGGTAATATAAGCCAGACGTAAAATATGATTCGTTCCCGCGGTCACAAAGTCGGTGACATCGTAAACGCGCCCTGAATGCCGAACGATCTCACCGAGTGCATCGAGTCGTCTCCGGCGACGCACCATTTCTGCCGACGTCGGAGAGAGCTTGAGGTCGATTGCCGTGAGGACAAGAGGCATCGCTACGTAGGCGAGCCTATGAACATCTTAGTTGGCGCACAACTGTCAAGGAGTGCGGAAGGGGTGGTGAAAGACTTACACACTCAGAGGTAGATTCTGCGCGCGTCCCTCTCGTCCAAAATATTCCATTATGGCGGTTAGCTTTGCCATTGCGTCTCGTAGAGTATTGCCTGCTGAGAAGAGATGGTTGAAGTAGTTTTTGCCGCTGAACAGAGGGTGGTTCTCGAGCAGCAGCGCTTCGTAGTGGGCTAGGTCAATCCGGGCAGTCCTATAACATTTATTCGTTAACCAGCTGTCCTTAGACTCCGGTAAAAAGTGTGAGGGAGACGCACTGGTAGTACATATAAGTGAAATTCACGAAAAGCATTACTGCCTCAGGGGCCTTCTCCTTTCCATTCCCTTTCCCTTCGATCCCTATCCACTGGTTCAAAGACGAACACTGCTCCCACCTGCCCATTGCATTCTTTGTCCTGGTAATCTTGATTAGTTCCTCGTGGAACTGCTCGAGGCTCAAGCTCGGGGCCGCAATCCCATGGCTCGCGAAGACAAAGGTAATCATTTCGGAAAGCAATACAGCGAGTCGACATTGCTCCTGCAGAACCTTTAACAGCATTCGTTTGATCTCAAGACTGTAGACGGGCGAATCAACAATCTCGTCTGCGAAATCCGCTTCGTCAGGAAGCTCTGTCACGACACCCATGCTCATATCAAACGATGTGACCTGCGGACGCCGCCGCAATCCGAGACACAGACTCCGGTCGCGCAGGATAATCGACCACCACAGCCTCTTCTTCATTGATGCTTTGACTACCTCTGTTTCGGATCCAGCGTCGGCTTCAAGAGCGCCAGGTCGACAGCCACTTCCGATGATGAGCGCATTTTGGATCGCCCGCGTCAGCCATAGACTGCTGATTTGCGGCTCTGAAGCGGACGTATGTAAAGTCAGGATGACGGCTCCTTGTGCTAGGCAATACGGCCTGTCTTCAGCGTGAAGGTCATATAGCGTTTTAACGCGGGCATAGAGGCCATTACGTGCGGCGCGTTTATCGCTCCAACCGCATTGGCGGATCGTCTCGATGGACACGTACTGTCAACACAGATCCCTTATTAGCTCGGAGTCACTTTCTTGGTTTGACGAGAAAAACGGAAAGGGGGATCATACGGGAGACCCGGCAAATATGACGGCCTGAAACACGAAGAGAGAAATTTTCTTGCCCCTCCCAGCGGCAGTCTGCGAGTTCTTGTAGATATGCCAGAACTCCGCTTCGTCTACCACCGGGGAACTCGGGTGGACCTGGAGGAAATATTGACGGACGAACTCATCGAGTAAAGTCTCCACCGGAACGCTTAGGCAACCTTTTGCTGCAAGGAAGGCGAGGTCTGCGCGGTCGAGAGTGGTGAGAGTGCGAAGTTCGAGGAAGGGATAATCTGTGAAGCTGATGTGGCCCGGAAAAGAGCTCGACTTAGAAGTAGACGAAAAGGCGAGGTCTCGGTCCACCCCGTCCGCTTCAAGTGCCAGAGCCCGGATGCGCTCCAGGTGCGGGTTTGTCGCGTTGATCGTGTCTTGGTCCTGATTATTGCCAGCGTTGCTCTGCCCTATGAAGCCGGTGAAACTGCGCGTTATCGAGTCAATATCCCGTTACCGGTTCAAACAAGATCTAGACAAGGAAGCGCTCACTTTCGCGGCATTTTCCCACGTAAAACACATTCCGGCCGCCCGTCCTGTCGACAGCGCGTACATGGACAACCCCGGATCGAGGCATCGCAGCGGACTTTACGGTGGTGACACCAGGAACACGCCTTGGGAGCTCGTCGTGTACGGCGCAGCATCTTTGCCTCAGTCTTTCGTCAGGGCACAACTGGCATGGATATCAGATCAAAGTGTCGCAAACAAAGTGTCGAATGAGAGCTGCCGAGGATTGCAACAAGGGAAAAGAGATAGACAAGGTGATGCGGGCAAGATCAAGTGGGCAAGGGAGATCAAGTAGATTGCAGGCAGCACAAAAGAGAGCTCAGTGCGCTAGCAGTAATTGTTTAGATTGCGGCAGTGAAGCCATGTGGCCAGGATGCGAGCAGTTGACGTAGAAGGTTCAAGGCTTTTGCGTGGCATTGTAATCTACCACCTAGCCGAGGACGGTCATCAGCATTCTGCGGATCAGCAATCTGGTCTTTAGGGCGCGGTCGGTTATAGGATAGACTCAAAAGGCTTCTTCTGAGTCTGGGGTGATTCGTCTGGGGCTGGCCCCGGGTTGCGGAGTCAGAAGGGAGAGTCAGTCTGACAGACTGGAAGTTAGGGCTACTGACTCAGAGACCCTGACTCCAGACCGAAGCCACAACGTCATGCCTCAGCTGACTCGTAACTACTGGATGTCGATATATCTAAGTTTCTGGCAGATGCCCCTAGTCCAGCTTCACCCCTCTATTGAAAATCCCCCGCCTTAACGCGGGCCTTCGTTCTGGCTCTGGCGGGGCCCAATCTATCCCAGACCTAATCTACAGCACCTGTACCTACCTAGTGGTTATGGACCGCGATAGGGAAACAGTGCGAAATAATTATATAAAGCCTAACTGAAGGAAAAGCAATTTGCCTAAGCATCCCAAAACACCTTTCATCCTAATCATCCCCGAATTTGGGAGACTCTGGGAGAATCTGGGAGCCTCTCGAGGGGTCTTTCAAGGGCGGGCAGCTAGCCTAAATCTTCCTCTGCGTCTCCCCATACTTCTTCATCCTTTTCCTCATATCCTTCATATAGAACTTGACTGGGTATGTCCTGATTGCTCTGGGCAAAAATGGATACGTCGCCTTTGTGATCGCCATCGTCGATTTATACAACCGCTTGCGCCCCTTACTGCTTTTCAGACCATACTCCTTTCTCAGGCGCTCGGGGAGCAACTCCGCCGTAACAAGACGCAGCGTCGGCATCAGTGCTTTGAAGTAGAACGGAATCTTGGGGTTATACAGGAGATCGTGCGCGACGTTCTTTGCTTCGTCGCAGATGTCGAATGTCGCGAGCTGCTCGTCCCAGTAGATCCAGAAGGCCTCGCGGTCTTTTGGCCACATTTCTACGGGCACGCGCAGAGAGGCGCCCAGGACAACGTATTCTCTGTATGCCTGTTCCGCCGTTTCTTCGTCCAAAACGCCGAATATAGACTCGTACAAGTCAACGCCAACGGCGTACAAGGTGGCCGCAACCCAGAGCTGCGCACTGGGATCATCGGCTTCATAGTCTGACCCTTTGACGGGCGCATGAGCGCGATGCACCAACTCGATGATTTTTTTCTTCTCAGCTGGTGTTCCAAACAGCATGCTGTAGACGTAGGTCATTGTTGTTCTGAGTCTGTCGACGGGGCGCGTCGCGAAACTGCTGTGGTAGTTGACCCCCTTTGCAACGCCAGGGTGCGCAACTTGCAGGAGAATCGCGGCGGCACCGCCGCCCAGGATAATGGCTTCACTGACAATTTTCTGGATGTGTTGGGGGTTGTTGAGTGCGGATACTATCAAGTCGGTTTCGGACTGGGTGGATTTTTCGGAATGAATATGGGAATCGCTTGAGGGGGTAGAAGGCGACATTGTTATGGTCTCTCCTTGGAAAGGTAAACTAGTAGACAGTTAAGCTTTGAATGTAGAGGACTGTAGAAGAGGGGTAACGAGATCTGAGCACGGTCGACAGGCGTGATCCCATTATAAGCCATCTTCGTCTCATGGGAACAGACAGCCAGCGGTATCATATGGATATCTCCGCCACACGAGCCGCGGACCGGTATTGCCGCACCGCTGGCATGATTGGCGATCGCTGCAGGACAGCTTGCAGGGTCCACTGGCGCTCGACTCGTGCTATCGAGTCATCCCCTGTCTGTTGCTATCCCAAGGAAGGATTATGATGCGGGCCAGAATCTATGGATTAGCCGTCGATGTGGGCAACGCGGGGTTCGCGCGATCGTCCATGTTGATGCTAAGTATTGATTAAGTAGATACTAGATCGGCATTGGAGGAAGTGGAGGCAGATAAGTATAGTCAGTAACCTACCCCGGATTATAACTAACCCATCTGCCAGGGCCGGGGCAACCCCATATTACCCCACTACGAGCATCCCTCCCCTGCCCCTTTCCTTTGCAGCTTGAAGTGGCATCACCGGATCAAGCCATCCTCTCACCCTTCCCCAGGGCCCAGCATTATGGCCGTAGGAGACGCCTACAAGGCGCGACAGGCCCAGAAACAAGCCGCTGAGGCTGCGGCTAAGGCAAATAGTTCCGTCGTCAAGGGCAAGGGCGCAGAAATCGAGCACGTCGAAGCCCTTGCAAGCGGTGGCAGCCTCGTGAAAGGGAAACTCGGCAAACGACAGCGTCTGAAAAGGCATTTTGCACGATTCTGGTGCTGTTACCTTCTCGCCGGCACTATCTTCCTCGCCATTTTTCTGCCGGTCTTGTATGTTCCAGTTCAACCGTATTCGCATGGCAGTTAATTGTTGAGACTAACAGGCACGAATAGCTTCCTCGTCGCCATTCCTGCCATAGCCCAGCGCCTTGTCGAAGATACCTCGCTTCCTGTCTACGGCGCGCACATCACGAACCCCAAGCCGGACGCGTTGACATTCACCCTCGACTCAGGACTTAGCGTACCACTCGGCCTAAGCGTGCGGCTTGATCCCTTCAAGCTAGATCTTTTCAACCGCGACTCCGACCCGGAGATAACGTACCTGACCATTCAGGTGCCGGAGTACAAGATCAAGGGCAAGACGAACCTCACCGTTACCAGCGAGAACACACCGGTGTGGGACGAAGACGAATTCGTCAAAGCGCTCACCAAGGCGGTTTATTCAAAAAGATTCACATTGTCTGCGCTGGGCAAGACTACGGGGCATCTCGGGGCTATCAAGGCCGGGCTCACGTTGGATAAAGACGTGGAATTGGATGGTATGGCTTCTTTTCCTTCACTAATAGTCATGCTTCCAAGTGGATGAGAAACATGACTGACGAGCGTCATCGGACAGGACTCGATAAGTTAAGCGGTTTCTCCATCGATGAAGCCGCGCTCCTTATCCCGGCCATGGGCGATGGGTCAAATCTGCGCGGCAAAGCAACACTGCCAAACCACTCAGTTGTCACTTTTGCTTTGGTATTTATTCCGTTAGCCCAGCATGCTATCACTGCTAACATCACAGGGAAACGTAACCCTCAACCTCAAGTCCGGCGACATATTCCTCGGTACCGCCCTCTTACCGGACGTTACCCTCCTCCCAGGAGACAACAGCGTTGGCTTCACCGGCAAAGCAGACATAACCTCTGCACTGGCTAACATCGGTTCAATCCTCTCATCGCAAGCAGACGCGCTCAGGAACGGCGAGGTCGAGCTCAGCGCATCTGGGAACCAAACGATCTTCAACGGCGAGCACATTCCCTACTTCGAGCGGGTGTTGAATGATCTCACTATCACAGCCAGAGTATCGATCCTCAAGATCCTCCTTGATACCGTTAGCGATTTCCTCGGCGAGGGGTCAGAGGGTGTGATACAGTCCCTGACGGAGATCCTCAACAAGATCGACTTTGCGGCTCTGTTTGAGGGGGTCGATTTTGATTCCCTTGTTGGGAGTGTAGGCGAGATCATCAACAATCTAAATCTGGGACAGCTGCTCGACGGCATCGACCTGAATGAATTCCTACAGGGGATTGATTGGGCGAAAGTCGTCCACGGCCTGGGTAGTATCCTGGAACAACTCGATCTCGGCGCGTTTTTTGAGGACCTCGACGTGGCGGGGATATTACAAAGTATTGACTGGACAAGTCTGCTGCAGGGCGTAGCATCCTTCCTCGCAGACATTGACTGGTCCTCGCTTGCAACGACGCTCAGCACCATCGTGAGCAGCGTAGACTGGTCCTCCCTGTCGGAACAGCTCCAGCCTATCCTCGAGAAACTCGACATCGGCTCGTTTCTGTCTAATATCGACTGGGACGCCATATTCGACAGTATCGGCCCGATCATCTCGCAGATCGATCTCGGCGCCATCTTCGAAGACATTGACTGGAGCGCCGTGTTGAGGGGATTAGGCGAGATTCTGACAAACGTCGATCTTGGGCAGTTATTTAGAAGTCTCCTTGACGCATTGAGCGAGCTGAATTTAGGAGATTTGTTTGATATCGATATTGGCGGGGTGAATATCAGTGATGTGCTCGGTGGTATAGCGGGTTCTGCAAATGGAACGAGTGTGGATGAGGCCTGGGAAAATCTCATGGATGCCTTGGAGAACTTTGGAAGCAGCGGTAATGACACTGCGAGCTCATGATACGCTAGTAATGGCCTGCCTTTACATTATCTCATCAACGCGTTGCAAATATCTAATGAACATATATCTCCCTGCCGCGCGACAACCTATCCTCAGCGCTAAATCTGAGCCATTCTGGGAATATGATAGCAATATCTAGTCGGCTCCCACCATGTTCACTTCACGTATTGACTTGAAGCAAGAGAACATCGCAGCTGGGCAAGCGCAGGGCAATGCAGCCTGAGGCTGACTGAAGTACCTCCCTTGCCTAGGGCTTTTTATTTCACCTGACAACAATGCTTATGTACAATGTACTTATCAGGAACGTACTCGTCTGGAGGCGCCATTGGACTTTTGAACACTTACGCAGGTTGTATTCCGTGGGATATTCGATCACAACGGTCATAGCACGTCCTGCTCACACCGAAGCAAAACCTTGACATCATTGCAAGATAACCCCAATATATAACGCCAATGATATAGACTCTATAGTCCACGTTGACGCATCAAGTGGTGCAACCGCAAGCTGTGAGATGCAGATCTCAAGTGTTTATATAACTCAGTAAATATATCTGACCAGTTAGGAGAGTAAATCCTGATAAAGAAACTAATGAATAAAAAACGAGAAGAAGAAGATCCCGACGACAGCTCTCTAGGACCCTGTAGAGGGAAATTCGACCGAACTCGAGGACAAAGTTGAGGTGAGTTGAGGTGCTGTGGTCAGCCACCGTCGGACTCAGTTTCCCTACCAACAGAAGCTTCGTGAACGCCCCTTTATCGCATATTGCTTTACAGAGACCACAACGATGTATCGAATGCAGGACGAGCTCGACGTCCTCCGCGAGACCTTTTTTCCAGAGATCAAACAGACCAAGGTTTCTTCGGCTAAGAATTCCAGAGCGGGAGTGGACAAAGGCGAGGAACAACTGGAGGAATAACTCGCTGCACTCTACCGCGAGAAGAGTATGACGATGATTACTATGTATACTGCATAGGTGCCATACCCAAAAAAGAATGACCCTTTCCTACCAGTATATTGGAGAGCATTCCAGTTGAGTTGAGATACATGAAAGGTGACGAGAGCCCATTCATTTTAAGAATGATAAGACAGTTTATGTATAGTTTCTCAGGTACAAAAGAGGCCATAATCAAAACGAAACAACTACCAGGCGGTACTATCATGTATTACGGCCAGGTTCTTAATCGACGTGCTTAATCTTCTACCTCAAAAAGCCTGGTCGGTGCGTTGCTGATCATGCCATGCCTGCCATATAAGCCTATTGGCTCGGAATTGATCACAACTCGTTGAGTTTCATCGTTTTCCTTAAAACTCCTGAGGGGTGGAGCTGAGCAGTATCGAGCAACGAGACAAGGAGAAGGCCAGAAAAGAGACCAACCGACGAGAGGATGGACGGGATAGACGAGGCTGATCAGATGCCCGTCGAGGCTGCTCCAGAAGACAGCGATCCCCTCTGCTACATATGCAGCTGGTACGTGGGCGACTTCGAATGCGATCCGAGACCCAAACCGGGTGTCTACTACGGCAGCGGAATGATGAAGGATAGACGATTCTGGCGAAACTGCGCATGGAAACGATATTTCCGCATGAGCAAGTAACCCTCCCTAGCTCCTGAAAACAGTGGGCTACGCCGGGGAAAAGAGATGACGACTGATAGAAAGTCTCTAGTCTTATTCCACCCGCGTAAGTCAATCTGTCGCCTCTCTGGCATATCCTACTTTGTCCAACATGACTACGCCTTTTACACACTCCAAGTGCCCTGGGATGAGAACTCAGGCATTATTCAGTCCAAGAAAGGCCACATTGATAAAGCCCTCTGTGCTACAGCCCTCAGGGACGAGGCAAGCGCAGCTGGGGTAGGCCATGCCCTGAAGCAAGACAGGCTAAGGGGCCTTGTAATTCATGCTCGCTGCTGGCAAGTCCTTCTAAACCACAAGATCTGGGCCCTTACCAACGGCGATATACGTCTTATTATGGAAGCTTTGCGGCGCAAGAGCGTAAGGGACTGGCAGTGGAAGACGCCCCTCCGTCCAGCCGGGATGAAACTCCACGAAAAGGCGTCGGCTGTCGGGCTCAAAAAAGGAGGTGAGTATCCTCCCTTGCTTATGAGCGCCTATAAGCAAAACCAAACGAGATCTTAAGCGGATGTTGAGATTCTGACAATTTCAGACCCGTTCTATAGCCCCCGCGTCTTGTGTATGATCCGCCACGCCCGCCGAAGAACACGCGCGAGGCTACTTATCGACAGGCAATCCAATAATACGTACCTGAGATTGGACCTTCTCCCCACGGAGATCCTATATCTGATTGCAAACCGCCTGTCGTCCTCCGATGTTGTCGCAACCCAGGAGGCAATGGGGTTGTATTTCGGTGATGCGTATTGGCGCTCGAGGATCCCCAGTAACTTCTTCCATGAAGTAAAGGGTTTGAGGGAACAGACGCTGGACTGGGAGTATCTCTGTCTGAAGCTGGAACTCTTGGCTTCTCATCGCTATTGGGGTTATGCGCACAATGAGCTACTAGGGAGACATTGGGTACTCACACAGTTGGACGAGGTTGCAAAGCTTGTTGTTCATTGACCTTATTCTGCCTTATATGTATGGCAGACGGTTGACAGAAAGTCAGTGAAGTCTACCTACCTAGCAGTTTCGAGTGTGACCATCTACCAAACAGAATTGCTCAGAAACGAGGTAGCTATACCCGTCCACAGCGCCATCCATACCAGTCCTCTTGTTTCAGCCTGTTTGATCCTCTCCTTCTTTGCCCTCAGGCAATTGTAATGCTAGTCAGAGCATGATTCTCGTCCGACAATCCATTAGTCATTAAGCCTTTTTCTGTGTCTGTTCGCAGGCAACACAAACATCCACCCCAAATATATTACCGCAACAATGACTTTTCAAGACCAAGCGTAAGTGGCCGTCTTGTAATATGCTAATTAACACAGTTACTGCGTTCCGTTTCGCTTCTCTGCTTGTTGAGCTAGCCAAATCGCCCTCCTCCCCCAACCCCGCCCCTCAAAATTTCGACAGCTGACCGTCCGGTGCCAATGAAATCATTCAGGAACATTCCAATGTCAATATCAAACTCGCCGTGTCCCTGTCCTTCGGCACCAATCTGTTGTTCAAACAAATCTTCGGGCCAGCTTAGATCCGGTAACGCGATATCACCTACCCCTGACCCTGTGCCTGTCCCCTCATCCGAAGCCGCAGTGGTTGGCATAGACATGACGAGGCTTCCATCCTGATTAGCAGCAAGACCGGTAAGTGCCTGTCCCGAAGTAACGAGGACCTGCGCAGCACGTGCAAAGCTCGCACAGATGGAGTGGAGATGTGCGGAGCCGCGCGAGACACCCTTGATTAGGTCGAGACTGTGGACAGTCTCTTGCAGAAGACGAAGATCGGTGGTCGAAGATGTTGTGATTGCGTGCGTAAAGACAATGATGAATGGGGTGAAGGACGGGTAGAGCAATATCCTTCAGCATCAAGCCCAGTTAGCTTGCTCAATAGAAAGTCGGGAGTTTCGAGGACATACGAATTCACATATTCTGCCTGTTTGTGAGCCTTCCGATCTCTGAAGTATGTTATCGCTTTGAGGTGACTGTGGAGGGCTAGACAGGCGGCTTCATAGCACTGGGAGGATATGGCCAGTGCGGATGGGCGGGGTTGTCCTTGTGTCTGTGTTTGGGCGCGGTAGATCACCGTCAAGACAGAGTAGGCTATAAAGTCTGCGCAGGCGGTCATGCCATGAAGCGAGTCGGAGTAGAGAAGGTCCGGACTGACTTCAATCTATAGCACAATACACGATTAGTGCCACAAACTTATTCGTAACTTTGGGGGTAATTGCGTACCGCAAGTAATCGACCACGAACGGCCATGAGGTCCGTTGAAAGACCCCGAATGCTTTCCATCTTCTCCTGCTCAGTCATTCGCATCGCGGAAACTGAATAGAGTCTGTCATAGACGTTTCCCTGGATAGTTGCGAACTCAACGGTCATGAGATTGATCAAATCCCATGCCTGCTGTTTTTCATCCGTCGACGGAGTATACAGCGCCGTGTCAATATCGTGGTCCTGAAAGTGCGAGGTCACACCGATGTTAAGCGAAACGTTCTTGTCAATCGTATACAGGGCCCAGAAGGCGTGGCGCTTGGAGTTCGCCAGCGGAGCGGGATCGGTGAGGGTGGTTGCATTCCGGTGAAGCCCCAGCGTTTGGCACATGTTGAACGCGAGAGAGAGGTAGGTCCAGCAGCGCTGGATGTTAGACTCTTCTTGGGCTTTGATGATCTGCACCATTAATTGCTGTGACGATACGCAAGAGGGAAAGGGGTCATACTCCAATCAGCAAGGCTTGGACCTTTTCTAATGTTGGATCAGACAGCATCTGCGGGTGATCCAGCCCCGCGGAGAAGTGTCGCTCACAGAATAATTTGCTAGAAGAAAGGTCGAAGTGCGCAAGATCAGGATCTCCTTCATGCAAATAGTCGCGAACAACAAAATACATTAAACCGTGAAGCAATGTCGTGGAACCCGACGGGATTTGTTCGAGCGGGAAGTAGATCGATTGGCAGAGCGATTCAAGCTGCCGGGTATCTTTCCATGACTGACTGACGAGGAAAAATGGAGGCCGTGCTGCAATAACATCAGTCAGCGTTAAACTACAAAATACGCATCGACTGCATACCCTTCACTTTCTTTACAACGGCAACGACAAGATCCACAGGGAGCAATGGCTCTTGAGCCCGCGCTGCTTCAGAGGTCGCTTGCGCGGGGGAAGGGGAATGGCTATCCAGACTGTCCTTCAAAGACGACAACGCAGAAGAGACCTGGTCATTGAGCTCTCCCCCGCGGGCTGCCACAACAGCAGAGAGCGCCGCCTCCCTAGCGACAAGGGTCTCGTGGTGGAACGAGGACTGCCCTTCAAATGGAGGAACCGTCTGACGAGACGACACAGGAGTACTGGACACCGTCAATGCCGGAGCTGCAGCTGGAGCTGGAGCTGGTGTCAGGGTCGGAGCCAAATTTGAAGTTGGAGCTGAAGATACACCTGGCACTGGAGACGGCCTTGCGATCTGTGCGAGCGTCTGCTGGATTGAATTGAGTTGCTCCTGGATTGTCTGAAACCTCTGCTCACTGTTCTCCTATCAGCAGATCGCAGCGAAGTGTCATTGCCGCACTTACTACTCGTCACTCTGGACCCGCGACGGTGTTGGGGCCGTGGTGGTAGCAATAGCAGGCACGTGAGCGGGCGCTCCTCCCGCGCTGCATACGATGCCTAGCACATTGCAGCTGGAACATGGAATCGTTTTATCGCATTTTATCTGGGTGCTCCATCGTCAGCAAAGTGACTGTCATTGTTAGCTGCAATAGATACCTTGCGGACTCGGCAATTATCACACTGCGATGGTCAGTTCAGGAGAGCAGCGTAGTGGAATGAATCCATACCGCGCGAACGCGAAAGGAGCGGGCGCCGGCGGTCGTCGAAGACGGAGCCCTCCCTGTCATCAGGCAGTGGCCGTAACTTGCTGGTGAAATTTGCCTGGGCCGGTAGGTTGAAGTGGGCTGGACATCAATTACCCCAGTCCACAGATGTTAGTTAAGTGTTCATACCCATTTCCATGCGTCTCAGCAGCAACACGCTATACCTATTCAGCGTTAGCGGCAAATGCGTTTGTGCCTCAGGCAGAAACATGAATCCTATCACCAGATCTGCACAGCACCACTTAACACTGCCTCGCAGCCGTTAAGTATACAAGGCTATATTCAAGCAGATACTTAACCCGGGACTTTAGTAAACCACAATAATGCAGACAATTTACGCAATGTCAACAGACGTGGGATATTGGCTCGGCGAGTGATGACGCTGGCAATACCATGAATGCACTCGCAATCGGGGTGCTGCCGCAAGTTATGGAGACTTATTACATCGAACAGGCTCCTCAACCCTATGCTTCTTTCTGACCCTGACGACTGTATATCTCCTTCTTTGGATTTATCATCGTGCACACAGAATTAGCCGGGTCTCAAGACTCGAAGTCTTCTGCAACGGTCAGCTCTGTGCTGTCTGGATGAACATATCCAGTGAGAACCGCGCTGCTAGGAATCCACTTAAGATGGAGATATGATTGAATGTATCGGTGCGTCCGAGGCGTTGTAGTAGCGATAGTG
This sequence comes from Aspergillus nidulans FGSC A4, assembly GCF_000011425.1. NCBI lineage: Eukaryota > Fungi > Ascomycota > Eurotiomycetes > Eurotiales > Aspergillaceae > Aspergillus > Aspergillus nidulans. Next base: position 3,108,974 of record NC_066262.1, on the reverse strand, counting down.
GTGTTGTAGTCTCAGCGAGAACTGGAAGACCGATGCTTTGAGGACGCTCTCGTGGATGAGAGGTACAATCGTATCCTGACTACCTAATACGGGAAAGCAACCGGTTCGGTTAGTATACACCAGCTTCTTTGAATTCGATCATGGTTGAGCTAGAGCTATGGATCAAGGCATGTAGCTTGAGCACCGAACGCCCCGATTGTTCTCTTGATATTGTTCATACCGGTAAGCTTTCCTTATAATCTATGAGAGGTTCCTTATAGTTATGCTATTATATGATATCCTCAAAAATATAGTGTTGAAAGATACATCTAGGCAATATGGCTAGATAATGTTAGTACAAACCTCTCTTTCCTTCCTTTGTATGTATAATACTCCACTTGTGACTAGTCCAACTATACGTAGGTACCCATTGAGGGAATAGGCTGGCGTATTTATTGTATTCTGTGTACATAGCCCAAAGAGTTTGCCAGGTATTCTTAGGAGGTGATGTTGCCGCAGGCAAACAGTTCTTTTCTAGTTTACCTCTCCCGCAACTCACGATATACTTTAGCTCAATCCTAGTACCCTGGCAGGCCACCATGGACCAAGATGAATAAAGATATATATCCTAATGATCGACAGAAGCGCTCTGCAATCCTCACTGTTGAATCTCGATCCGAATATCTGTGTGCCCCGTAGCCGGCGGGTAGTCCGTATAACAAATCCGGTTATCCTCAAACGGCCCATAAAATCTACTACGATCGTACGGGGCAAAAGGCGTGCCCGTCCTCAACCTCTCCACCAGATCTGGGTTGCTGGTGAAGTACCGCCCGTACAGCAGGGCGTCGTACCGGCCGGACTCCAGCACGCCCCACGAGTTGGTCTGGTCCCAGCCGCCGGCAGAGAAGAAGGGTGTGTCGCCAAAGATCTCACGGAAACTGGTGAGGTCGACGTTTGAAAGGCCCCAGGACGATAGGAAGGCGTCTTTCTCGGCGGTGCTGAAGATCTGTTCGTAGCGCTGTGCGAGGTTAGTCATGGCAATCTTCCAAGGGAGCCTTAGAATGGAAAGCGGAGAGTACCGGTTCAATGAAGCTGACATAGGAGAGAGTCGGGTGGGTGCGCTTCAGCTCCTTGCACAGATGCGTCCAGGTCTCCATCCGCTGCTCTCCGCGCGCCTGATTGAAAAGACCAAAAGGCGAAAGCCGGATCGCCAGGTTCTCCTCGCCAATGGTCTTGGCCAGCTCATCCATGAGCTCGAGGACAAACCGGCAGCGCTTCTCGGGTGACCCGCCATACTCGTCTGTTCGCTTGTTGATATTCGAGCTGAGGAACTGCTCGGGCAGGTACCCATTCCCACCGTGCACCTCAACCCCGTCAAAGCCCGCTTCCATGGCTGCCTTGGCTGCCGCGCAGTAGTCGGCGATGGTACGCTTTATGTGGTCGACCGTCAGCTCAATGGGAGGGTGTGCGGAGTACGGCACGCGCTCGGTCGCGCCGACGGGCGGGTGCGAGTAGCACTCTGTCGGGTCGTCCCAAACGGTCGCAGACGCAGAAACGGCCGGCGACCCGGTCATTTGCGGGATCGTGGCACGACCAGCGTGCCAGAGTTGGGCGTAGATGTAGCCGCCTTTCTCGTGGACGGCATCGACGACGCGCTTCCAGCCGGCGATCTGAGACGGGGTGAACAGGCCGGGGACGCCAGGCATGCCGTTACTCTGCATCAGCCACTGTCAGCATAGTCCGTGGAGCATCGCGAGCCCAGTACTGGAACGTGCCTCTAGAGAGGGCGGGATGCCCTCTGAAATGATCAACCCGCCATCCGTCGCTCGCTGCCGGTAGTATTCGACAACCAGGTCGCCAGGGTACCAGACCCGGTTCGGCTTCTCGGGAGTGCTGACGGGACTCTCCGGGACACCGCGATTGCGAGTCAGTGGCGCATGGACGACGCGGTGTTTAAGAGTGATATTGCCATTGTTGATGGCGAGAGGCTGGAAGAGCTTGGAGTCTTGGTGCGCCATCGTCAACGGGAGATACGACCTACGCTGTTCCTTGGGAAATCGATACCGAGGCTCAGACGGAGTAAGGATAAAGATTGGACTGCATTGATTGCATGATTGACAATTGAATTGATATACTTGTCCCCTCCAGCTCGCCAACGGTCAACGTCTCCAGTACCCCTCCCCCCTCAGTAACCTACGGGCGCGCTGCCTCACCTCCAGATAAGACACCCACTGGGATCCAGCACTGCGACGGAGGTCCGACGGGAGCGCCGGAGGGCGGGAACGGGTCAGAAAGCTGGGCCCTGATAACGGATGGAGAGGAGCGGCCCAGTGGGAGCGTACAGCGAAGGCAGATGTCGACGTTAGTGCCGGCTAGTCGGGTTGGCCGCGGGCTTAGCGGCAGGCCGCGTTTCATTAGCGACGCTGCTCGGCCCATTGATCGGTGTGAATCATGCGGTCTGAGTCTGATGCTCCAAGTTTGTGCACGGACGCTGAAGTTATTGAAACAATGCAAAAAATTCAAAAAGTAGCTGGGGTCGGCGGGAGAAGTGTCCAAGTGTTCCTGCAGGCATTTCTAACGGCATGTTTCGAGTAAGAACAGATGACTAGACGCTGCGTCGATCACTCAGAGACTGGGAGACTCGAACTTAGACAACTCTGGACAGGAGAGAGTGGGCCTGATTAATTAAACTGTCATTCTTTGAACTTGGCTTGACAGACACTGACGGCTACTGACGGTCCTGTGGTGAGCTCGGCTAAGCGTGAAATCATGGAGTAGTGTGTTTCATTTGTATTTTGCAATTCGGCAAAGTTACGATCTTTTGCAGATTCTTGTACAGTCTTGCAATTCTATTCGTCTAGGCAGCATTGCCGGTTTTCCAAGTATTCGTGACGAACGACGTTACAGACTAAATTTACCACCACTATGTACATTATTCGCATGCAAATTAATAATTGATCTATACGGGAGACTTGGACGGGCTCTTAACATACAACCAGTACCATTGAGGTCTACTCAGAGTATACGATATCTCGTTTGACGGTCTCACGCGTTCGCTTGCCTCGGTCCTTAATGATCCTGTCACGCCCAGCATGCATGCAAATAAATAGTGGGACTATAAATGATAGATAAATGCACGGGCGAACTATGAGTAGGTGAACAAGCAAGCGGATACTGGAGGCGTAGCAGGCTAGCAGCGTCAACTAGCAGCAAGCCACAAGGAACTGTTCATTGCTCACTGGCAGCGTCAAGACAGCTATGGACGTACAACTATGGACGGTCAACGGCTCGCACCTAATCAACCAAAACGCCATCAAAAGTACCATATCCCCAGAGGGTGACGAACCCAGTACTGCTAGCATGACAGCCAACTCCAGACGATCAAGAGTTTCACCTGCTTACCACTGCAGGCTGCATCTCGATCTGGTTTTGGTCAACGTGCACTAGCACCAGCGCCACCCATTATTTCGGCTCTGGGTCTCACTCAGGGGTAAGGTTTAATCCTGCCTTATCGTGATCGCTTCTGCCTGTTTTCCGATACTGGGTTAGATCGCGAGATCAAGTGACGGTTTCGGACCCAGAGTGTTGCCGGTATATGTATACAGTGCGAAACTGAATTCTAAGCAAATTCTGATACCGACGGCTGGGTGACAAGGCCAGCCATAGAAGCCACATTGTATAATGTATTTGGCGTTGAGTAGCAGGAACCATATAGAGCCAGGAAAAAATAATAAGAAGAGAAAAAAAAAAAAAAAAGAAAGAAAGAGAAATCACCCCGCCTGCCTAGTCCTGATCCCGAGAATCAGGATTGACTAATTAGATGGAAGGGATATGTGCCCCCGAGGCTTTACACTACGCCAGTGTACCTGGGTTACCTGGGTTTGGAATTATCCGCCAAAGTCTCTCCTTATTGCACATCAACTTGAGATTGAGAGGGCAGCTGTGTCTATCATTATTACTATTTCCTTTCTCTTTTTTTCTTCTGCACAGTCCACGTCGAGGGACCGAGAACCCTTGGGACAACATCTAACCGACTGGATGCCTGAGGCAGAAGCGCAGGTTTAGTGTACATTTTGTGTTCACACAACGGACCGACGTCAGTCCAGAGCAGGAATCTTCGACGTTGCTAGCTGGCTCGGAGCCACATGCAAGCGATGCCTTCATTTGTCCAAAAGAGTTTGTGGCTCCTGACTTGACCCGCAGATTGGCGTTTGCGCAAAGATGTCATATCGTTCCGATTCTCGCAACCGCGCCATCGAAGACCCACGCCAGAGACCGTCGAACCTTGATTAATGAATCTGAAATCCGTTTCGAACTCGGCTCGCTTGGGATGTACTCCACACGGGCCGGGTGATTGGAGGTGATGCTGATCATGCACGTTGTTTCATTCATCGTCGACGCCGCGCAAGTTGGCAGTCGGAGACACATGCACCGAGAACGCCAAGGTCGGCAGGATGTTTACGAATTACGAACGGATGCGAGTTATGTCAAGAGTGGCGTGGTCATGGGCGATCATGATGAGAACCACTGGGGACAGCAGGAAGAATGACCTGAGTGCTCAGAAACTGGACTGCTACAAGAAGCGATGTGAAACAGATATTTCTCGTGTGCCGGGTTTGCAACTGTGGTTCATCTCGTGTTTGCTTTTATAATGCCGATCTAGCTCTGTGAAGTTTTTCATTGCATCTTGTTGCTTTTTTCTGGCAAGCTTGTCATTTTCCCTTCTGGGCTGTTCTGGACTGGGCGTCGTCTCAGGGCAGTGGGCCTGGAGCCTGAACCTGAGCCCTCAGTCACCACTCAGCAGTGACAAGATGCGAGGATTTCCATGACATTTGTCGTTTAACTCGGTCTGACGAGACCCAGTCTACCAGATTATCACCCATTCAGCTGATGGGTATCCATAATTCAATGATAATTCCATTACCATCGCCATTGCCATTTCCGTTCCCTTCTCGCTGGAGTCCCAAGTAACCGGGGACCTGCTCCATACTTGACAGTCTCAATGTCGGCTTCTGGCACCATCAGAGCCGTCCCCGATAGTCTGGATTAATTGCTTCGAGCCAGCAACTCTAGCTCATCCTGCAGGTCATCTTGTCTTTCCTTGACATTGCTTAGTGCCCTACCTACTTAATACTGCACCGCACTCCGCCGGGGGTCTTCAGTCTAGAGGGCCTCCACACTTCTCCCTCGTCTCTAACGTCTATCGGGACATCCGCCAGAGCTGTAGTAGGCAGGAAGGGAAGAATGCTGGATTGGGCACCATGTCTACAGAGTCAATGAGTCGTGACCGACCCGATATCTTAAACACCGTCAACCTTGTTACGCAATGTCTCTGTATCCCGATTGTCACGCTCTTCGTCGGCCTGCGGTTCGGCATTCGTGGGTGGTATAGACAGTGGGCTGGGGCTGAGGATTGTATGTTCGCCTTCTATAGCTGCAAGTTACAGGAATACACCGTACTAATGGGAGCCTCTAGGGACATGTTTCGCCGCGTGGGCAAGTACACCATTTCTCGATTACCGTGCTCTGTTAACCAGCCTAGATCCTGTTCATGGGCTACTGCGCCATTGCCATTGTTGGTACGTACCTCCCTACCTCCTCCTACCTACTGCCACTATCATCAAGCCCATCCTAACATCACACAGTCGGCAAGTACGGTGGCGGTTACCACTACACCGACGTCTCCTCGACTGATATGACGCTGTTTCGCAAATTCTGCTACATCGCAACAGTCCTCTACTGCCCGATGGCGTTACTCACAAAAATCGCCCTGTTATCGATCCTCGTGCGCATCTTCTCCCCCTACAAACACCGTGTGCGGTTCATCTACGGCTTCCTCGCCGCAATCACTATCTACTATGTGATCGCGGAAATCGTCAAGATTCGCATGTGTGATCCTGTCCCGGGGTACTGGACGCTTGATCCACATGCGAAATGTCTGGACCAGCGCGCGGCGCTCATCGCCGACAGCGTGATCAGCATGGTCTCCGATATACTGATTCTGGTCTTACCGCTGCCGTTGACGTGGTCGTTGCAGATGTCGCGGAACAAGAAGTTGCGAGTCGTTGGTATGCTCTCCGCTGGTGGTCTTGCGACGGCGTTCAGTATCTATCGTCTTATCCTTGTTCTGCGCGATGGGAGTTCGCCAGATATAACCATCTTCTTCGTCTGCGTGATTCTATCCGGGTATGCCTTTCCCTTCTCAAGCCCGGCGGCGGATGACCCGCTTGCAGCATTATTTCCATCCTCCACAGTAGATAGGGCTAGGGTACTGACTGACTGCGTACAGAAACGCCGAAGGAGGCGTGGGCCTAATCTGCGCCTGCCTTCCGTCACTAAACATCCTGATCGCCAAGGTGCGCAACCACAGTTACCGCTCGAAATACGGATACTACGAGCAGCAAAGCGGAGACGTGCAGCTGTCCAAGGTCAAGGGCGGCACAAAGAATGGGGCGTCGGTAAATCTGTCGCGTCGGGATCCCGAGGAGCAGGACTTTGTGTCGGATGAGAGCGGCCTGATCAGCCACGCGGGAGCCGCGGGGGATGTTGCTGTTGTTGATCGTCATGGAGATCCAGCTGGGAGGAGGAGTAAAGGAGGGATTCACAAGACGGTGGATGTGCAGCAGACGGTGGAAGTTTTGGCTGGACGTGTGCAGGCGGGGAAGAAGGGTTCAACGTACTGAATTGATATATAATATATTATGCCTAAATAGGTATGGGATGGCTTGGTTTGGATTGGATTCATTCGGGTTTGTCCGGGTTTGGGTTGTGGTATTGTATATTCTAATTAGATGTTGGAAGGATGGTTATCTGGAGTGAGTTCATCAGGCCTGGAGTGAAGTCAGGGACTTCGCCCTCACTATTGCTATATCTCCAAGATCTGATTATGACCCGCGCGTGCCCGTCCGTACCCTCTTATCCCAGTTCGACGAGTATGAAACGAAGCCCTCTTGGCGTAATAGGGGGACCGCACAAGGCCTGCGCCTACGAGTGCCACGATCCTATACAACTTACGTCAAACCGGGAGACAGTCAGGTACCATGGATCCTGGAAGAAGCGGGAAATGAAACTCTGTTTCTGACTCGTCGACCCCTGAGTCAGTCTCTGAACTCCGACCTCTTACACTGGCCGGGTTCCTGCAGAGTTCTATGAAGGGGCCATCGATTCAAGCGTTCTGACTCTGACATGGACACGGATAGGCTCCTGTGCAATTAATCTATGTACCGTTCAAAGAGCAGGAGAATCAAGAAAGCGAAATTAGTATTAAACGTGGAACTAGACTCGTCCACTGAAAGAGTCACTAGAACTGTGGATGAGTGCGGTGACCCGAAAATGTTATAGCTCCAACGGGTAGGCAGCCTGGGACACTATTGGCATTGTACAAGTCCTCTGACTGCGAGTTAGAAGTCACTGACCCCCAATGAGAGCCTCGATCTACCCTCTACTTCCCCGCTCGGTATAGGTGCAGATCGATCCACCCTAGATAACATACTACATCAAACCTCAGCACGCCATCCTAACCGACGGGCGATCACCACTGAATCCAGAAAAAGGGGGAGACTAACCGGAATAAACAGCCACGGAACCTGCTTCTCATACTCCTTCCAAGCCTCGCCATATCTCTCGCGACAGCGCCGGATATCCCTCCTCGCGCGGTGGATGATCATGATCGTAAAGAAGATAGAGTAGAACCACGGAAACGGCGAGTCGAAGCCTGTAATCAGGCCCCACGATATCGCGAAGAACCAGTCGCAGGTATAGTGCATTTTGCGGGCGATACCATCTGTCAGTTGAACAAGCCATCAGTATACGTATCCGGAGAATAACAGGGACTTAGAATGATTATTGGACGTACACCACCCATCGCAAAGGATCAACCCCCCATCAGCCGTCTTGATGGTCTTCGGGTTTTTGACACTGCGCCAAGGGAGCTGCGGGAAGGACTTGCGGTCAACACTTGCGCCGCGCTCTTCAGCGCGGAAGACATTCTTCTGGCTGTTGCAGGTGTCCCAGATCCAGTAGAAAAAGAGGTACAGTCCCGCCCAGATGATCAGAGTTACCGGGTTCCACCGGTAGGTTGAGGGATCGTGGTAGGCTAGGTATAGGGTGCAGTGGCAATAGCTCATGGGAACGCCGGCGAGATTCCAGAAGATGAGCATGAAACCCCATTTCTCGTAGTACATATCCCTAGAGACCCAAGTATCAGCTTTCTTGATTCTCGGGGCTAAAAGACATAATCTTGACATACCAGCTCGGAATTATTAGGTCCTCTCCCTTCGCACAAGCATTGGTGTAAAGGAAGTGAGCCATCAGCAAGAAACAGACTTCGCCAGAGACAAACCCCAGCTGTTCATACTGCTTCAACGCCGTCGCGAGCGTCAGAAGAAACAATATGAACCAGGGGATTCGCACCTCAAAAAACATCTTCATATCGATCCACTTGAAGAGTCTCGGGTTGAGTTCAGCGCCCATGAAAAAGTCATAGATATGGTTTCCAGTCATCCTGTGCTGAGCACCTCTCGCCAGCGCAGAGACGTATGCGATGACCGAAACCATCCACCCCGACGCAATCGCGACAGACATGATCGGGCCGAATTCGGTGATGAGTGCGTCAAGACGGAAGATACCAGTGAAGTGCAGGCCCAGGGCCAGGCCAATTGTGACGAACCAACTCCAGGCAGCAGAGCAGTAGTATGGGAGCTGGTGTCCATTCAGATGAGGAAGCGGTTTGCCGACGCGGTAGACTCCGGGCAAGTAGAGGTATGCAAAGCCCTCGAAGATGAGGAACGACCAGTAAATAGTCCAGGCCTTTTTGTGTGGGTATGCATGCTCATATGCTAGGTCAACAAAATGCACAAGGAAGTCGGTGATGGACTGGTTGGACTCGGGGAGAGGTAGTTTCCCATCGTAAACCTTTGCGCCGATGAACATATAGTACATCACGAGTGGAAATCCGACCATAAGAGCTGATACTCCAATTGGACCACCGAATTCATAGCGCAGCTTTTCAACCGGTTTTGCTTCGGGTCGGGGCTCGTCGTGAATGTGGCCATGGCGCCGGTTCCTGACCTCAGTGCTGAGCTGGTTAGCTGCACGGCAACTGTGAAAGAGAAAGGGAGGCTACCTTGCGACTGGGGACGACATCCTGCAATTCCTACTCGGGCAATCTAGCTTTGTTTCCGTGCGTTGCAGGTCCAATGTAGAACCATATTTCAGTTTTATATCCCCTACACCATATAGTTGCGGGCTCCGTGCTCGCCGCGGAGTCCGCGGCCGGCCCGGACACATTCGATGCGCACTCAAATTCCATCCCCGATTCCATCCCCGATTCCATCCCCTTTATAACTATAATTATCACAGATCGGTATTGAATAACCAAAACGAGTGCATTGGCCTAGATCGCATTGGCCCATCAAGAATTGTGTTCTGGTGGTTCGATTCGGCTGGGAAACCGCCGGTCTGGACAGGATTGTGTTCAGAAGCCTCTCAACAGCCGGGCCCTGCGCTGTTCTGACATCAATACATCACGGATCGGAAGACAGGTCTTCGTGCCTTAGCGTTTCCAGTGCAAGGAGACTGGATCTAGATGGAGGCTGCGCCATTGCCTCTGATGTCAGCCAAACTCAGCCCCGATCTGATATTCAGGTACGTACCTAACTTGGAATTCGATGACGCCATTTCTCATACGCGAACAGTACAGCACATAGGCTTTATTCGACTGTAGCCGACAGAGAACTGAAGATAACTGCAATGTGAGGTGGCCATAGTCCATAATTCCTTGTCAACCTCGACCAGCCTCATTTCTCACAGCCCATATCATCGACCTTCGGGTAACTAGTGGCTATCGTGCTCCGAGTAGAAAGTATCATGACGAGTGCAAGGCCAGAAAATGTGGCTCAATGTTGACTGTTTCATAAAAGAAAAAAAACTTGGTCATTCCGTAGATTATGAGGTCTTGGAATGGATTCGGCAAGAAGACAACCACCGGTGAGTGAGTCAGCTAAGCGCGGCAGCCACTACAAATCTAGCTACCTAACAAGATTAAGAACAAGAGCGCAACTTCCGAGTCCTCGCCACGAAAGAGATGCGGGGTGGCCTGTTAGATTCTTGAAATTTGGAGCACGAGTTCGTCCTGGTTCCCTGGTCCAGTAGTCACTAAGGCTAAATGATCGTCTACAGCGAATCCTATACACAATGCTAGTACTGAAATGCCCGCTTCGAAAAAGCGCTTGGAAAAGCTTTGGACTAAGACGAAGCGGGGTAAAGAAAGGAATTATTGAATCCTAACCCGCGCTAATTTATTCGCGTGCGAATCTGCGATGATTTTCTTCAGCATCTGAACACGACCACAAGAGCGACCCTTCTCCATTTTGCCCTTGTTCTACTGCTACAAGATGCAGTGGAGAATATGGTGAAGAGGAAATATGAACTGTAATAGCAGCGCTGTTTGTTGAAGTTGCGATGTGACCTCGAATCCTTTCCCACGTCAAGGTGAAGCCGCCCGCTCGAAACGGAATCATATATGCGGATGGCGGTGGCACGTAGGAGTTGGGACAGCGGTCTCTTAGTCTACCCCACGAGATAATGCAACCGATTGCTGCAGTCCGTATATTACCGGCATTAAGAGACTGGAAGCGGGCGGAGATCGACCTTACACTAATCAAGGAAATTAAGCTCAAGTCCAGCACTTGTTGCCAGCTTCGTAATCGGCTTTCGTCCGCCATGAACTCATACGGCGTACGGTTACGCGTCGTCGAGGTTGAGAGAGTGGTGGAGGCGAATTTGACGTCTCCAGAACGACGATCTTGGCTCCTCAGATTGTTATTCGGTGATCTATGTATAGGGCTGTCGAATCTACTCCAGCGTAGATTATCGAGTCGACCACGATCAGTATACTCTGAGTAGACAATTGGGGTACGAAACGGGCGTACGAGACGGGAGTACGGAACGTTACTTCCTCTTTGCGTAATCTTGGATACCGACTTGGGTATACAATAGTCTTTAAGAGCTCAGAGAGGACGGACAACAAATCCGATCCGATCCTGAATGGTTGGATAAGGCGCAAGGGCCCTGCATCGGTTATTGGACGGCCATGCACGCGAGCCTGCAACAAGGAGTACAGAATAATACGGAGTTCTGTATATTTGGCTGTATATTTGGCTGTATATTTGGTTTACCAGCCCACTGATCTTCTGGCTTCGCCAGTCACAGTGGCTCGAGTAGTGGCTCGAGTGCTCGCTCGGGGTCCCCAGGCCCCAATAGTTAATGGGAGACGAACTCTCTGGGCGCCACCTGCAGATGCGTCTGAACCTACTTCGAGTGCTGCGCACAATGCAGTGCACACCTGATCAGATTCAGGATCAGTCCTGTCTTGTGAGCCCGCGCAATCACCAGGCAACATATCCAGGCTGAGGTGGCTGTGGCTGTACCTGTGACGAGCTGATGATGACGACTGTACGGGCAACTATATGGAGTAGGGTGCTGGAGACTCTCTGGGACTCTGGGACTCTGGGACTCTGGAGCTCTGGAGATGGTAGATAAGACGAGTCCTTTCATGCGCCACAGACATCACAGGCAGAGAGACGGACGCTGACAAGCCCAACAGTCCACTAGCAGTCCACTGGCACTACTGCAGTCCAGTCCTTCCTCAACCAATCTACGGCCGCCGCTGTTCGCGCCTGCTCCATCTCCACAGTCTGCTAAAAGGAGGTCCCTTATTCGACTCGGGATCGTCCGTCCTCCGTCCCTTATTATCTGGCGCTTGTCTCGTCGGTCTGTTTGCTTGTCTGCAAACATACATATATCCATCTCCTCCGCAATTACTCGGGTCCGGTTGGATTTACACACTCTCTCTTTTCTCTCCTTCCAAATCTCCAAGACTCTCCCTCCGGCCTATGCCTTCTTGCCAACGGTGAACGTTGATGTCTCACTCATAATCACGATTCCCCACCAACACCGTCTACAATGCGCGACATGCCCTCAAAATTCGTCGAAATCCTCGACTTCAAAGATGCGTACCCTCGCATCTCCGACTCAGACGTGCGCCTCGAAGATGTCTTGGCCGACCACGAGGCCATCGTCAGCCGACCGGTCTCCTCAACACATACCTCCAAGGTCAGCCTCGACCGCGAACGGGTGGACCGTGCATGCCCAAGTTCTCCCACCTCGCCTACATCGCCGTCGCAGCGCTGGAAGCGGCTGAGCCAGATCCTCGCCGTCGCGCGGCGGCCAGACTGAGACCAGGTCTGATCGGATCGAATCATTCAACCACGGACCACAATAGACATCGTTCTCAGAGGTCCCCCTCGGGCCTCCTGGCCCCCGGATAGAACGACAACAATCGTCCTTCTTTACGACCGCGACTCCACGAATCACGATAACGATTATGAAGATAGCTAGGAGGCTTGCAAATCCCTACCAGATGACTCTGCTTCGCTTACCGACCCTTTGGCCCTTGATACCCCGTCCATGTTGTATTGCATAGATTGTGTGTCGCTCTCCTTTGCTTGTACCTTATAAAAAGTGTAGGGATGCGCTGCGCGGATAGTCCAATTTACAATCCCGTGGGATCACCCACACCGCATTCGCTGGCGACGAGGCTCGCTGACTCGCTTGTCTGAAGACACGTCCTATATCAAACATTCCAGCGTAGAATATGCAGTGATGCCTGTCTGTACTACCTTTTAAAAGTTCGGTGTCACCCTCCTGGCATAATGCAATGGGGTCTTTGTCGAGGTCGTACAGTACCGGCGCAATGATCCAGATCATCCTACTTCCGCGGATAACGCACGAGCTGAGCTCACGGCCAGGGGAGCTGCCATGAACAACATCGTAACCAGGACTGCGAGATGGGCTGGAGAATTATTACCGAACAGTCGGGGTTTACCGTCGGGGAATCACAACTTGGAAACGGTTGCCAAAACTTGGAAACTGAAACCTCGTCGGAAGAAACCCACTTAGATGGAACCCCAGCCTAACTCGTAAGGCCCTGCGCACGGCGATAATGGAGCATGGGCAATGGAGATTCGGCGATCGGCAAGACCCGCAGTTTCCTCCACACCCAATGATTCTCGGCATTTTCTCGAACTTCCTTAACTGTCACCAGTGAGATACCAGCAACGGGGCCTGGAGCAAATGTCGCGTATAGTGTTTGTAGATCATGCCTAAACACGCGCAGATAACGCATAGGCGGTGAGCACTGAGGCCGTCCAGCAAAGCATAGCGTATGGAGATCTTGGAAAATTTGGGACATTGTACGCAGAGTGCAGTGTCAAGACTTCAGAGTTTCATCCTGGAAAATAGTTAAGCCGACGCTTCGGCATGAGATCTGCCATCACATGCACGGGAGCATTGGGGCTTGCAGCTGAAGAAAGACGCGCACGAAAAGGAGCTTGAAGGTTAATGCACTTCGAGTTACTAAAGTTAACAATGGAGATTTACCCCGCAGCCAAATGAGATCTAACAGCTGGAGTCGCCGGACTGAACGCAAGATATTCGTGTCGTGTGGACGGTCTCGGGCCTCTCAACTGTAGGCATATCGGTCGGTTGGTGGCACTTAGCTGACACATAAGCGCACCCTGCCGCGTTTGGTTTCGTTGGGCCACCGTTGTAGAACAGGGATAGCTGTGATTTAGTCAATTGTTTCGAGTTTGCTTCAGCACGAAACAGTTTAGGCGGTGAAGAGCGAGTCTCAACCATCGGAAGCTAAACCCTTTTGGCGAATCACCAGCCCCGCATCAGCCACAAAACATGAGAATCGCGTCCAGAGCAACGATCTACTCAGCCCTGAGAGCATCAACACTAGACTAGATCAGTCAGTCTCTACGTCGGATCCAGATTTGTTGTCTCACTCACCACTGCGTAGCAGACACAAAATGTCAACGCCAAGTAGCAAAACGAGAGCCCCGCGCACTGTCTTCGAAGAGCAGCGCGAGGAGCTGGTCAGGGAGATTGCGAATGTGAGTGGCACGAACATCGGATGCTCTCTCCACGGCTAGTCGGCTAATCGCACCTAAATGTCTCCAGGGCATGGAAGAAGTCCTAGCAAACATCAACCGGCTGAGTCGGAACCTGGACAGCGTCATTGCGGTACGTTACCCCGTCAATTCAACATAAAACTTGAGCAACAATACGTGGAACCATCAGTCAAGGCGCGGGCTCATTATGAACCAGGTCGGTAACGAATTCGGGTCTGTCGAGGCGCTCTGGTCACAGTTTGAGACTTTCATGGGCCGATCACAGGAGGAAGTCGAAGGGAATCTTCGACAGAAGGAAGAGCAGGATGAGGGTCAGAGCGAATTGCATCAGTAATGACGGCGACATTCCGAATTGATACGAATAATGACTTTTCTATTCTAATTCTATACATTGCTGAGTCCTCACGTTGATGTTTAACTTTATCCTCATATCCATTTCTAGAAACAGTGGGTAACAGAACAGTTTCGTCATTTGTGTTAAGTACATGGGCAGCCGCATGCGCCAAAACACCTATCCCATGCATGCTAAAGTGCGGCCTTCAGCCGAGTCGAGTTCATGGCCACATCACTAATAAACACATAAATCAATCGTCGCCAAGGGTAACAGTCAGTCGAGGGCGAAAGGGAGGGGTACATTGTTTGGGTCATGAGGAAACATAAAAAACTCTGAAGGTTCGCAACAGAAGAAGAAAAGAAATAAATGGTGTGAGAATACCAACACCTCGACAGCCATATTGGCGTGTCCAGGCTGGGGACAAACAAACGCGGATAAAGTAACAGGTCGGACATCGCTCCGATACTTTTATCCAAATTCAGGGACAGGAAGAAAGCAACGGGAAAACAACGAGAAAACAAGGCGAGCTTGCTCAAGTGAGACGTCAAAGCAACCAGGCTTTGTATTCGTTTTAACATAATCGAAGCTGAATTTGCTGCGCCGCGAGAGAGAATCTGAAGACAGGAGGCTCACAGAATCTTGCAGCTGCGCTTCTTGATCTTCTTACCACCGATGGGCTTGCCACCAGGTTTTCCGGAGGATGACGGTAGGCGAGTGTCCCAGTTTTGCTCCTCGAGGGACACGACAGTGTCCACTGCCAGTTGAAAAACAGAGTCGACACCTCGCATCTCCTTACTGCTGCACTCTACATACGATGCATTCATCCGGCCGGCCACCGCCTGACCTTGCTCCGGCGTGACGGGCGTCAAGCCTTGTGTCTTTAGGAGCTCGATACACGTTCGCTTGTTGCGCAGGTCTGATTTCAGCCCAACGAGGATAATTGGGGTCGTAGGGCAGAAATGCAACACCTCGGGATACCACTGTCCTCGTTAGATAATCCTAGCGCGAAGGTCGGGGGTCTAACCTTATCCATAACGTTCTCAAGAGATGCAGGACAATCAATAGCAAAACAAACAAAGAGAAGGTCGGTCTCGGGATATGAGAGAGGGCGCAATCGGTCGTATTCCTCCTGGCCAGCAGTATCCCAGAGCGCCAACTCCACAGTTTTCCCAGACCTTCTATGAAGCGTTTGTGTGATATAGTTTTCAAATACCGTCGGGACATATTTCTGCATCCGTCAGTATCCCATAATTAGCTCAAAGGACGATACGTACTTCTGGAAAGTAACCCTGCGAATAACTAATCAACAGACAGGTCTTCCCACAACCTCCGTCTCCCACCACCACGAACTTCTTGGAATAGGCTGGCGGCTGGGTGATATTTGTCGCTTCCGATACCCTCCCACTGGACATGCTGTTATCTGTACTGACTGTGCCGTTGCTCACTCTAACACTCTGGCTGCGCATTCGGTTCTGCCGCGGAGCCACTGACGGCGGAGGAGTGACGAGAGAATGGCGGCGCGACGTCGCATAATATTGGTCATCGTACATTGAGCCAGACATGATGGCGGACGGAGATTTCTCTGGAATGTGCCACCCAGGCGAACGGATTCGTCAAATAATCGGCGAAAATACGATGGGAAGTATTGCCCGAGGCTCCACAGCCAGCACGTTCAAGCTGCAATAATTGAGAATGCGATACGGCGTGTTGACGAGAAGGAGGAAAAGGGTTCCGACGTCCTGAGGAATAGAAAAAATCCAAATGCGACTTCAAAACAAAGACAAGAAAGAAGCAAAGGGATGGTTGGCCTGCTCGCTATCTTGAATAATAAGGTATGGCGACTTTACGAGGAGTGAGGCTGGGCTGGGGTCTGGTCTGAAACCCCCAATAGCTGTTTACAGGCGGACGGCTGCCATGGCAACCTTCAACGCCGCGGCTCCAAACATGGGCGCATTTGCGACAATGACCTCAATTCTCAGCTCCCGCCTGTTACGCCTCTCAGTCTAGTCCAATCGCAATAAGCGTTCCTCGATCTGCTCACTATTTTTAGCAGATTCATCATACTTTGCCGCCCCGGTTGGCTGAGGCCCCTTGGTCGAGTCGTTTCGTGAGACGCGTATGAATTCCTGGCCCTCGGTCTCGCCCATCTCGAGCCGCCATGATCTCATCACCACCCCATCACGCCCACTTGATTGCGGCATATCTTGGTCGTCCGTGCCTGAATTCGCTCCGATTCTCGGTTCGATCTGGGGATTAAGCCTTCCGCGAACCCTCACTGAGTACGCAATCCTCAACAAGGGACCTCAAGGGGCCGTTTTTTCCTTGTTTTGCCGCAAAGAGGTAAAGTTAGAGTTGGAACTTGGGAACGAGATCTTGCTGAGATGTCTCCTCCCTGGCATTATAGTCTTTCAGGAGTAGATCTAGACGGAATCCAAGGTTTTTCTGTTGGCTACAAGTCATTTATCTGTTAGATTGTTTACTACCGTACAGAGTTCTCCGTACTGCTACAATGCCCCCTCTATCAATTTAAGGACCGGCCTGTTGCCTATTGGTTTTGATGGCCTAGCGCAATATATGGTAACACTATAGATGAAGGCGACCAGCACGTTCCTGCCCCACGTGCTGTTCCTGACGTTGGAATATATCTTCGCCTCCGCACGGACTGCCATATATCCCAAGCGTGGTTTCCCCAGTCACCATGAGGGTCAGTACATATAATTTCATCTTGTATCATCTTCCCAACAAGCAGTGCAGTTCAAATCTCAACCCCCAAGCATCAGAAGCCCAATACTCAGGCAATGGGCCATTCCACATTATGCTACTCGCTGTACGTTTAAGTGCAAGCATATACAAGAGCAGACTTGGCATTTGCACAGCCACCCAGCTTAATATTACCCCATACTTTCGACCACTGGGAGGGCGAGCTAGCAGTTGAGCAATGACCTCGAAAAGAAACCGGAATTGCGATCATAGATCTCCAACATGGTTCCCTCCCGCTCAACCGCCGCTGCGCAAAGACCACGAATGCGGCTGAGTAAGCGCACAGCTTGACATCGACATGAATGCCAAGAGTCAGCCTGTCCATCACCGCGGGATTCATTTCTAGATTTCTCTCTTTGCGAGACAGGTCACTTACTTGCTGATCCCGTCTCCTTTTCGCGTGAAAGCTTGGTTTCCGTCCTTGGAGAAGCACCCGCCTATTTGCTTCGTCCATTCCCCGTCGCAAGGGCATGCCGCAGATCGATGGGAGGAGCTCCTCTTTGCGCAACACATCGACTTGAATCGTCATTGACACCATGGGCCGCCCGGTAGTGGAGGGCCAGCCGGACGCTGGGTTGAGGAGTTTAGATCATTGTACGCAAGATTTCTGACCATATCCTTACTGGATCTGAAATTGACTTCTTCATGCTCTAGATCGAAATCAACTCCCTCCTTGGCGATACTGGCCCCGACAAAAGCTTCTCCCGTTGATACGATATGAGACCCCTTACCTGGCTTGGTGCCAGGAGAAGATCCGTACCCCGGCATTGGATTCGTATTTCGCATTCACAGCGAATCTCGGAACTCATACATTCTTTATGGTCTTTCTGCCGATCTTCTTTTGGAGCGGCTATCCAAGCTTAGGCCGGGGGTAAGTCGTCAAGGGAATTCATTGAAGCGATTAATTGACCCGCTTTGGTGGCTAACGGTGCGCTTCAATTAGAATGGTCCATTTACTGGCTTCCGGCGTGTTCTTCAGCGGCTTCATTAAAGACCTTCTCTGTCTCCCACGGCCGCTGTCTCCTCCTTTACAGCGAATCACAATGTCTGGCTCCGCGGCGCTGGAATATGGGTTTCCTTCGACTCACTCAACCAACGCCGTATCGGTCGCGGTATACGCTCTTTATTTGTTGAACTCGCCCGACTCGACTTTGAGTGACGGCCTAAACTTCTTCCTCCAAGGCATTACGTATCTCTATGTTACATCGATCGTCTTAGGCCGTCTGTACTGCGGTATGCACGGATTCTTTGACGTTGTCGTTGGGTCGGCGTTGGGTGTTCTACTGGCTGTTTTACATTGCACTTTCGAGACCGCTATAGATCACTACGTCCAGGTTGGTAGCGGAAAGCAGGTCGCACTCGTGGTTCTTGTCATCTTGGCCCTTGTCCGCATCCATCCTGAACCCGCAGACGATTGTCCATGTTTTGATGACAGTGTTGCTTTTGCGGGTGTAATGATCGGTGCACAGGTGGCATACTGGAATCTGGCGCGAGCGAATGCGACCTGGACCAACCCGCATCCAGCAACTCTTCCCCATTCAAGGTATGAGAGCCTCGGCTGGGTAACTATGGGCCTACGTTTTCTTATCGGGGTTGTGCTATTATTTGTATGGAGGGAAACCATGAAGCCCACCCTGTTACGCATTCTCCCGCCTGTATTCCGCGGGTTGGAGAAGCTCGGATTGGTCCTACCTCGCCGCTATTTTACAAACGCCTCGTGAGTTAATCTTCAGGAGTCATTAATTGCGGTCCGCTAAATCATATACAAGGCAATATACAACCGTCCCCTCTCAGCTAAAGGACCACGAAGTCATGCCCAGCTTCTCCGATATCCCCTCCATCGTGGACAATATCCGCCATCCGAGGCGCCGCGCAATTTCAATTGGCCCGCAATCAGAAGCCGACGCCTACGAGACTCTCGCATACCGTGAGAAGCGCAGGCGCGACAGTCTCTCTAGCCCATACCGAGGGTCTCCGGCAATAGATGCCAACAACGATGACGCCTCGACTTCTGGTACAGCCTATCCGAAGCTATCAAGGAAGCCGTCCAAGCTGGACGAGTATGAGCACATGATGGGGAGGGGTACGACCGCTATCGACAGATCTCAGTCTCCGGAAGGCACTGAGCCATTCCCTGAGTTCGTCGACCATGAGCGCGACGAAGAAGAGCTATTTGCGCAGATAAAACGTCCTCGTGTACGATACGATGTTGAAGTTGTCACGAAACTGGTTGTATATTCAGGTGAGCCGACTTCTGTTTTCACATGCCGTTCTTAGTATGGTGCTGACTGTCGTTCAGGAATCGCTTGGATTGTCATTGATGGCGCTAATGTGTTGTTTGAATGGATCGGACTGATGTCGAGTTGAGCAGCACGACGAATTCACGACAATAAGGTCAGAAGGCGCAGGCTTGCCAACTGTCATGTACATACCTTGGTTCTTGCTCCCGATTTATGATAGATTGTGATTGGCCAAATAGTCTCTATAGACTTAACGAATATGATCTTTACCCTAATAATACTGTACCTCTTATCCTGAGGCTCGTGGTGCGGCTAAATGGCGGGTCCCAATCTCACGTGACATAAGGGAGCGCACCGCCCGCACTTCGATCTCAGCCAACCTGCGGGCAGCTTCTTTCCTATTTTGTCTAACACACCTCTTGGTCTTCCTAACAGTCCGCGATTTCTTCCTAGTATCCTCTCATCCTCTTCTTAACCGCCCATTCTTCATGGAGATATCTCAAAATTGGGCGATTCTTGCGACCAGCTTTGTTGTATTTCTCTTTCGAAAGCTTTCAGTTGCCGCGAGTTTTCTCGTGTTGTTAACCGCGCTTTCATTTCTCGACTCTTTGTCGACACCGTCGCAGATACCCCTCCTCCTTCAATTCATTTTATTTCAACCTCAGTCTCGCACCATCGCACGCCATGGATTTCGTTACCAATGGCCAGCCCTCTCCTAAGGATACAGTTATGAACGACGCGTCTCCGTACGACGCTCTTCATCATCAACGAACTAATCGGCAATTCACTAGCGAAGACCTGGCTGATCCTAACTACGTCCCTAACCCCGTCCCATTCGGCGCGAAGAAGATAACGCCTGACGAAACTCATCGCCCTTTCTACCATATACATTCGAGAAAGCCTAGTCAAAGGCCTGATATGGTCCTGAAGCATCAGAAAACAGCTTACAGCACGACCCGAAGGCGTTATGATTCACTCTCCCCACCCCAATTCCAATTCACACGAGGACGAACTGGATCCCAACATGAACAGGCACCACTTGTGTTGCCCCGCGTCAATGAGATTCAGCCCTACCGATTGACCGCAACGACCGCTTCTCGATTGAACGCCACAACCTACAGCAGTAGTCTCATGAATCCGATGCGCTCGTCTGGACACGACTCGATACTTGGGGCTGGTCTTCGTGGTCGTGACCGTCCGCTCTCGCTGTTCGGATCCGAGGCTTCTCGCCAAGCTGCGATGATCCGACCTAGGAAGCGCGACCGCGAAGGCAATATCCTCGACACTACGGGCAGCATATTTGTCCGCAACAACAATGCCAATGATGGGCGCAACAATGACCAACAGCATATCGCGTCAGCCGACGCTGATAGTCCCGTTTTGAAATATTGCCGTGGTGGCACAGAGTCATCATTTAGTGCTGCTGTCGATAATATTAAGAAAGTAAATGGGGATCCAGTTCAACCTTTGGCGCAACGCCCTTCCTTCCACTGGCAGCGCGCTTTGCCTTCAAAGACGACCGACCCCGCAACTCCTGGTAAGCAAACAGGAAGCTCGACTGCTACAGGCCGTATTCCTGGCTGCTGGCCATCGGCATCGAAACATGGTTCGATGCCGCTACTTCCTGAGCCACAGCAGACCGCTCAGACGCAGCACCAAACCGAGTCTCCTGTAACTTCCCAAGAGATATGTGGCCAGGTCGACTTGCCCAGCAATGCAAATCCGGAGCCGGCCACCGTTAACCCTGACCAAGCTATTCTGGACGAAACTCCCTCTTGGACTCAACACTATTCTGGCGTTTATGGCACCCTACGGATAGCTTACTCTTTCCAGTGTGGTATGGTGCAGACTGTTGCAAATGCATTCCATGTTGCACTCGCTGCTGCCAGCACTATAACCCATCAAACGCAACAGGCGCTGGGAACTGTAACACAGCGGGTCATGGCCATGTACAGACAACGTCGCTTTGATCGTGCGCGTTCGCGTGCTCGTGCAAGCCCTGCCGCTCCGGCTCGGCAACCTCCAACTACAATAGCCTCTCCTGCTCGTGTGAACGTTGCGACACTGCCGCCTGGGCAGCAGGAGCGTGTGCGAATCAACCAGTGGCGTAGACGTCGAGGATTTCCTGTCAATGAAGAACTCCCATTCCCGAATATGACAACGCCAATGGGAGCTCTATTCTATGATCCGCAAATAATCACAACATCTTCGCCTAGCGTGCAGCGCAGTCTTGACCTCGTGGTAGATAATGCCTCCGGGGCTACTTTGCACAGGCATCCCGCGCAGCGGCGAACATCTGTGAACGACCGCGATGACAAAAACCGGCCTCAAGCACCCAAAGCTGGGATTCTCAAAAAGAATTCTCTGGTTCCCACCATGAGCCCCGCAACCCGACGTCGCCTCCTTCCTGGATACATCACACCGCGTGACCGTCGGCTTGGACTACAGCACAGGGTCCGTTTCCGGTCTCCCATAGTTCAGCCTTCGCCTTTGCGCCTTCGCCAGTGGGCTAATTCATCCGCCGAGTCGGGACCCGGGCTTGATGAACTGTTGCGCACACAGCTGAACGGAGCCGATGCGCCGTCAACCGTGGCTAGCGATCAGCGTACTGGACCCGATGAACAGCTATACGCGCAATTGGCTGCTTCTCTCGAGCCGTATGTGGATCCTTGGGCGCAGCCGCGCGACTTCACCAAAGGTACTCCTAGGTCTGCTGTCAAACTCGTCAAACCCAAGATAGAGCCAGTCCCCGACGGCCGGTCCGAGTCGATTTATGCAAAGGAATATGAAGAGATGCAAAAAATGAAGAAACTGGAGTATGGGCCAGTTGGACGACAGGTCCCTGAGGGTGTTGCCGTGCGTCCTCTCCCGGACAATTGGAAAGCTCGTCTCAAAGACCTCAAGAAGAAGGCGCATTGGGTAGAGGTTGCGACCACCCCGTCCGGCGAGTCTCTGACTCGGGACGACATCGACACATGCCTTACTCCAATGGCTTGGCTGAACGACGAGGTGATCAACTCGTACCTTGGTCTTATCGTTAACCACATGCGCCACGAGAATGGAAACGCGGGTCGTCACGACAAGCCACGCTACCATGCTTTTAATACATTCTTCTTCTCGAATCTCCGAGACAAGGGCTACGACTCTGTCAAACGCTGGGCTAAAAGAGCTAAGATTGGCGGCAAAGATCTTCTGGATGTGGATACTGTTTTCATTCCGGTGCACAACAAGGCTCACTGGACGTTGATTGTTGTAAAGCCATCAGCTAGGACAATCGAGCACTTCGACTCACTTGGCTCTCTCTCGCGCCGTCATGTTGAAACCGTCAAGGGCTGGCTTCGAGGAGAACTCGGTGACTTGTACGACGACGATGAGTGGGAGGTTCTTCCATCGGAGTCCCCACAACAAGACAACGGCAGCGACTGCGGCGTGTTCCTTCTGACAACAGCAAAAGCCGTAGCGCTTAATATTGAACCACTCGCTTATGGTGCCCGTGATACCCCTTTGCTTCGCCAAAAGATAGTAGCCGAACTTATTAACGGAGGGTTTGAAGGGGATTTTACCCCTGACGGTGCGCTCTGAACATTTAATCTTCCCGACTACATCACGACTGAAACGCAAACATGGGAATATATACACACACATATATATGTATATGGAGGAAACGCATTGACCGCGGCCGTATCTATAAATATCGCTAACGGCATTTGTACAGCGACTTTCAACACAGCATACTATATCTGATTTATTACCAGCGACACCTCTACGTTCATGGCCTGCCATTTTCTTCGTCGTTTATGCTTTCCATATTTTTACATTCTCGGTACAACAGAGGCTGGCGTTGGGTTCGGGTTTTGTTCTGGTTTCGGTGTTGGGGTTGAGCCTGGTGCTGGGGTTGGCTTAATTCATGCTTGGTTTTCACTTGGTTTTTTTATTTGGTCCAGGGTTCCCCGGTGTTTCGGCCGGGACTGCAAAGGCAGCGGCGTTTTTGGTCTTTTTTCTGTCTTTAAATACCCGTCGGTGGAGCATTGCTCCCGACATGCGCTTTTCTTGATGCAAATACATATCCTACCTGTTGTGCGGGTGCTGGCTTTTGATCAGGCTCTTCACCCTACACCAAAGCATGCCTCAGGCAATTTCAATGCCAGGACCACTGATAGGCTTTATGCATCTTTCTTGCTTCACTATATCCCCTACCTGTCGTGCGGGCACTGGCTACTTGTTGAATCCATACGACCTAAACGAGCTAAACATCAGATCACGCCACAGGTCTTTCAGTGCCTGCACGACGGGTATGCTTCCAGTCTTACTACCTGTGTACCTACTATGACCACATCTTTATTGACAAGAAGTTAACGTTGCTCCACATCAAATTCGAGAGATAGTAGGCGCACAAAATATTTGTAGATACTCTTCTGGGCCCGACTGAGCTGAGTTATTACACCTATAACATAAATTATACAAGTATAATTTATAGAAGCTTTAGGTAATAAAGGTAAAATTAATCCAAAAATACTGCTGGGAGTTAGAAAGTAGCGCAGCCCTTTGCGGGTCGAACTTTTAATATGTAGCCTTGAGTACGCGGAGGACATCACCCGTAGTTCTATGTGCTAAGTAGTAACAAATCTGGCATTTGGAGTAGTGAAGATGCTCATCATGGTCAGCTGAAGCTACGAACCGTCGCTAGAAAGCGTAGTATTGTACGCTGAACTTAAGTGTTGAGATATAAACGTATTGATTGGTAGATAAAAATACTGCAAGGTACTAATAGCGCTGCATCTTATCCAAGTAGCACGGCCTTTCGCACCTCTCCCCAGCGTCATCACCCGATGTCTGCCTCTTCCTGTGGGAGCTCCTTTTCGTCCGCTCTGAGGGCCGAACTCGATGCCGCTGGCCGGTTTCAATTGGGGCGTCACCTGCCGCTGACGTGTTGTAGGCAATCTCAATCCATTCAATTCCCATGTAGACGCTATCATCCACCTGCATGTCACCCGTCCATAGTCCACCGTCGCTCCACAGGTTCAGGGCGAGGATACTCGGACGATCCGGTACGCTCTTGGAAACGACCGCTTGTAACTCATCATCGGCATACCAGACGGTCTCGTTCGCAAACCAGTCCATACGATGCGTCACCCATTCAGACCAGGGGACCGGGACGGTCGTCACAACCTCGCTCGCACCGGGTATGATAATATCGTTCTCGGCGTCATAGTCTGGTTGGTTCGCGTAGTGGATCGTGTTCGGTGGATCAGACGTCAGGAACTCGACATCAGACTCGCACGTAGCTGAGCGATATGTGAAGATCCCAGCACAAGCACCCTTAGGTACCTCATTGACATCCGGCGTCTCATCCCACGGCCGTCTCGAGATTGCTTCACCCGACATAAGCCTCATACGAACGCGAATTGAGACGTGGAAGTAGTTTCCGTGCTGGCTCTCCACCTCTGCAGAAGACGAGTAGTCCTCTAGCCGAGTTGTACGCAGAACAAGCTGGCTGGCAGCGGGGAGATTAGGATGTTTGGCAAAGAACGCATTCGCGTCGTCGTTTACCATGGGAACCGTGCTGTCCGTCGTCTCCTGCCGACTCCACGACTGCGTCTGCCAATCTTTGCTGAAAGGTGTCTGAGATAGCGGCACCGTTTCCGCTTCCCAATGGCTCACTGTTGAGGGCCCGTAGCCGTCGCTGATGAGGCTCTGCGGGAGAGGGACATCGCGAAAGTCCCAGAATTGGTAGTCGGTGAAGTAGCCCGGCTCATCGCCAGAGACGATGTAGCAGTCGCAAGGGTAGTGACTGGGAATTCTGGGTGCGAGATTGGGAACGTTGGCAGCGGTGGTGGTCAAGGTTGTGTTGGCTGGTGGGAGAACGATCGATACGGTCGATGCTACTAGGGAGAGAACCGGGAGGGGATGGAGCGAAGGTCTGAGCCTCATCTTAGTAAGGGTAGAATAGGAGATGGACCAGATCTGATATCAATAGCTTTGGAACGAGTGGCATTGGGCGCAGTCCATCGTGAGGAGGGGCAGATCCATGATGCTGCGGAGGCGGATCGTACAGCCTAGGGAGACGTCCTTAGGAAGGAGCGTGGTCAGGTGCTTTCCAATATCAATAAAGGACAGTATCCTCAGCTGACATCCATGGTATTCCTCAGAAACCCTCTCCAAGACTATTTCAAGGTTGCTGTCTTCGTGTTGACTGCCAAGGCCCAGTTTGTATGCGAAAAGCGTTCCCCCGCAATGACTTTGGCACGGCTCAACGTTTGTGCTGTTATTCGCAGTCCAACTGAGGTCGATGAGTATATAAAGCAGTCTCCATGCTTAGAAACCGGTGTTAAACTGGTGTTAAATTTTTAAAGTTTTTGTTATTCTGTTTTTAGATTGAATATATCGTAAATATACGAGTCCCGCGCACATTACCTGTCTACTTGTCGTGTTCAAAGGATTAATATATATATCTGTATTTTCAGGAGAGTTGATACTGAAGATTGACCACAACCTTATAAAATCACACCGTTACTACGGTGATGAAATAAATTATTGAATAGGATGTTGTGTAGAAAAGAATTTGCCTGGTTACGGTGGGTTTGTGGTGGATGTTGTTGGAAGGCGCCTGGACAGGTTCACATTGTCCACCGTCTTCTGGTCTGCTTTTCACATCCAGGACTCATCTCTAGCCAAATATACCACTAGCAATCGTCTGATCATAGTTATTGATTGCGGAAATTGCTTTAACGTGAGCTCTCCGCCGAATCGTCGGGGTTCATACTGACACCATGCAGACGCACGATGTCTTCTCGACGCCCGATCTTCTTCAACCCCTTGGCCAGCTCCCAGAGAAGCGAGTTTCCACAGATTGATGGCCTCTCTAAGTTCCATAAGTCTCTCGCCGGCTACAGTCCAACACCACTTACTTCGTTGCCCGATCTTGCCGCCGAACTAGGCGTCCGCGCCGTTCTCGTTAAAGACGAAAGCAACCGGCTCGGTCTACCCTCGTTTAAAGTCCTCGGTGCATCATGGGGTTGTTACCGTGCGGTAGCAGCTTATCTTAATCTGCCGTTGACCGTTAGCCTTGAGGAGATGGCTGCGCGGGCGCAAGAGAAATCGGTGACGCTTTTGGCAGCAACGAAGGGAAACCATGGGCGGGCAGTAGCATTCATGGCGCGTACCCTGGGGATTGAATCCAGAATTTTTGTGTCAGAGACTATGGATGGGCCAACAAAGGATAGAATCAGGTCAGAGGGAGCAAAGGTGACGACGATTAAGGGCGATTATGACGCGGCTGTCTTGGAGGCACTGAAGGTGTCGACCGAGATGGATGGCGCATTGCTCATCCAGGACACCGCATTGGAGGGGTACGAAGAGGTTCCCTCGTGGATCGTAGAAGGCTATTCGTCCATGATGTTGGAGATTGAGAGTCAACTGGCAGAGATAGGTCTGCGCGCCACGGTCATGGTCACGCCAGTGGGAGTGGGGAGTCTTGCGAACACAGTGTCGACGTTCTGCAAGTCGAGAGAGAATCCGATTTCTGTGATCGTTGTTGAGCCCGATACTGCGGCTTGCCTGCACAGTAATCTGCTAGCTGGTAAATTAAGGCGGATAGAGACTTCGTTCACCATTATGGACGGTATGAACTGCGGGACTGTTTCGACGACGGCATGGTCAAACTTGCAGCGTCTTGTAGATGCTAGCGTTACTGTCTCTTGCTACGAGAGCCACCAGGCTGTGGGATACTTAGCCTCGCGCTCAATCAAGGCCGGACCCTGTGGTGCGGCGTCGCTGGCAGCACTGAGACGAGTTAAGGAATGCTCCGAGTCACTACTGACCGAAGATTCGGTTGTCGTGCTGCTGAGCACAGAAGGACCCCGCGACTACCCTATCCCATTGGATGTGTCGTCCGACAATGCTGTTGAGATAGCGAGCACGCTAACGAGAATCAACTCCTCGAACCCCACGCTATCCCTCGCTGACGGCGTAGGAGAAACCCAGATCTGCGATTACCTGCAAGCATGGTTCGCACATCGCGGAATCGAGTCACATCGCGTTGAACCAGTTCCTGGCCGACCTTCTGTCGTCGGCATTCATAGGGGCAGCGGGGGAGGAAAGGCGCTCATGTTCAACGGTCATATCGACACAGTCAGTCTAGCAAGCTACGAGACAGATGCACTCTCTGGCGCAATTGGCACCAGGGGCGGAAAACAGGTGGTCCTTGGCCGAGGGAGTCTCGACATGAAGGGCGGGCTCGCAAGCGCATTAGCGGCTCTTTCAGCGATCAAAGCCAGTTGCGAGCCCTTGCGTGGAGATGTCATTATTGCCGCCGTCTCCGACGAGGAGGACGCATCCCAGGGGACGAGGGACATTCTAGCTGCCGGTTGGAGGGCTGACGCCGCTGTTGTACCTGAGCCTACGAACGAGATTATTGCGCATGCGCACAAGGGCTTCGTTTGGGTGGAGGTCGATATTCTCGGCGTGGCTGCTCACGGCTCAAACCATATCGACGGAGTCGACGCTATTCTCCATGCTGGGTGGTTCCTGCAAGCTTTGGAGAAGCACGCAAGCAGGCTCCCCATTGACGATATCCTGGGGCCGGCGACTCTGCATTGCGGGCTAATCCAGGGTGGAGAGGAGGCGTCCTCTTATCCAGCCAAGTGCACCATAACAATCGAATTCAGAACAATCCCCGGTCAAACACCTCAGTCAATAATATCTGATATCCAGCGCTTGCTGCTTGAGATTCAATCCTCAAAAAGGAACTTCAAGTTCGCAGAGCCCCGGGCTACGCTCGCTCGACCAGCTCACAAGATCGACGTGAACCATCCGCTTATCGAGAGCGTAGCGGATTGTGCGAATATGGTGACTGGAATACGGCCGGGGATTCAAAGTGTGCCGTTCTGGTGTGATGCTGCGCTGCTGAGCGAGGCTGGAATTCCCTCCGTGATCTTTGGCCCAGCAGGGCACGGGCTGCATGGGAAGGAGGAGTGGGTGGAGGTGGACAGCCTTCTCAGACTCCGGGGTGCTTTCGAGAAGTTGATAAGGGATTTTTGTGCCTGATTCCTTTTTGATAGTTGACTCATTCGTATGGCATAGCTCGGCAGCATGTAACGATATTAAGTGACCTTGAAGGATAAAATATAAACAGGCCAGGGGCAAGGTAGCTGATATTCTCTTCAGTTCAGCGTACGCTTGCTGCTGGACAAGATTGGCCCAATTCGGTAACGGCCTAATGTTAGAAGAGCGCGTTGAGGGCTATCATTATGTGTAGACAGTCAGCAAAAATCTAAGTCGAATACTAAATTTTCATTTTTATTCTTATTTTTATTTTTATTTTTATTTTTATTTTTTTTTTTTTTTTGATAATTAGCCGATTCAAGAGTGGATGGGGATTATCTGGTGGTATATGGACGATAGGGCAGCCCGACGAAGAACCGTGGTTTATGATTGGTTCATATGTCCGAGCCTTGAAATTCCGGCAGACATGATGAGTCATCGTCCAACGGCGCTGGCAAGAGCCAAAGCAAACTTCACCAAATCACAAAACCAAGAGAACAGACCTCGAATGTTTCTTTATCAGACAATCTCCACAGCGCGAATCTCTTTTCTTCCGTAGATCTCACTTAGCTTTTTGGCTATGGAAAATCGAGTGGCGCCTTACGGCAGCTTCATGTCCCTGCAGCATCTCCAAGCTGAAGATGAACGTGGGGTAACTGCCCCGGCAGCCCCAGCCGGTGGTGGGTGGCCGACTGAGGAGGACATTTTCTTTGACTGGGAGTTATACGGCATACAAGATCCCAGCTGCAATCCCGAATTCTTGCCATATGAACAGGCATCTCGGTCGACGGGGACGCTGGACTTTACTGCTACGCAATTCGAGCCGCAACGAGCTTCGCTCTCTGGCGGTGATTCGGCGTCGGCTATCGCCAGTAACCCTGAACCCGAAGGATGGGGCTGTCTCCAGGTTGGGCCAGGTACTACAAGTACTCCAATTGTGCCGTCGGGCTTCAACAATGTTGCCGAGTGGTTGGATGGCGCGTATCGTCCCCCAACACCCTGCGACCACTGCCGTAGACATCGGCTGCAGTGTTTAGTTCTGCGGCGCACATCCCATAACCCCAACCCAGTACCGTCATGTTCCAGCTGTGTGGGCTTGTTCCGTCCATGCAGCTTTGGGCGCGGAGAGAAGCGCCAGCCGTCGGGGTTTGAGACGCTGTCTCCAGTCCTGGGGCATCTTCACGGCGTTATTGAAGAAGGGAATGAGAATGAATGCGGGGAGCGCAAACTGGACTCCAAAGAGTCGAAGCAGTTTGTCAGGAAAGGAGCGAGGGTGTTACGGGATTGGTTTTATCAGAATGAGCACTGCCCGTATCCGTCGGAAGAGGAGAAGGCTCGACTTGCAGCGGAGACTGGGTTTTCGAGGCAGAGGATCTCTACTTGGTTTGCGAATGCCCGGCGGCGGCATAAGCAGCAGAAACAGGCTAGAACGTCTACCCGGGTGTTCCGCGCTGGGTCGCCGATGCCAACGAGTGAACTGGCCTCTATGACCCCGATGGAGCGCTGGCAGGCGTCGCCGCCTGATGAGGAGCCAGTGTCGGAGGCTATGATTCGAGAAGCGATTGCTACATCCTCTGGTTCGGACGTGTCAGGTTGTCGAAGCCGGTTCGAATCGCCTTTAACTGATTTCTCGTCTGGGTTGGAAGGGTCATCACTCGCCTCGTCAGTATCAAGTTTTGGTGTACTGGCATCAGACGCATCCGATAGCAGTTCATCGGCTTGGAGTTACAAGTCAGGAGATGGGCCACTGCGGCCACGACCGTATCGCCGTCCATCATCTGGACGACGAGGCGGACGAAAACGCGTTACAGAAGACGGCCATTACCAATGTACGTTTTGCATGCAGTCGTTCAAGAAGAAGCACGACTGGTCGAGACACGAAAAGAGCGTCCATCTCCCGTTAGATGTCTGGATTTGCACTCCAAACCTCAGCGAACTGGAAGATACCAATATACCTTTCGGGAAATGCCGATTCTGCGACCATCAGTCCTCAAGTCCGGAGCACTGGGAGAGCCACGACTTCCGGGAATGTGCCAGCAAGCCTCTACCAGAACGCTCCTTCAGCCGCAAAGACTATCTCTGGCAGCATCTGCGTAAATTTCATGGATGTACACGATATCCGGTGCCAAACCTTGAAGCCTGGCGATCGGCGCAAACCGATATTCAGAGCCGCTGTGGTTTCTGTGCAGCATCTTTACCTAGCTGGTCGGCGCGCGCTGACCATCTAGCGATCCATTTCAAAGATGGCTGTCGGATGTCGCAGTGGGCGGGCGACTGGGGATTTGAATTCTCGGTTCTTGCGAACCTTAGAAACGCTGTTTTGCCGATGGAGCGTAGCCTGTTGAGTATGGCATCGACCTGATTCACCTTACTAGGGTTGTACAAATTTCATGTCAAGCCTTGAATGTCGACCTGTGTAATACAAAGATAACGGAACAAAACCTGCATGGTTACGAGCCCGTCTTATGTTGGATGACGTTCAGGCAGACTATCGGTTATTTATGTTGACCAATTGGACCGTTTTGTAGCCTTGTGTAGCCCTGCGTCTTTGGTGGCGATAAGGTTGGCTTGGCCGGTGATTGGTGGTCGTAAAGTCAGCTGGATGCGGATTTTGCGCTAAGCAGGCTTTAGATTTCTCATTCAGCGCTAGTCCCTTTATGGTCTCTTGGCCTGTATTGTCATCGGCTTGTATTGTGTAACATGACATTACATGATATGAGTACATAGATGGTAGCTTCAACAATTGTTGTCAAGCTAAAGCAGTTTGAGCATCAAGAATTAATAGTATGTCAGCTAGGATATCAGAGTCCTAGAGAGCTGAATCATTATGATTAATCATGGTGAATAAGTGAAAATGAGTCGACTGTGTCCGATCGTTTATGTTGTGCCAATGCCAAGTGGCGCCGCGCTAGTGAAAGGAGGGGCGCACGGCCCTAGCCTCCTTTCTTCGCTCAAACAGCCAGACTCACACAACCCAACCCGCCCCATCTCTTTCATCCCGTTCTACCCGCTGACTCCCCGTCTGCTCACCACCACCGCTTCTGCCATCACCACATCCATCACTATCCATAATATCATCAAAAAACCATCTATAACATCGTCAAAATGGACCTCGGAAGCTGTTGTTAGAGACTTGATGACTATCTCTCGTTCGTGTCTCCATATATCGCCGTATCGATCCACACTACTGGTTTCGTCACACCACCCTCATCTACCAACCCCATCACCGTCCCCATCACCATCCCCGTCTACAGCATGACCGCCACTCTCGAACGCAGTCTCTCTCGCACCTCCAGTGTCTCTATGCCACTCTCGCCTATGATCTCATTCCGCCATGAAGCTACAACTCCTATCTCCGAATCATCCCTTTCTCACATCCACGAGCGGCTCTCCGCCATTGAATCCCGTCTCCTCGAGCTAAGATCTACCGCTCTGACTAAGGATGGATACGTCGACCGACGCAATCGGGAAGATGAGCATATCCGTCGAGAATTCGAAGCCCACCGATCCATCAGCAACAGAATCGACCTGAATGTTGTTGCATTGAGAGCGGACGTTGGCCAGTTGAAGTCAGGAATATTACAGCTAAAGTCAAGCCTCGGACAAGCTGGGAATGAAACCGTCTTCCTTCGCAGCGATGTGGATCGACTGTCGAAGAATGTCGACCAGATCCAGGTTGATTTAGAACATATGCAGACTGACGTCTGTGGGTGTCGTGTGGAGATTAGTAAATTGCAGTCTGCCATCAGCCAGCTTCGCACAGAACTTATCACATTGCAGCATGAGACGTCGCGGCATTTGAACTCCTTCCTCGAACGCTTTTCCCTTATCGAAGCGCGCATGAAGCACTCCGAACGTGTCCGGTTTAACTCGCTGGCTCATACTACCCACGCACCTATCACACCTGTTCCTATTGTTGAGGAAGATGGGTCCTTGCGTTGGCCGGATTATTTTCCCAGGACTGTGTGGAGGTTCTGGTGTTTGAAAAAACGCAGTCGGCGTAAGTCACATAAGTGAATACCCCCCCAAACCCTTCTAACACACTCTAGACAACCGTTTGGCACAACTCGCCGAATTTTACCAGCTGGGTGGATATGAATATTGGGGCCGCATGCATCAGACAGATGGGATGTTCAGTGATAGCGACTCTAGCGATTCCAGCGACTGCCCTTCAAACCTCACCCGCGCTGAAGCGGTTCGCATGTTCCCGGAAGCTGCCCATCAAGCTCTCGCCGCAACCCTGGGTCTCGTGTACTATAAAATCCGCAACGAGGTGGGAGACCACCCTTTATCTCCCATTCAGCGCCCACCGAAGCGACATCAGGAAGAGGTGGCCTCCGTCTCGTCAAGTTCCAAGCAGAAGCCTGTCAAGATGGCTCGCCGTCCGACGAACCTCTCTCCTACCGCCCTTCACAAACTCATCACTGGAGGTCCATCGCTGGAATCCAAATCCCTGACATCTGAAGAATCTGCCAAACTCGGTTGGAACGCTAACGCGACCGAGATTTCGGATGATACGATGAGCAAACTCCGGGGCATTGTTTCAGAAGAAGTCGGGACTATTCTCCGCGCATTAGAACGTGGTCGACTGAAGATCGTACCTAGCAGATCTGAGCGCATGGAGATGAGCCCCACAGGTTCTCGCTCTAGTTCTCGCAATGACAAGGCTCCTGCTGTCAAGGATGTGGAACCCACTGTTCCGGACACAGTTCCCACTGAGATTATCTCCCTTTCCTTGAGAAAGGACGTGCAAAAGGCAGAAGTGGGGATTGAACCTACCATTCCTGATACTGCTTCTGAGACTACCAGCGTGTCGACTTGAGCTATACAGCTATTCTGCTGCTGTAAGATTTTATACCACAACCGCTCCTAGGACTACGTGGGTATATCTAGCAGGCCTGGCCATTCTGTCCGACGATCATGGAAGAACCTTTGTTCGTTGATGTGAAGGATGCATGAGGTCGAATATATCGCATTTGAGCCTTAAGTCAGGCCGTGGTTACCAGGATCGACCTTTCTGGCGGAGATGGAGAATCGTCTCCAGCCCTGGTCATTGTCTAGCTTGCTAAAGTGCGTACAATGATGAGGAACCGAAAAGCGTGAAGATTCCACCTGCTTTGGTACCCTCAGCTGCCAGGGCTCTGTGCCCTTCTGGATTGCTGGAAATCGAAGACGAACAGAATGGTTCACTATGGTCATCTCCGTGATCAACATACATCGGTGCCCGCCTCTATGAGTGTTACCTTGTGGATCCGTTAAGGACTGCATCGTGATGTTTCGAGGATCATGTGCTAAACAGCTAGTGTGCTAATCATGTATCCATGCTGTGCGTTGTTTTTGTCTCATGTGAGAGTCGACTTTGCGGTTTCGTCTAGGACCACATCGCCTTGACACTTTGATTTCTGAAGGCCACGCTTGCTTTTGACCATCTCTGATGAAGGCTGCAGCTGGCTAGACCCTTTGTTGAATTTCGATGACGGTGACTCGCTCCTATTTCTCTCAGTCGCACATCGCAGTCAATCGCGTTAAGTGTTGCTGGACGGTTTTAGACCTGCCTTATGAACAAGCATTAATAAGGCGTCTTTGTTGCACTTGATCTTGTTTAGATACCCTTTGGGCTGCATCATTAGGAGTTTTATGATATCGTTTGGTTTGGGATATGAGATTTGTTTTTGAATTTTGCGTGCGTGGCGTACATTGGCGTACTGAATTACTTGACTACTCATCCATTAGCTATTGAATGGCTGTTGTTAACCATACCTAGTATCCCAGTCGATTCGATCAGGCGATTGAGTTTGTCTACTGCACTCCGGACCGTGTCGTGTCGCGTCGTGACGAAGCATTCGCTCGCCTCCTCGCACTTGACTAGACCGGAGTTCGTATAAGACCTTCGCGGGTTTTAGATTCTCGTGTATGAGTTTGGCCAGCCATGGTAGTAACCAGCGTTCTTGCTCGACCAATCGCGCTACTTAGTCTTACAGTTCGTCCGGATTCCATACTTCGTACACTGGATCTGTTTAATAACATTTTAGACCCACTCAACTTAGGTAACGCGTGCCCCAATCCATCCCATCATGCACATATCGTACATGTCGAAGTATATCACAGCAAGATTATCTACAGGTATTCGTGTCCAGATCAAACGTCACGAATCATGACGGGATCACACCGCTAGCTGGAACCCAATAAATCCTTCTCCAAAACCTCCAGTATTTTTCCTTCGTCGACGTTCGGGATATTCACTGCACCCACGCCAAAGAGCGCCTCTGTATCTTCCAACTGTTCTCCGTCATTTGCGGCAGTCACTGCGGATGCAGTTCCAGCTGCCGCTTCGTCAGGATGAGCTCGTAGATATTCCGCCTCTAGAATGAACCGTTGTTTCAGGTTGGACTTTCCAAGAGGTCCAGGCCCTGACTCAGTGACGCAGGAGGTATCAGGGACAGGCATGAGCGGATTCTGCAGAACGTAAATGGTAGGGAACTCCAGTACGACACGGTCTTGTAGAGCGGAGGTGAGGGTCATTCCAGGGGATAGAGGAGCGAGAACCGGACGTTTTGTTGTGGTGCGGGGGCGGTGGATGTAGAAGAAAACCGATCTGTAAGGTAAGGGGGGCTCTGTTGATGGCGATGGTAATTCTGATGTCGGTTGTGTTGTGTCGTCTTGAGCCGGTGTAGGGTGGTTGTTTGAAGAAAGGACGTGTGGCTGAGCGGTCTCCGGCATAGATTCAGAAAACGACATGTCTGATTTAGGCGGCTGGTGTGTTTGCGATTGCGATTGTGAGGGCTCTGCATTTTTGTCGGGCTCGACGTTCTTGGTCTCCTGCGTAGATTCCTTCGCCGGTTCCTGCGCGGACGCGAGCTTGGGCTCTGATTTAAATGTAGACTCCTCAGTGCGGACCTGTCTCTCCTCCCTCGTCAGCGGGAATGCGCGATCATATGCCTCTGCAACAGTCGCGGTCTCTGCGCAATTCATCCTTTTCGTCCCGTTGTCCGTCACCCACTCGATTGTCCATTGCAGACATTTCTGCCTATACCGCAATAACAGTTAACAAAGTCCGACGTAGGAAGATACGTGAATAATGTGAACACTCACTTTGTATGCCACCTTGAGCCATTCATCTTCGCCCGACTCATCCCCTTCGGAGCCTTGATAACCCTCACCCCTGCCTCAGCCGCTCGCTTCAGAAATCCCGCTTCGCCCTTCGCCAACCCCCTCTCAAAACCATGACCAATACCATTCCCGGCTCCAGGGCCCGCGCGCTTTCTCTTCCTCCCATCCATAGCATCAGCTTGCCCCAGCTCATCCTCATCCAACCCCACAATTCCCGGCTCCCTAACTCCCTGTCTCCCATCAACCACTACGCCCCTGTTCTCCGCATCGCGGCTTGCTCGCTCTAGCCGTCGCTCGATACTCGTAATGAAATTAAAGTCTCGATCAAAGGCGGATTCCGTGGCGAGCTCGTTGCGTCGTAGGTACGCGGCTGGGTCGCGTACTCCGGAGCACTGCGACCAGAGCTTGTGGCGGCGCGTGCAAGGAAGCGAGCAGGTTCGAGTTGAGCATCGGGGACAGCGGTATTTGGGGGGTTGAATATGACTGTTTTGCAGAGAAGATGTTAGTTTATTGAGCCTGAGTGTGTAGGTTGATTTGCCATGTTGGAAGGGACGGACCAGATCGCGCAGAGATTCGTAAGGAGGGAGTCTTCCTCAGACATCTTATGTATTAGTTAAGAATATAAGACGTATATATGCAGATGATTAAAATTTAGTTTGAGTATCCCAGTAATAAAGCAAACGAGCAAGAAGCTGAGATGTTGTTTAACTCCAACCTGGACAAAGCTGGAGAACGAAAAAAGCGACTCTTATCGATAGCAACTGTGTTTGCCTTGATGCCTTACAGCGCTCTGTGATATCTGCCTTCTGCCTCAGGCTGCAAGATGTTGTCATAGCTGCCCAGATTCTTCCAATCTCCAACCATCGTGGGCTGAGCAATTCGGTCTTAGAGTTGAGACCGATGATTACAAATCAAAGAGAGACGAAATGGATCGCGACATCGTGCGACTTATGTTTCAATCGGCCATTATGTGATTACTCACATTGCTCCGGCCGGTGGATGAAGCCATTATAAAGCAGACGACCCCGCAGCTCCTGGCAGCTTCCCACAGTCATTCTTGCTCTTCATACCCTCATCCCATATTTAGTATTATAATAAAACCTCCTAGGTAATCACAATGGCCACAAGACCTTTTGCCGTCATCGCTGGCGTTGGCCCAGGGACAGTAAGTCCATACCTTCCATAAATCTCTTTCCAAACTAACAGCCTCACAGGGCGCAAGCATTGCCCGCAAGTTTGCCCAAGCATACTCTGTCGTTGTGCTGGCCCGCAACCCATCCAACTACCACGGGGTCGTGGACGAGATCAACTCCTCCGGAGGCCAAGCACTGGGCATCAGCGCCGACGTATCGGACAGTGCCAGCGTGCAGAGCGCATTCGAGAAGATCTCACAGCAGTATAAGGACACGCCTCTGGCAGCAGCAGTGTTCAACTCTGGCGGGGGATTTGTTCGGAAGCCGTTCTTGGAGTTGACGGAGGAGGAGTTTGCGGGTGGGTTCAAAAGTCAAGGGTGCGCCTTCCCTTATCCAATATATTATTCGTCTTGTCTGAAGGATTGAGAGCTTTACTGATGACAAGCACAGAATTGGCGCATTCAACTTCGCGAAAGCGACCCTTCCCCTCCTCCAGAAGGCTACAGGTCTCCAGCACCCGCCAACTTTAATCTTTACCGGCGCAACCGCTTCCGTAAAAGGATCGGCAAACTTCTCGGCCTTTGCAACAGGTAAATTTGCCCTGCGTGCGCTGGCGCAGTCTTTGGCCCGGGAATTCGGGCCCAAGGGAGTGCACGTTTCACATGTCATCATCGACGGGGTGATTGATATTCCCCGCACAAAGGGCTGGGCAAATGAACATGAAGATGGAAAACTCGATCCTGGGGCTGTAAGTAAACACCGATGCAGATCGTGCATAGAGGCGGGTTACTAATGGACATCTGACGGGCAGATTGCGGACGCGTACTGGCATTTGCACACGCAACCGCGCACAACGTTCGGTTTTGAGCTGGATTTGAGGCCTTACGTTGAGAAGTGGTAGACACTTCAGTTTCTTGAAGAGGAATTCTAGGGATTGAAGAGGACCTGGTCGCTTACCACTGCTTTCCTACTCGTTTCCTGGCCTGGTCTCATATAATGTCTTAAGCTGCAGGATTATTGAGCCCAAAATTGAACTGGCAATAAATTGACATTGGGATATGATTCTGAAACGGCTTAATCCTGCAACCAATTCAGCCTCGTCTTATGGAAATTTTTATAATGTTTCTGGTAGTATCGTGCTGCCCTGGCCACTTAGGGTATGGACTAGAGTGAGCAGCAGCCAGGCTCCTACAATAACTAATAATATTCACGGCTGTGCAGGAGATATGGATGCCTGGCATCTTTTCTGTGTTGTGCTGCCGATTTGCACTAAGATTCAACCTAAACTACAACCCTACCGATAGGCAGCCGTAAGAACACTAAACAGATCCACTTACCCAGCTAAGCCATGATTGAGAAAGCTTAAAAGACCTTCAAAAAGGACCTTCCAGGGTCTCGATGCAAATATGCAGGCTCTGCCAAACTCTAACTGGCACTCATTATAAGCCCTTCGCAGCGGAACGCTGCACAAGGACTAGAGTTGTCTGGAGATTGGATATTGGCCTTTTTTTTGGCCGCGTCATCATGGCGCTAGTTTTGAATTGCAACGGAGAGCATGTCTGCCAGCCTAGCACTTCGAGGACGGCGCTTTCATCAAAAGTCACGCAAAGGGTGTCAGCAATGCAAGCGCAGGAAAGTGAAGGTATGTCGGGATGGGAGAATCTTCTCGTAGTTGAGTTCTGAACAAAGACTAATCGAAAGATAGTGTGATGAGAAAAAGCCAGTGTGCGACAAGTGCAGAAGATATGGGGTAGATTGTTCTTTTGCTCCTCCAAATCGCATCGGGATAGAAGAAGCATTAGCCTCATCCAGAAGATCCATCTCCTCAGATCGGAATACAACTTCCTGCTCAAGCTCCAGGACAAGCCGACAGAGGTCGCCGCGCTGGATTCCAGTAGAAGCTCCACATGCGCCACCGTCTGCAGGATTCGAGCTTGCTATCGCGGACCTGGAGCTGCTCCATCATTACACGACCTCAACCGCTTACACATTCTCTCTCCATCCAGCACTGCAAACCCTGTGGCGCGTCGAGGTGCCCCGGATAGGATTCACGGCGTCCTACACCCTGCGTGCGATCCCGGCTATCTCTGCTCTACATCTCGCTGTTCCCCGTTCACGAGGAGAGAGCTGTACATCGCACAGGCAAGCGAGCACCACGGTGCAGCACTCCGGCTTGCCACGCCTGCTATACCGAATATCAACCATGAAAATGCGCCGCCGCTATTCCTCTTTTCAGCATTATCTTCCTTCATATGCTGTGCTAAGCCACTGAAACTAGGCAACTTCCTCCTCTGGGAAGACCACGAGATCGCAAGCTGGCTGCGGGTTCCGCATGACTTTCTGCTCCTGCTGAAGGGGCACCAGCCTCATGCGCTGGTTATAGTGGGGTATTTCTGCGTGTTGTTGCATCAGCTGGAATGGATGTGGTGGATGAAGAACTGGGGGACGCATATCCTATCGCAGATCTACCATCTGTTACCTGGACCGATATACAAGGCTTGGCTGCAGTGGCCGATGGAGCAGATTGGGTTTGTGCCGTTTGAAGAGAAATTATAACTACAAAGTAGGGCTTAAATGCGAAATAATATGCATTTTCATGCATAAAACCTACCTTTTTAGCCTATCTTTGTTGCCATTCCAAAAGGATTCAAATAAGAGTATCACTATGTCTCTTCGGATTAGGCAGCTGGTTTAGGGTCATTAACCTTGACAAGGTCTGTACTTGGATCCTAATGGGACTCTAGTAGTTTTTGATCAAACGCTTGAAGATCTTTCGCAAAATAGTGTGATATGACCTGTAGCAATTCAGAAACCCCATTCTGGGAGTGGTAATCACATATTCAGGGCAAAAGCTAGCTGCATTATGCGAGCAAATCTCGAGTATATCGACATGTCTGATCGTCGTATATATTTTGGAATTTCCGAGAAGCAGAGGACATTCAATGCCCTCTGCCCTATTACTGTGGTGGATAGGGTAACCAGGTACTAGTATAAATCATAGTAGGTTGTATGTCGAAAGAGTGATACGAGAACGTCAAAAGATTCGACGCACTCTTTCTATCTGAGAAACCAGCTGAGGAGCCGATGCTACATAGTGTCTAATGCAAAAACCTCAAGACAAATCCAGTCCACTGCCCCTCCCATATAGAATTTCCCCGTATGGACATGCAGGCCCCAACGTGGAGATCTAGTTCGCCCTCAGTAACCAAGCTTAAAGCCGCCCCAATTCAGCCGTGAAAACGTGCCCGATGGGTCATAAATCTGCCGAATGTCCCTCATGCGCTGCACGTTCTCAGCCGGAAACCCGACAAAGGGATCCTGCCATTCGCCTGCGTCACCCATGTAGATAAACTCTCTTGCCAGATTGTTGCGCTTGTTGTTTGCATGCAGATGCTCTACCAGGTGACGGACCCAAGCCTCGACGCGAAGGCTGTCCTCGGCTCTATCCCATCCAGTGGTGACTTGCCACCCTATGGAAATGTTAATCAATGCTCAGGGTGAAAGGGTATTGACATAAGGAAACGAACGGCACTTACAGATGAGCGGCTCCTCAAAAACACCCCAGGTATTACCGATCTGGTTGGTCTTTGCCACAGAAGCGGCGCTGGCGGGGGACAGGTTGACACGAAGGTTGGGTACAGGCCCTGGATGTCGGCGATCTGCGCCACCGCTGCTTTCCAGGTCTCGAACATGGAGTGATGGCCGAACACGATACTGGTAGGGTAAGTATGTGGCACAATTCTCCCTCCGGTAGGTAGAGAGGAGGAGAAGCAGAAGCAGTGGAACGTACCGGAACATTTGCTTAGGAGAGTCAAGATTCGAACCCATTGTTTGGAGGTGGTGACGTTGTGAGCCTTGGAGGTTCCAGGAATGGCAATAAAGTTTGCGAATCGCGGCGGAGGACTGATTATGCCCTCCTGCACACCGAGAATGACTGCTGAGGCCCTGGAAGTGGTTACGTTGTAGGTGATGGTCAAGATAACCCCAGCCGCTGTCGAAGCGTCATCGTCGGCGAGAACCAGGTTGCACGAGGCCCGGACGAAATCGTATATGCCCGTCTCGTTGAACTGCTGGATTGTTGTGCTGATATGGGCATCGAGTATGTCTGTAGTCGGAATCTTGTCACTACGACGAAGTTGTTGGCGCCGCCCTTGAGGGTTCAGAAGAGGTCGGGTTGCGACGTGGCACAGCTGTGATCTTTGTACCGTTGCCCAGAACAACCTCGTATTTGACCACATTGTCCATGGCAAACCCGATACTTATTGCTGAAGTAGGAGATGCCGCCGATAAGCGTCAGGCCTGGGACCCCGATGGTCTTAAGCCGGCCACCTATGGCAACGCGGCCGTATGGTTCCAGGGCAGAGAACACGTCGTACCAGGTCATTCAGGGCTGACGGTGATGGCTTCATTGTCAACTTTGTAGTCCTTCATGCTGTTGAGGGCCAATAGGACACCTCCATCAATATTGTTTGAGCCGGGATACTATTGTACGTTTCGTCAGCCAGCGTAACTTGCAACAAAGTCTAAGCAAACGAGGTACTTGCATTCATATGTCCGCCGCCGCGCACAGCAAACTGGGCACCGCATTTGAAGAATAGACCAATCGCATCAGGTACCTGGTCAGCTGAGCTGGGAAGAAAGATACATGCCGGGCTAAGGCCTGCCCGGACATCTGGATTGTCTGGGTGGTGTAATCCGCCAAGTTCGGGAAGAGGATTTGGTCTGGATAGGA
The DNA here is from genome assembly GCF_000011425.1 of Aspergillus nidulans FGSC A4. Taxonomy (NCBI): domain Eukaryota; kingdom Fungi; phylum Ascomycota; class Eurotiomycetes; order Eurotiales; family Aspergillaceae; genus Aspergillus; species Aspergillus nidulans. Next base: position 3,067,668 of record NC_066262.1, on the reverse strand, counting down.
CGAAGCCAGCTGGCTGCACTCACAATCCACACCTGTCTGCAGATTGACAGTCCCGATAGCTGCTATGGAGGCATTTTGACGCGGGTTGCTGAGAACACATTCAGCGAATCCCAGTGCCAGGAGCACTAATGACCACGGTAGGATCGAGTTCATTGCAGGAGAGAAGAATTGTAACCGAAGTAGAGGTGATTGATAGGTATCTTAGACGGAAAGAGTTCCAAGCCGCGGTACTCAGCACCCTTTTTATATATTTGGGGCCCGTTTGAGACCACCTTGAAACGAGATCAGTTGCCTGCGGTGGCTTGGGTAAGGTTTAGTGTTAGTGACCGATTGAGCTCAGCCATGTGCTCATCCAGATCTGCGTATGTGCTCCGCCGCATATGGACAGCTCGTATAGAACATTGATGCCTGCTCGAACTCCAGTGTCATCACTAGGAGCCGACTCGTTGGGCAATGCAAATCTTGAAGCTTCTCATAATGTTCCAGAAACTCGAACCCGGACCCGAATCCGAATCCGAACCCGGGGTCTGTATGAGACCGGCAAGCAAGCCTACCTTACGGGGCTGGGAAGGGCTCGCAATAGGAACGAGTGAGAGGTACGAGACACCGGCCATTAGAGCTCAACCGGTAGAGATCGACAATGCCTATGCCCCATAATTCGAGTTCGACCGTAGGTACTGCACAGGGGATGTTTCTACAACTCCTCTTTCCTGCGGAAAGTCGGTACGCGTCGGCTTGAAGGAAATGTGAGCCCAGATCTCCAGCGGATCTATTATGTCTCAAAATGTCTCAATATCTGATTTCAAGACAGAAAACGGCGGCCGGATGTTGCGCTGCCAGAGTCAGGCCGGGTTTGAAATGACGCAAGATTGTGGAAAACAAGGCATTGAGACAGGAGACATGCTGTTCCGTCAAAGAGTCTGCTTTGTTAAAGAGGTGGAGGATGCAAATATGATGACCTGTTTGACGTCGAGCTGAGGAGTACCTTTACTCCGGCAAACTAGTATTAGCGTTGATGCCCTTGACGTCAGATTTATCTGAGATCTTTAGTGAATTGGAAAAACATCATTATGGGAATTTTATCTTAGCTATCATTAGTGATGGGAAGAAGAAATGATAGTCCATTTTATCAAAACCCATTTAAGTTAGGGCTAGAGTAGTAAGTCATTTCAGTACAAAGAACAAGAACCGAGAGACTCATAATAACAGCTATCATAACCCTAGAACAAGACTACAAGTCGCGTCAGAAAGTAGAGTCAATCAAAAGGAACTGCATCTCTTTGGAAGGAGGAGCAATGTGGAAGTATAGCCTCGATTTTATTGCTGCTAGATCTGATTGAATGCTTTGCCTTGGTATAGCTGTAGCTATAACACAAGCAGCTGGAAGTATAACAAAAAGAGATTTAGAAGAATAGACATTATATAGGAAACCAAATCCCTCATTCCCCAGATATTCACCCCAACTAACGACAAAATAGGGTTGAAATCCGCATAAAGGAGAAGTTACAATGTAGTAAGCAGGGTCTACTCGACGAGAGGGAACAAGACGCGGCGCAGCGCAGATAGCCCATTATAATTCGAGTACAAGGCCCTTAAAGACAAATTGAATGACAATAATATGAATGTTATGCCTTATTTGCTATACCTAGCAAAGGTGGAACCTATTGTCTGTTTCCGTTATTTTTGCTGAGGGCTCCTAGCAGCGGTCAGGGCGGGTTTACGCGAGTAGATAATCAGCCTCCCATCTGGAGTCCCATAGACCCAAACCTGCGAACGCATAAGTCAGGTACTTGACGTGCTATGGGACGGATGAGGACACAGCGGTAAGGGGTACAGGGCCGCTGTCGGTGTGGTTATTATCACGCAGCACGCGCCCGAGGACCCTGATCGGGGGGCTTGTCCTTTACAGTAACATTAATGGAGTATGCTCTTAAAGATATTTCGCCTCCTGGGCTAGCCATTACAATTACTGTCTGGTGAGGCGATGTAATGCAATTAGAACTTCCACAGCTGATAAGATTGAGCTACATTATAGACTGGAATCAGCATGAGGAGGCAGTATCAGCCAGCTAACTACCTAGAATAAATAATAGTCGAAGAAGAGAAAAAAACTGGGTATACTGTACACAGGGAAGTAGACTGAAACAAGCCCTGGAAAGGAGCAGTGGCTACCAGCAGACAGCACCCGTCTAGTAGACTGGGATCTTGAAGGCAGGGAAGTCGTAGGTCCAGCTCTCTATCGACTCCTTGTCATCCACACAGCTAAAGCTGTCGCTGCCGTTCTTCCAGAGCGGACGCTTCGGCCACTGACAAAGCATCTGGATCTCACCCTCGTAATCTCCAGAGGAGACCGTCGCATTGAGACGAGACGGCTTCACCCCGTTCTCCACCCAGTCGATCATGATCTCCATATTGTTCTGCGGGTACGGCCCAGGCTGGAGAGTGTTTGTGCCGCAGTGCGCCGCGCCAGGGACTAGGTAGAACTGGTACCAGTCGCTCATATCTAAGAGTGCGGTCTCGTCCTCGACGTCGGGGTACATGATGCTCTTGACTGACTGCCAGTAGTGCACGGAGGAGGCAGCGGGGATGGAGGGGTCGGATTCGCCGTGGTAGTGGAGGAGCTTGCCGCCGGCTTCCTTGAACCTGGTGAGATCTGGGTGCGTGGTCTGCAGCGTGTCGTAGTAGCGGATCATGGCGGTATCCATCCAGCCTACGACGGTGTCGTAGGTAACGCCGTCCCAGGGTGGAGAGGTTATCCAGGTCGAGCAGCTGGACGAACTTGCGGACGTACTCGCCGCCCATGGAGGTGATGGAGAGCTCCCATTTGCCGCTCGTGGAGTTGTAGGTGGAAGTCGCGTCAGACAATTCCGAGGCGATCTGCCATGAGAGATAGGCGCGTTCACCCTGCGTGGTATGCAGGCCGTCGTAGATGGCTTGGGCAACAGCGACGCCCTTAGCCGAGACGGTACCGTTCTGCGCCGGCTGGTAAGAGGTTGAGCTGTGGTCGTCGCGCTTCCGGTTCCTGCCGTGGTGGCCGCGCTTGCTGAAGCCGAAACCGAGCGAGGTAGACGTCTGCGCGGCGCAGTAGTAGGGGGTGCCGATGATGGAGGTCAGGTTGAAGTTGAGCATGCAAAGGTCGGTACGCGCGACGACGCCATCAGTGCGGCCGTCAAGCGGGTCGCAGGCGGCGATAGTCGCATTGACGATCTTGGCCAGCTCGCAGGGGGGCGGGGCATAGTCCAGGGTGTGCTCGACGACAGAGGAGAAGATATGGTGGACCTGTTGCTGGGCGTAGCGGAAGGCCGGGGCGCCGGTGATAACGCCGTCATACTCCTCGCCCCAGCGCTGGACCTGGGACATACCCTCGCGGCCACCGTCCGAGCAGCCCTCGTAGTAGGTGTAGACCTTCTCGTCCGAGCCGATACCGTAGAAACCGCGCGTGAGTTCCTTACCAAGCAGGGTCATCTCGCCGAGCGCCTGGTAGCCGAACATATGGGTGGCATCCCAGTCGACGCTGCCATTGCCCTTGAGGACGATCGAGTCGTAGTCGTTGTTGAAGGCGTCGTACCCGGCGTCGGTGGCGCCAGAGACGGCGCCATACTCAAGACCACCGGTGGCATCCGAGTTGAGGGTGTAGCCACCGCCGCCGGCAACGTAGAAGCGGTTCTTGAACTCTGTCGGACTAGGGAAAGCGTACTTTACGATGACGGTGTCGTCCTTGCCGGGGTGAGTATAGCTGACTGTGATATTGCAGTAGCTGTACGAGGTCGAACCGCCGCCGCCCATTCCCATGGCACCGCCCATGGCGCCGGACGGGGACGAGCTGGAGCTGGAGCTAGCATTGTAAACGCTTGCGGTGACAGCCGACGGGATCAGATTGATGCCCAGGAGGGTGCCGTCACTGGGCAGGATGTTCTTAACGTGCGAGACAGTGCAGACATCTGAGAGAGAGGCGGCCGAGGCTGTCGAGGCCAGGGCCAAAAGAGCGTTGCTCTGTTGGCGCATGGTAATGACTGGACTGTTACTTTAACGAGTGACAAGGTGAGTGCTGCAGTACAGATTGCCATGATCTGCAGCAGTCTATATAAACTACCAGCCATGGTGGGAGGGCAGGAACAATAGCATGCTGCCTAGGTGGATACGGCTCCGGCTCCTAATACAGTCCAGTTTAGGGCCGGCTCCGGAACTCGTCACGCAATTGCGTGGCCTCTGGGACTGGGGAGCCTTGTGGCTGAGCTTGTAACGGTAGCTGGAAGGCCAAAACAGGGCTGCTTGAGCAGTCGAAAATTTGTCGTCAGAGCTGGCGCGAAAGGGAGGGTGGGTACGCGGATCATTGACTACCGTAGTAGCCCAGCCCGAATTTCGAAGGCCCGAAGTTTCTCCAGCCGGATCTGCCAAATTTTATCTTTTTTACTGTGATTTTCTTCGGAGATTGAAAATTGATAACGGCCGTGGTGGGTTAACGCCGTCACTGAAGAACTGATGTGACCTAGGGACTGCGGTCTCTCAGCCCTAGACCCTATCCAGGTCTACCAAGTAGACATAGAAACGCAGCCAGCACAGTCTCCGCCGCCACGAAGATGCTTACGCCGTCCGTTTGACAAGCTTAGAGTAAGCTTAGATGCAATATATGTCGATCAGCATACGCTTTTCCCGTATAGAGAATGTGGTTGTGGGTGGCTGTGGGAAATTTGTGGGAATTGTGGGAACTGTGGGAAGGCCACCAAGCAACATCGGACGAGTTAATTCATTCTCCTTGCCAAGGATCTAGAGTATCATATCATTCTCATTAGATTAGATTAGATTAGAGGGGTAGACAAGGTACGGTCTGTTGAAGCATGTTTGGGTTCTTAGCAAACTGACGTGTTTGGCCCGCTGGTGTATGAGGTAGAACAGCAGATGTCTCCTTGAGTGTCCCAATTGGGCCCTCTGGTTGTTTCTCTCCAAACCAAGCACGGCCAGAATACGAGAAGACTGTCAGAGATTGCTTGACGGCTGGTCCTGTGCATGTCTTCTGAGCAATCACCCGAGGTTGTCGAAGAGAATCCCAGTCATTGCACAACTGCTACCCAGTCCAAAGAGAAGGGAAAAGAAAAAGAGAGAGAGAACACTTGGGAGAAGAAAAGAAAGATACGTCAGTAAAAAAAAAAGACTCAATTAACCATCCAGAGCCTGCACGACTCTGGCCCACTCCCCGAATCCATAAGGCCCCGGCACAGTCTCCCCGTCAAACAGACTCGCCAGCACCACGCGGTCCCCCTGCTCGCCCTCCCAAGGCTCTCTGCCATGCTGCGCAATGACATTATCAAAGACCAGCACGTCCCCGTCCTGCCACCGATGCAGGACGCGGATCTCATCCGTGATCCGCGCCAACGTCGCCAGGTACTCCTCCGGGATCGGAGTCCCGTCGCCGAATGTCTGAACGGCGACGTTCTTCCGACCAGCGCCGCTTCCCTTTTTCGCCTCAAGGCTATTCTTGTAGTACGCTGCTAGCCCAGTGAAGAGCGTGGGGAGGTTGGTGCCAGGCTGTGTGCGGATCACAGGGAGGTGGTGAGTTAGGGTTAGCACTTGCCCCTGGCCGTCTGCACCGTCGCTCCATTCAAACGTCGTATACTTCCCGCGTCCATACCGAGCAATCTGCGCCTCGACCTTCCTTCTTTTTGCCTGTTCGTCGTCTTCATCGACGAACTCCTTCCCGAACGCCTGTCTCAGCGTCGACCCGCCCACGTACTGCCTCTCAACCGTGTACGTAACCGAACTCTTGACCCCCTTCTCCACGAGCAGGTCAATAAACTCGGGTATCTCAGCGCGCGCTCGATGGAACAGCTCTAGACTCGATGAGATCGGCGTCTCCCCTCCCTTCTTGGGCGCTCGATTCGCGTAGAAGAAGACATACTCTGGTGCGTGCGGGACCTGCGGCGATTCGTTGTGGTTATAGATGCGCACCTCCTTGGGCGCTTCGTTCGCGGGCGCTACATTAGGGGCTAGAAGTGGTCGGTCAACGACGATGCCGATTATCTCGTGAGGGCTATAACCGAAGGCATGGGCGAAGGCGCTGAAGTCGGAAGCAGAGTGGATGGGGAGGCCGCGGAAGAGGAGGGTTCCGTGCTGTGCGAGAAGGGACGTGAGGATTTTTGTGCGCTGAAGGGACTTGACCGTCGCAATTGCCAAATTCAGAGTCGGTTTAATAGATCCCGATGGCTGGAGGGCGAGAGGAATCGGCGTGTTTGGGGGATGAGGAGGGCCGAGGATGCGCTGGTTCGTGGAGGGGAGGCTGAAAGGTTCGAAGGTGAGGACCGAAGTCTCCTTTGTGTCTTCGAGGTTGAGGGAGAGGAGATCCAGCTGCTCGACAGTGGCTGTCATCTTTCCTATGGTAAGTGGTTTTATTCTCGCTTTTTTCATGAAATAGTTGGGAGGAGGAGTGATCGTTGATAAGGGCCTTGGGCTGGATTGCTTGCTCATCTTCCCCGCACATCACGAATCTGTACGCCCCGGTCGGCATTGGAATCTCGCTTACAGGGGTTGGAAAGGGTCTAATGTACATCTCTTATCACTCGTCGACGCTGAAGTAATCAATCCTTCTTTGACGTTATACGGGAATTAGCTAAAGTTCATATTGCTCATTCTCCCGCCTGATTACCAACCCTAAGTTCGGCAGAAATACATACCCCACGACAGTACAACTCTGCTAATCTGCACCACTCCAACACTTCATCCCCGGTAATTCTGCAGGAAAAAGAGTCAAGATGGCCCAAGACAAGCTGAAGAATATCCCAGAGACCCAGGTCTCTCGACCCTCCTCCCCTTCAAACCCGCCCTCCTCTACCCAGGGCGTCCATAGCCGACGCATCCCGATATTCTTTCGCAGCACGCTCTTCCAAATACTCACCGTTGGCCTCTGTGCCTTTTGCGCGCCAGGTATCTGGTCAGCCATGAACGGCCTTGGAGTCGGCGGCTCGCAGTCCCCGAATCTCGTGAACGCAGCCAATGCCCTCCTCTACGCCTTCATGACGGTTACCTGCTTCCTCGGCCCCTTCTTGACCAACCTGGTCGGCTTTCGATATACCCTGTCACTGGGCTCAATTGGATACCCACTCTATGCGGCGGGGCTGTATCTTAACAACAGGACCGGCGCGACATGGCTCGTCTATCTTGGCTCCGTGACCTGCGGGATATCAGCGGGCTTCTTCTGGAGCGTCGAGGGAGCAATTGCCACGGGGTATCCGGAAGACCGCAAGCGGGGGAGATATATAGCGACGTGGTTTACGTTCCGCAATTTCGGCAATATCATTGGCGGAGCTATCTCGCTGGGAATCAATGTCAACCTTAATCAGCAGGGACAGGTGGGGTACCAGACATACCTGGGCTTCATCGCCATTCAATGTCTAGGGTGCTTGATTGGACTCTTGCTATCGAATCCAGAAAAGGTGGTCAGAGATGACGGGACGGAGATCGCGGCCAGTACCGACACTATTCATTGGAAGACAGAGGCTAAGGCAATGTGGAAGAGAGGCAAAAGCAAGCCCATTCTTTTGCTGACACCCCTATTCTGGTACTTTGGCTGGGTCCAAGCCTACCCGGGCACATACCTCGCAACGTACTTTACTATTCGATCCCGGGCACTGGGCAGCTTCCTCTCTGCCATCGTCGGAACAATCGCAACCTGGCTCGGTGGCTCCCTCGTCGATATTCCCTGGACATTGAACCGCAAGCACCGAGCCCTGGCGACGTGGACCCTCATCGCCGCCCTCAACAGCACAACATGGATATGGGCCGTAATTATCCAGAACGAATACCGCCACACTAACCCTGTCCTCGACTGGGACGACCAGAGGACCTTCGGCCGGGGGTTCGGCATATACCTCTTTGAGCGACTGAGTGTGGGGATCGTCGAAAACTACATATATTGGTGTATTGGGAACCTTTCCGACTCGCCTGGTGAGCAGATCCGGTATAGCTCGCTGCTGAGGGGGATTGAGACTGCTGGAGTGGCGGTGGGATTTGGGGTGCAAGCTGTGCCGACAACCTTGATTGTGACGGCGGGCATTAACTTTGGGTTATGGTTCTTCGCACTTCCCATTAGTTTCTGGGCCACATTAATGGTTGTCAGGAAATTTGAGGAGGCGGCCTGGAACAGTGCGGTTCGGTAGGTTATTAGCAGATCATACCTACTAGTAGGTAAGCTACTAAGTTCGTATGTCCGAACGGATGTGAGGTATGTCGGTACTCAGCTGCTTAGAGTCACTCCAGGGGCAGATAATAGAATTCAGCAGGTGCAGAATGATGCAGTGTAGTAAGAACTGGGGTTTTGCCAACATCTCAAGGCGTAATGTCTTTGCCAGTCTGTCAAGTGTGAGGAGCGAGAAGCCGTGGTATCCCTCAATAAGAACTGGCACAAGTGAGTCAACGCAGACCGAGACCCCGGTCAAGACCCGTTTCCCTCATAAACCTCCATAGCCTCTCTAGCCATCTCCGCAGCCTGCACCGAATCCCACATCCCCTCGCGATGCGGCCACTCCTCAAGAGCCCTTAGCGCGCGCTTCGCAATTTCCTTGTTTCCGCATTTCTGGATAATGTAATACAACGGACCGATAACTGCGGTCTCCATCATAAGAGTCGGGCGCGGTCCTGCCTCGCGCGCTCTGTCCTGCACTCCAGCAGTTATCTTTTCTGCCAGATCAACGACTTCTGAAAAGCGTTCACTGTACATATCGCGGATTACGCCTGGGTCTTTGATGAGACAGACGTCTATTATCAGGGAGACTCCTGTGTGGTGCATGCGTAACAGATCGAGGGATTGGAGGTCTTTTGATCGCAATGCAGTGAGATCGAGCATTTTCTGCTCAAAGTGTCGAAGGCCCTGTGCAAAGCTGGCTAGTTGGACTTGCTGTTTCTGCTGCTCCTTCAACAAAACCGCGTAATTTGCAGCAAGCTCAGCGGCCGATAGCGTCTCGCAAAAATTGACAAACGTAACGATCTGATGCAGCGTCCGGTCCCGCGCGAAGCATGCATCTTGGATGCAGTTAAACTCCATAATAGTCGGGTCCGGCCGAGTTACTTGATCTACCGCTAGCGTGGCTAGGTCAAGAGGCGTGTGAGTCTCGGAGAGTCCAAAGTGCGCACTCTGAAGATCCAAATGCACCATTGCGGCAGCAAGAGACCGGTCGATATCCTGTTCAAAGGCTGGATGGGTCTGATACAGCGTATGGTAATTTAGCTTCCGCGTTCCCAACACACGCAGCCCATTTTGAAGGTGCGTAACGGCGCGGCCAAAGTTCCCGCGGATAAGCTCAAACGCGATAAACAAGAGACAGCACAGCAGAACCGTACTTTTGACATGCGGATCATTCGACCCTGATCGCATCCTGGATACGAGGTACCCGATCGACCGCGTATACTGCACCAGCGCAAACCTCTGTGTGCGATTGCTCATGTCCTCAGCGATGACGGGGACTGCTGCCGTCTCTGAGACCTCCTGCAGGGCGCCCAACGCAATGACGGCATGACAGACCGCCGGTTCAGACTGACACATCTGCAGCGCAAGGCAGTTCCACATGCGATGGTCGAGCCACCCACTCATCATAGGAATGGTGAATGAGTAAAAATAATTGAAGAACCGCCGCTCCTCTGCTGATTTGTCAGGCAGCAAAGCACGGAATCGGTACTCGCTGAGCGCCATGGTGGCGCAGAGATGAGGGCTGCGCCTGTTCGAAAGCGGCTCAATCTCGTAGCCGTCACATTTGAAGCCTGCTGCGATACAGCGACGGCACGAGCCTGGAGTCTCGTCGCATTTGAGATGGCGCACCCTGAATGGTTAGTCATCCATTCGAATAGGAAAGACCAAAACACCCACCGACATGTGCGACAACCAGTCCTGGATTTGGGGAGTCGCAGACGGCGCGTTCTTTTCAACTTCTGAGTTTGTTCCATGCCCCAGGGCGCAGTGTACTTGGCCTCATATTGGATCTGATGATGAAGATGATGCCTGGATGGATTGATGGTAGGGCGAGACCCCTGGAGGGGCTGAAAGACAGCTGCACGTGAGCCTTGGCGGAGTCTTGTCGACAAGTCTAGAATGGGCCCAACTCTGCAGAAATGGGAGTCGATACAAGCTGTAGCAGGGGCATGGAATAAGGCGATAAGGGCTTTCACAATGTATTTGCATCAGAAGCCTTCTTTTCCAAAAGATGAATTGGAGCGAGCGGCCAAATACGAGACCAAGGGCTGGTGGATCAAAAGAAATCCAGCAAATGCTTCTTAAAGTAATAGTGGCACAATATGCCGACTATTACAGTTCAAAAACACGGAAGGCTTCCATTATATATTCGTGCGGCTTATGTATTTCTTTTCGCGAAACAACGACAATGATAGACAAATAGACGAAATAGACTAAAGCGGTCTTTTTATTCCCTTGCGGGAAAGCTGTAGATTCGCTGAAATACCAATCAAAAATCAGGTGAATGCAATACGCTTCTGCTGGCAACATCGCTCAATCGCCGATCTGTCTGTTCGTCTGTAGCTCGTATTCAAACTGGTCGAGATGGGGTATAGACGTGGATCCGTGATAGTGAAGAATGTAAACAGAAGAGAAAAAAGAAATATGCTAGAAAACCAGGGTACGCGACAAACAAGACCAAAGAGATTCGTTAATCGTGAGTAGCAAAAGGCAGTCAGCAAAGAAGAAAAAAGATTAAAACGGAAGCTATATACGACCATCAGCATCAGGAGCAGGCACACCCTCATGGGATACCCGGTTATCGAGGCCATAGCCGTTCCCATAGCTAGACGAAGGCCCAGGGCCGGTCGGCGAGCCCCAAGCGTCTGAGCCCCGACTACTTCGCCTCGTTAGGTTCCGGATTTTCGAGGAGAACGACTCATTAACGCTGCGGTTCCTTCGATGTTCAAGGGACATGCGGCGGCCAATAGACGGTCTGGTCTCGGTATTTGCAGTATTGCTGTTTAGTGCCGGTCCAGCAGTCATAGCCCGTGGGAGCAAGCGGCCGAGATTTTCATTGTCAATGACGATGTCGATTGTCCCGGAAGATTCACGCTGGGAACCCGTGCCCGAAAGCGAAGCCATCGAGACCGGGGCCGGAGGAGGTGGTGGCGGGGTATTGTTGTTCAGGTGTTGCAACTCAGGGAGAATTGGCGGCAACGACTTTTCCAACGCCTCCTCGATGTTCACAGTAACAGGGGAGGAACCATAATCATGACTTCCACCGGCGGCGGAGAGCTCGCGCGAGCTTTGGCGGCGATGGTGGATGCTTCGGTTCCGGTCTGAGGAGCGGCTACGTGGAAGATTGGGGTTGTAGTGGGGGTGCAATGGCATGTCCAAGGGTCGGGATGGAGGCTGCACTTCGGGAACTGGCACAGACATGGACCGCGGGATACGCTCGGCTTCGCCTTGATATCTTGCGTCGCTAAGAAGGAGTGGTGCGGTGTCGGTTTGGGGAGGAGCTGATGGGGGAGGAGGCGGAGGAGGAGGCATGGGCTCAGACTCAGAAGGTCCGCTGTATTTTGGATGGCGCATCGCACGAGGAGTTGCAGGAAGGCCTACAGGCCCACCGGAACGTGACGAGTTGGACTCGGAGCTACTGGGATAGTCCGGCGAAGTCTTTGGCGGAAGCACGGTGCGTCCCGGCGTGCGAGGGGTGAATGACTGCACGGAGAAAGGTGGGCTCTCTAGGACACCTCGAGTATATTGGATTTCTCCTGGGAATGGAATGTTGGGGGCGGACGGATTGCGCGCAAGCGAGAGGCGTCGAGCTTCAAGTTCAGCCGCTGCCAGTTCCTTTCGCCTCATTTCAGCAGTAGCAGGGGAAACATTATGATTGGCCTCATTAACCGCTTGTGGCTTCTCAGCAGGTTCGTTGACAGCAGGATTCGTCTCATTTGTTTTGGAGTCGGCATCTTGACGAGTTCGAGAGCCTGGTCGGGTGCGACGTCCGTCAGCAGAGAGTTCACGTCTAGACGCGGATGGACGACGGCTGCGACTCCGGTGACGAGTCCGTCGGTCCCTGTCGCCTGCAACAAATTTGAGCGCATCTTCCGGGTTGGTCATGGGTTCTGGGGAGGGTGGTGATGTGTTTCGTAGTCCTTGTCTATCCGCGCTCCGCCCACGAGTCGACTGCTCGGTCGTATCAGCACGGCTGGCTTTGTGTCGGCTAGTGGAGCGGTTCTGCCGGCGTTCCGACGAGTTTCTGGATCGTGGCTTCCGTACCCTACTTGTACTTCGAGCCTTTGATGTTTGTTTCACAGCGTACTGTGCCAGTTCTTCTGGAGACATGGACACGGGAGAGGAAGGTGAACGCTTTGCAGGCTGAACATAACGCTTCTCGTTGCGTCCTCGTGTGGTATCATTGGATGCAGCTCTCGATTTTGTCTTGCGCGTGCTCAGCATTGTCGAGTCGTCAGTGTTTCGCCTGCCACGACGATGACCAGAGGTCTTCCGTGAGTGGTAGCTCGCCTCGTCCAGGCTGTTGATGTACTGGTCGATACTGCGGCCGCTCACACTGGGACTCTTTGTTGTACTGAAACTGTTGGCGGTAGAAGGAGGGCTCCTGAAACTAGCCGCGAGGGAACCAGATTGGACTTCGTCATGAGATGATTCCCCCGGCAAGAAATTGAGGTGTAAGTTGTCTGGCTTGCGATCTCGAGTGCTTAAGTGACTTTCCGATCGTTCCCTCAATGCTTCGAAGATACCCGGCGTCGGCGATGGTAAGCCCTTGATTGTGGCAAATTTATCTGCGGTTGCTTGGACAGCGGTTTGGGGGCTTGGCTTGAAGCCTTCTTCGGGGTCGTACCGTGCAGAGGGCAGTAAGCCAAGGTCATCCTCCGGCTCTTGCGGTTGGCTAGTGTCATCGTTTTCTGACGTAGACCCATAGTCAACTAATTTTTTGTTCTCTTTAAACAGGAATGTTGGAGGGTGGACATCCACTGGGGTTTCTCCAATTGACGGCAGACGTTGCTTTGAGAAGCCTGGTGTGCCTGTCCGAGAATTCATGGCATTGTTGAGGCTTTGAATATTGTTCAGCTTGTATGACCCGAAGCCCCCAGGTGAAAGGGCAGAAGATCCGGCCGCTGAATCTGCAATTGGAGTGATTCCAGGGGCGTTGGTTGGCGTTCGATCGTCAGATTTGAGGCCAGGGAATCGGAAACGCTGGTTTGGCTGTCCATCGAAAGAAGTGATTAACTTGAGCGACGGAGTCTTGAGCGACTGACGATTGCCTGCAGTAGTTGTCGGGTGAAGGAGACTTGCAGGGTTTTGATACGCAGGCTCCGGCGATCCGACTGGCGACCTACCGGGAATCATATCTTTGAAGTGTGCTTGATGAACTGCCGGAGATGCCCAGGGATCAGAAGGCTCTACCCCAGTACACATGAAGCAGCGAATAGCGAGTTGTTGTTGGGAGTGAGCGACAACATGCTCGCCCCATCGTCGAACAAGGTACGATTGTCGCTGCCAATCGGTCGGCATCACCAGGCACGTCATGAGAATGGCCTCCATGTAGTAATTTTGCGAGACATACACCTCGATTGCATCATCTCTGTCACCTAACCCAATTAAGATCGTAGCCGCAGTGTGCACATCGCCGAGCTCGAGCAGTTTCTGGACAAAGGCCTGGCCGACCTTGTTGGCCTGGGACTGGCCGTTCATCTGACTCAATGCGAGTAACATCCAGTCACCGAGCGAGGTTGGGCCAGCACTGATCATCGATACCATGTGGTCAGTGTCAGACTCGTCAATCCATTGCGCAAGGAGAATGGCTGCAGGGCTGCCTGGGGGGTGGCGGTATACTAAAGAGTCAGTCAAGCTTCCTAAGGGGTACCGGCAAACTTACGCTCATCCTTAATCAACCCCTCAATGTCGCCGTCCCAACCAAACACCATACTCAACATCTGTCGTCGTAGGTCGTCAGGTGTCAGCCGAGCTTCGTCGAGGGGCTGCTGAGATCTGTACGGGACGTCATTGAGGCGTGCGCGAGTAAATGGAAACAGGTCAACATTTTTATCTGCTGGGCTGAACTGAACTTCATTCCTTAAGCGAGAACCCGGCCGCGAACTCTTTACAGACGACATTGATACTGACGAGGCGTATGCAAAGGAAGGCTGGGGGGTTTCTCTGCCGCCGCCGGCTGACGTTAGTGAGAAAGAGGTTGCGGTATGCGCTGATCTTGTAGGGGGAGAGTATGGGGGTTTGTATCTGTCAGAAGAAGCCTTTGAGCTGACGGAGGCTGCACGGCCGCGGGAGGATTCAGGGCTGCTCATCTCGGCGCGTTGTTGCTTTACAGCCTCTATACCACTGGAATCAAAGGGGGCCCGACGCCTTGAATACGAGCCCGATTCCCGCATCTCCGGGGCATCCTGCAATGTGCGTGGGGACTTCGTTCTAGCTCTCATCTGATCCAGAGCTGCGGTCATGGAGTTCGTGGGAGGGTGCTGCACGTTTGCCACCATTGCCGGGTTCTCCAGGTCATATTGCTGAACGGTGAATTGAGGACCGAGCGTGAAAAGGGTGGCGGTCGGTCCGTAGTTAGCAATTCCCAAGGGATTGTCAATTGTGGGAACCGGTTCGTACGTGATATGCTTTGTTTTGACGTCCCAGGCCCAAGTTTCACTACGAAGTTAGCAACGGTACACACTTCACGACCGAACGCTTACCCATCGAGATACTGTATGATTTTTCCGTTCTTCGACCAAGCCATCCATTTTGGTTCTGACGGTGACGAAGTATCGGATCTTTTGAGGACTCGGATTACACGGGGAACGTCCTTCCCCGGAGGCTTCGCAATACTCCATACCCTGAGGTCTCCAATGGCAGACATTGTAGCCAGCATATCGGATTTCTGTTTCGATGACGATGCATGCCATGCTAATGACACAATTGGTGATGGTCCTCGGGACGTGGTCATTGTATGCAAAATGGTGAACGTCGGCAAAAGAGTGGCTATTAGTATTGATCCATTTTGGTATCTGTATGCAATTAGACCAGCAGTCCAGTTACTGGGTTCGAGAAACGCACCCAATCGCGTATGTTCGACAATCGGAGGCCGGTGCCAACGCCGTGATTGGGTCGAAGATCGTTCGACAGGAAACATGCTCTGAGGTCGACGGCTCGAATAGTATTACATCGCCTTTTTCATTTCCTGCACGCAGTCAGCAGAGGCCAATATTATAATGAATAGCAGGTATACCAAAGGCGACATTCCCGTTCCGCATCCACGAAGCGGCCTTTAGCTGCTCGAAGGAAGCAAAACGAGCGATGACACTTCCTGTGAATAAATCCCAGATGATGGCCGTCTTGCTGGCATCGTAGCTGATTACTAGCCGTCCTGCTCCCCTCTCACTCACATTGTCCACCGATATAAAGATGATATCGTCCTTGTGGTTCTCAAACCGCCGTTCAAGGGCTAATGTGTCATGGTGAAGACAAAGGATGGCGGATCCCTGGGCATATAGGAAGAGCGATGCTGTGGACGCACAGGCTTCGAACCTTGCGACAGCCCCCTGCGTTCGGGAAGGCATTGGCGGAGGCACGGACACAATCTTTGACGACCAAGTATCCGGCATGGGATTCCTGTTCCAAGCAACTTCCACCATAATTCCGCCCGAATCCGTGACTTGATAGCACAACCTCCGCTAGGCCAAGTAAGCGGTTCACAGACGCTGAACGGAGCGTCTCAGGAGGTAGGCCAATAACGGAGCTGGGAGCGTTAGAAGCATCACCGTTAAAGCAAGAAATGCATCGAGAAGGGTCGGGATCGAGTCGAGGAAAGATGAAGCGGTCCTGAAAAAAGCTGGAGTCAGCAATAAATCAGCGGTATACGGAGTGAGCGGAGGTGGAATACTCAGAAAAAAAAAAATTCTCCAGAAGAATAAGCGATACCAATCTGCAAGGCGAAGGCGACACAAATGCAGGAGATAGATAGCTCGGCGTTGGTGCTGGTGCTGGGATGATGGAGGGGCGGGGAGGTGTTGGTGATGAAGATCGGCGAGGACGGTGGTACAACCAGCCCGGCGACTCTACAACGACCAGGGAAGCAATCCCCTTATGAAGATACCGACGGAGCAGTCGTCAAGCAAAAGCCCACAAATTAAGATTTAACTTGGACTCGGAGGCAGCAAGCGATGAAGGCAGCGGTAAGGGTCGATCCAAATCTCCAGCATTCAAGCAATGGGAGCGAGGGCCAAGGGACCACTGGCACTTCTGGCAGGACAGGGGCCTTGCAAAGACAGGTAATTAGTGGGCGAGCAGCCTCATGGTGAGGCATAGGCTCGAGCTCAATACCCAACGAGCATCACGAAGGCATCGTCTATCAGGTGTTTGCTCGATTACCGTCCAATTAGTGTCGCACCAGCAGCGTGCCCGAGTGGACTCGGAAATGAAGTTGGAACATCTCGTCTCGCACCTCCAGCAGTGTTCTGCCACTGACACTGGGTTGCACCCTGCGCGATCATAAGACTGTCCATCATTCAGTCGGTTCGAATCCTGGTCTTCACATTGCTGATTGGCTACATAGCCTTCTTCATCTGCAGGCCTCATCACCTGACCGGCCAATGAAATGCGGTAACTGCGGCCTTGGCGGTATCACGGGACCCAGCAGGGCGCGTAAATCGGCGACCGCCAATACTGAGGACTGGCAGTGTTCTTCTTGCGCAGTCGAATGAGATGCCAATATCGCCTCGTTTGCGCACAATGGAAGGCAGCCATCGATAGCAGAGATGGGTCCTCCCCCTATTTAACGGGGTTGCCCACTGCATAGGGTTCCTGGTTCCAAGTCCACCAGCTGCGCTCAACACGTGATGTCATGTCACCGATCAGTGTGACGGGCAGTTGGTGGGTCTCTGTGCGGGGAGAGCCGAGAGCTTGAGCTGGGGAGGTGATGGGATTCTGCTGGACGTCTTAGGATGTGATGAACTCCACCTTTAAGAAAAGAGCTCGCGCTAATGCTCGATACCTCAAGCTGCAGGTTCAAGCCAAGTCGAACGGTTGAACGTATCTCGGTAGCCGCGCTCAGGCATGGATTCGAGTGTGGATGATCGCGGACGTACGTACGAAACCGAAGGATTTTAGACATCACGTTGTTTTCACGTCTAGCTTGCATCCTTCAGCCTTGAACTTGGTGACGCAATCCAAACATGGTTCATTGTGCCTGCGTCGAGTCGGTGATTACCGAGTTAGCAGATGCTAACATGAACCACTGAGCTTGGTGCGATCTCCAACCTCCGTCATTCTCATAACAGACGGTGCGCCGAGTTACGCTGGCCCCGCCTGGCTATTGATGCGGCTGGTAAGGAAAGAAAGGTACTCTGAGTATGCGCGCGACTTAATGGCCAAGACGGCTCAAGACGGGCCGTCACCCGGTCCCTGTCAGGTACGCGCACAGGTACGTGCACTGGTAGGATAAAACAGAGCTTCACGCTCTCAATTTCGATAGATCGGTGAGGGGCAATCTGCTCTGGCTGATCCAGCCAACTTTGGAGGATCGTCCGGTGCGACTAGGGGATAGCTTTCCGAACTCGGCCGTTTCCGAGGCCCCAATGCCAATCCGCGCTCAGGTTTGTGACCCCGGGACTGCACGATACAAGGGGATAAGCTACGGCCTGGGGACATAGCTCAAACGTAGCCGAGTTGCCTTGGTGTGAAGGCCAGGTATCAATTTTGAAACCGTACGTTCAAGAATATTGGCGCAGCGAGGAATCTAGCACTCGGAACAATCCCTGTAGAAGAGACGCCTTCTGGCCTGACATTGCTGATCATCAGCCCCTTTGCTTAGTTGGCCATTGACCTTGCTTCGTGGCACCTCGTTATCGTCAGTATAGTAGTATTGCCATTAATATTAATCGAAACGCTAACGCAGCACATATAGCAAATGTCCGTGTACAAGCACTATTTTATTCAAGGAACGATCTGTTCCTCATGCTGGGATGAAGAAACTCTGAGCACTCCTAAGCAAATTATAGATTTTTACCCATAATCGGCTTGCTCTATTGATAATGGATATATGAATCCAGAGGCGTGACAATTGATAGTTAGTTTATACTCTCTTTACGCACGAAAATACTAGCTTCCACCTGCAGAAAACTTTCGACAAGATCTATTAAATGAGACCAAAAAGTGCAAGGTCAGTTTGTTTCTGAGGCAGACAAGTATGCGAAGAAATACCCGATTCGCTAAAGTAGATACTCTCGATAACCATGCTCCGCCAACAATGCAGAGTATGCGCATCTAATTTTCCAGTAATAAGCAATACCTAATTGACTAATAATGACTGCCAGACAGCGCCATGTAACACGAAATTGTAAACCATGCAGGTCTCATACAACACCCTGCTCAAAACCATGGACGTTTGAAGCTGGTGGTACTTCATGTTCATGACATTGCGTAACAGACTAGTCCTGGCATAGGGCCCAACTATCATCATTCAACTTATGATCGCTCCCACCAGCAGGTCGGTGGTATCAGATATACAAGGGAGTACATCTGGTAACCAATAATAATCATGTCATTCTCCCGACATAGAGCACTAAAATTGATCTCAGAGCTGCCCAAGCACCATTTGCGGGCCGGTGAGATTCGTTGATGGCTCAACCTAGCTGAAGAAACCCAGACAGAGGACTTTCTTAAACTGAATCTAGCTATTGTGAGACGCAAGCATAAATTGTCACAGCTCTCGAAAGGGTCGGGATATATTGGTGAATGATAGGTTTTCTAACATGAACTCCATCCAGGACCGTCGGTTGGGACACCAGTTTGTGGCACTCCACCCCAGACTTACAGTATGCAGGCCTGGCGACAGCCTTGTTGGATATCAAGGTCCCGATTGAATCCGTTGTAGATTCTTTCATTGCCCTATCTAGACGAGGAAGGCTGTAAGAACGGATTCATCGACTTCTTACAGAACTAGCTCTGAAGGACATGGCACTGACAGGATGAGCAGGCACTATCTGGCGCTCGAAGGCGGTTAGCCAATCTTTATCCGGTACATAGCGTCAGATAACGTCTCAACCACAAGGTCATAATCAGCTCCCATTAGAGCTATAATGCGCGTTGCCCAGTATCAAATGTCGGGACTCATCCCTTGTCATGTGTGCAAGAGGTTGCCTCCAATGGAGGCCCATGTTTGAGAGACTGATTGATCGCAAGGCAGCGTTGTGGACAAGTTATATGCGGATGAACAAGAGTTATACCTTGTCACAATTCAGAATTCCCATGCAGAGTCAAAACAGGCCGGTGGCCTTTCATCACCGTTTAGCTTCCACCCAACCTTCCACCCATGCCCTACAATCTGAAGTTATCATGACTTGAAGCTCGACAACCAGGGCTACTGTGAACAGCTTCCAGTTACAGAGGTGAGATAATGGATTGTTCGGGACAGGACTACCCTCATTATTTCAACATTCGAGCTCTAGGGAACTTCAAGGTCACTTGGCAGCTTCTCGGCTCAGGCCGTTCGAGACAGGCTTGAAGACGCTGGAGAAAAGCGACCGACCGTTCCGGCAAAGGCTTAAGAAGAGTATGCCGACCCAATTAGATCCAGTCTGGTAATTGTGGCGCGCAATGACTGCACAAATGATAGGGCGTCCGGATATAATGGGCTTTTGGCAATTCTAATTGCTCTTCATCTCACTCGGCCACGCAGCCCAGGACACCCTGTTTATAACGAAGACATCTTCTAGAGACCCGCCGATTGGGTTGAGCTCACAAAAAGCAGGGTAAGGCTCGACTCCTCTGACTGGACTACCTATTGACTTTGTAAGGCAATGTGCCATTAGTAGAAAGCTGTTGTAACTCCGTAAATCAGCTAGCTGCCTGAAAATTGGGACCTTATTGAAAAGCTATTACTCTTACATTCAAGGCGCAAAGTTTGTCGACCTCAATCCCACATTTTCAATATCATGCAAATGGCTATTGCGTCTGAAGTCGGAAAGTAGATTTGGCCACTGAGTGTCCATTATCCCCACGCAGTGATTATCACAGGCACTGGAGCCTAATTGTGTTCCAGTGGCCCAGTCCAGTGGTCAAATCTCTGACATACTCGACGTCTTGTGAATCAGCGGAGACGCCGATATTCGCGGCAACGCGTCGGTTCGCGATGATAATCGCACAACCCGACAGAAGGCATGAGGCCGAAATCCAAGTTTTCGATGCTAATAAGGCGCCAATCGTATCTTGTGCAGGGCGAGCTGGCATACCTTGAGAAAAAGCCCGGCCTCAACAGCTTAAGATAACGGGTACCATTGTATTGCATCACCAGGCGAGAACAACTTGACGGGTATATTCTTGAGGAGCACCATTTCGATCCACCCCAAGAAGGTGGTGGTGATGGTATGAGACTGCAGGTTACCGGGTCTTAATAGTCTACTATTAATTCTTCTGCAATGTACGTTTTTTAGCGTTTTCTATTCGTGGCACTTGGATTTAGGGTATGTCCGCCAGGAAACGAGAATATGCTTAGTCCTTTAAGCAATACTCCAGATTAGAAGTAATCAAGATGCCAAGGGTATTACTCCCCACTTGGACACGGGGAACTGGCCTGGTCTAGGCCTTGGTCCCTGGGCTTTAAATCTTACAGAGTCATAAACGGCCCGCTAAGGATGCGATGGCTGTAACCCTACCTCGTATTCACTGCAGATCCCCGCCCTGCGCCCCGACAAGTCAGTGGCGCATCGAGCACTCATTCAGAGCCTTTTCATGACCCTCTTGTGGTACCTAACCCATCTAACTGACCAGGTTTGTAGTGCTCATCGAATGCAACCTCCAAGTCGCGTGCAGGCTGCATAATTGCGTCTCAATTGCGTCTCATGATGTGGGCTCCATCCCAGCATCCCCACCGGGAAGCGCATCTCGCTTCTGCATCCTAGCATTGTGACCACTCCAATAGGAGCACGTTTTTTCTAAAACCTAACCAGCTCTAGCATCGTTCCGTCCGCCAAGGATCGAGCTGAATCTCCAGCCGCGTAAGGAGCAGCCCTTCGTGCTAGTCGAGCATGGGGATTGCACCCAATAAATACCACCTTTTCTCCCTGTCTTGACTTGCTTTCCCACCCGCAAACCTACCCGTCATAATCCCTCGTCATAGTCCTGATTGCACACCGAGCAATATGAAGCCTACACTCGCGCTACTCTCCCTCTCTGCCCTCCCTCTGGCCACCGCGTGGGAACTCACCTGGCGCGACTCCTCCGGCAAGGCAGCCACAGAAGAGGGCACCGGTCCGTCGGAATGTATAGTCATCGGCCACGCGAAGGGCCAACTCTTCGTAATGGATGGCCTCTAAAGCTTAAAGAACATTAACATGCTGCTCTTTAAAAATGATAAATGTGAGGGTGAGCCGGCGGGAATGGCGACGGAGTCGTTTGCGAAGGAGGCCAGTGTCGATCTTAAAGGGTTCCAGGTCGTCGAGTATGGTTCTTCCGAGACTGGGAGTGGGAATGCGACGACAACGAAGACGACAACCGATGGTGACGCTGATGGGACTGTGACGCTTCCGACTGTTTCTTCAACGAGCACGAGTACGAGCACGGACGATGAGGATGGGGATGACAACGAAGACGAGGATGGGACGGTCACGCTCCCGACTGTTTCTGCGACAACGACTGCGACAACGACGGATGAGAGTTCTACTGCCGAACCGACTACGACAACCGCGATGGAGTCTGGTTCAGATTCTGAGACCTCGTCTACTGAGCCTACATCTACGGAGTCTGCTGGGGCCGAGGAGCCAACCCCTACGGGGGCATCCTCCAGACTGGCTCCAATCTCGCTGGCTGGCCTTGCCGCGGTGGTCCTGGGTGCTGTTGCGGGCGGCTTCTAGGGAGACTTATCATGATGGGTTACAGTGCAGAAGTTATGATGATGTAGTGAAAGAGGTCTTGGGATATTCATGTAATAATGTAGCTGCTGCGAATGGGTGAGACAGCGTGGAGTATGGACATGGCTTGGTTTTTTACCCGCCTGTACTGTATATGGTACCGAATCAGATGAATCAAATGAGGTGAATTGCCGCTATTGTTGTACAAGCTCGCTTGGAAGACAATACAGATAGATGATACGCCCACGATCATAGATAAGGGCTTTGACTCTACTTCCACCACCCACTCGCGCCGCGCGATCCGCCGTCCGAGTCACTGTGTTGGTTTCGCTCTGCTTCAAGCATACGGTCAAACTCGGCTCGGGCGCGCTCTCGCTCTCGATAGCTGTCATTACCCGTAGCCTCTGCAGCGGGCGGTGCTCGTTGGTATTGCGGTTGAGTTACAGACGGGTTGTAAGACGGATTTTGGTTCTGTTGTCGGATGCGCTCCCAGGCACTACCCTGTGGGGCGGTATTTGTATCTCGGTAATCCGGTGCGATTGGGCTGGCGTCGTCGTCGAAGAATGTGCTGTCATTGTTCTGACCAGATGTCGGTACGCTGGAGCTGTAGGTGTCAGGGTGAGGTGTTGGCCAAGCAGGCGTACTTTGGCTCTCGGCGGGAGTGTTTGAAGGGTAAGTCTGAGATTGGATTGTCGGCGATGCGGACGTATCTGCCGGCTGTGAAGCGGTAGTCGAAGACGACTCCTCAAACCCGCCCTGGTATAGACCCTCTTGGTTGTATAGATCGTCTTCTAACTTGCCCTGAGCCCCTTGAACACGCGCAACCATAGCAGCGCGACGTCTCCTCTCCGCTACCCTTTGATCCACCTTCATGAACTCCTCCCGATGTTGTTTTATCCGCGGATCAGTCGACGCAGCCGCTGCGCTGCGAGACATCGCGTAAGCCGATCCAACAAACCACCCACAGAGCCCGCCAACGAAAGTCGTTTTACAAAGTGATATTATAGTCCGCTGGAAAACAGCCGGGTCCGCCACGCGCATTGCCTTGAGTGTCTCGACATACCGAGTGAAGATGGCCGGTCTATTCGCATCGAGCGGCGGCGCATACTGCTGGAACTCTTTCTTCCTTTGTCCGAGAACAAGGCCTGTTAGCATTCCAAACTCAACGCCAGTGATCAGGCCCCAGCGATTATTGGATGTAGCTTGGCTAATGGTTTCAACGTAGAAGTCCAGCTCGTCCTGCGTCAGAGGGCGGTTCACGATAGCACTGCCGATTTCAAGTTTATGGGCGAGTCTGCGAACGACGGCTCTGTGATAATTTCTCGTGCCGAAGAAGCCGATGTAGAGGGTCTCGAGGCCAGGATGACAGATCGATTTGGGGTCCAGCTTTACGCCGGGCGCCAGAACGGGGGGGAGGCCGAGCGGTCGTGGATTAGAACCAAGGGCGTCGATTTTCTGTGCTAAAGGGTCATTTTCAAGACCCGTTGAGGCCATTGCGGCGGTGGCGGGTAGGGGCTCTGCGGGATGTGGTGGTCGAGCGGAGGGGTTCTTGGAGTTGGAGATTGAAATCGGAGCTAGAAGTTGGAGTCGGAGACATCGTCATGGTGGAGCCGCCAACGCGCAACACGTGACTGATGGGCTGATTTGCTTAGTCATTTCTGTTTTCTTCGTCTTTCCAGCCGGCCGGCGGACGTTTCTCGCCGAGTGGTCAGTTCCCGAGCCCAATTACAATAGTCGGGAGGGCGGGGACAGTCATGCGCTATTGGGAAAGAGTCGGGATAGGCTTCAAAGGTACAACGGTACTTTTCGGTAGTCATTGTGGTAGATTAGGCGGATTGCGGAATGGAACAGACTTAGGGCTAATCTCGGATGGAGGCAGCTGGTCTAGTCGGTCTTAGTTAACAAGTGGAACCAGGTGTAAGTGCGAACAGGCCATGTGCAACTATAATATATGCAGATGACTGCAACCTGAACGCCCACATTCGTGTCAACTTAGCTTTATCACATATTGTTGGTGCCGCCTCTCCACCGCAGTATACCGTCTGATGGAGGAGAGCCAGGCGAAGGAGAGCCCTAGGTCAGGTCCTCAGCTGTACATCTGGAGAGCAGAAAGTGGCCTACTGGAAGTTTTGTTGTCACATTGTGACGGACAACAGAGCTGCGATAACATCGTGAACTAGTTACACAACAGCAGTTGTGGGATGCACCTTCCAGATCAACTGCAAAGCCGCCATCAGCAGACTACTCTTTAATCCCGTATAAGGACCAATCTCCCAAGCCTTTACTCACTGTCCTTATTAAATTTTCTGGTCACTATCTCTTTCTGCCAGATCATCATGCGACTGTTTCACCTACTCGTCACTACCGGCATCTCTGCCTCTCTTACGTGCGCGGCGAATCCTAAGTCCTCTTGGAGTGACTATGTTATTATCGGCGCAGGGCCAGCTGGGTACGTTCTCGCTGCTCGTCTATCAGAAGATCCAAGAGCCACGGTGACCCTGCTGGAGGCTGGACCTGACGGCGGTAATGACCCAAACATCTACACCCCTGGGTTTGCTGGCAGACTTCAAAACACCCAGTATTCGTGGAACTACACCTCCCAACCAGACCCAAGGCGGGGGAATATTCCCGTGCGCTTCCCGCAGGGCCATGCTCTCGGTGGCGGCACGTCCATCAACTTCATGTCCTACTCCCGTGGCGCTGCCAGCGTCTATGACCAGTGGGCGGAAGAGTCAGGAATCGACGGGTTGAGATTCGACAAGATCATCCAGCAGTTCAGGCTCTCTAGCAGTCTGACCATCCCATCCGATATTGAGTACGAAATAGCCGCCAACTCTACGGTCTACGAAAACGGTCCTCTCAAGGTGAGTTACGAGCGAAGGAACACTGGGACCGAGCCGTTTTGGGCAGATGCCCTGGCCGCAACTGTCGCTTCTTCAGCACCTCTTATTGACCCGACAGATGGACGTTCCATTGGCAAGACAATAGGCGGACCGCATACTATCAATATCCGCACTGGCCGACGGTCATCCGCGCAAGAAGCTTACGGACCAATACTCGCCACTCGATCCAACGTGAAGATACTGACGGGCTCAGAGGTGACCAAAATCCATATCCAAAACAGGCGAGCGGTGGCAGTCAACTACGTCTCGAGCGAAAATAGGTCGAACCATACTATTTGGGCCCAGCGGGAGATTATCGTCAGCGCTGGGGCCATTGGGTCGCCCAAGTTGCTGATGCTCTCTGGCCTCGGCCCCAGGGAACATCTTGAGCAGCTCGGCATTGCTGTCGTCAGGGACATTCCGGAAGTCGGCAACAACCTACATGATCATCACAACGCAGTGGTCATGGCACAGATTCCAGAAAACATCACCACCTCATTTACGCTTCGAGCAAACTCCACTCTACTCGCAGAGGCCGAGGCTGAATACAATGCGAACGGCACGGGCTATCTCTCGCAGACACAAACCTCAAGTTGGGTGACCGAGCGGCCCTCTGATACTTTTCTTGACAGTATCAACGCCACCTTCCACAAGAAGCTTCCAAAGGATCGCCCTATCCTATTCTACCAATACACGACATCGGCCATGGCTCCTAATCCGCAGAATAAGAATGTTATATCCGGTTACGTTAGTCTCATCCAGCCTGAGGGTCACGGGTACATTCGACTAGCGAGCGCCGACCATCGTGATGCTCCGCTAATCTTTGCAAATTACTGGAATACCGACGCAGATCTGGCCTTGGAGTTGTATGGATACAAGCAGCTCCGCCGCGCAATGGCCTCAGACATCCTCTCACCAATCGTGCAGGGTGAGCTGTTTCCAGGGCCGGAGGTCCAGAGCGATGAGGATCTGACTCAAGCAATGTTTGCCAGTGCATGGCCATTCCACCACCCCAGTGGAACGTGCTCTCTGGGGAAAGTCATTGACTCCCACTTCCAGATTCCCGGCCTTATCGGCTTGCGCGTGGTGGATTCGAGTGTTTTGCCCTCTCAACCGACCTCTCATATGTCAGGGCCGGTCTATGCGATTGCTGAGCTGGCGTCTCAAATCATTCGGGCGGACTGGCATTGATCTGTTTCACGGTGTTCTTCTCCGTTATCACTTGAAGCCAATATTGAGTCCGGATTGAACTTCCGATAGCTTTGCATGGTTAGTTTAGGCAGTACCAGAATGTATTGTGTCCGCCACGTAAAACTGTATTCCATGCAGATGACTCTTAGCCAAAATTCTGGCCCGTAGGACAGATTCATGAGGCATTCGCTTCTTCGAATTTACCTCTCAAGCTTCACTGACACTAGTTACAGTCACTAGCTTGTTAATATGGCTCTCTCGCCTCCTCTCGGAGGAGAACCCCTCTCTCTGAAGGCAAGACGCCTCAGCAAGAACTCTGATTATGTC
Organism: Aspergillus nidulans FGSC A4; assembly: GCF_000011425.1. Lineage (NCBI taxonomy): Eukaryota > Fungi > Ascomycota > Eurotiomycetes > Eurotiales > Aspergillaceae > Aspergillus > Aspergillus nidulans. Next base: position 3,041,455 of record NC_066262.1, on the reverse strand, counting down.
AAAGGCGTGATGACAATCGAAGAATACCTTGACCGGGTAGATCCATACACCTCTTCAACACTCCGATGGCCCCTCCTCTTTGACACAAAGCCAGCCTCGCCGGAGGTCACCCAGAAACTCGAACTACAACGCGAAGAGATCCTCAATATCCTTGATGCCCACAGCTTTCCCCCTCGAGCCACTTCCGCCTTATTGTCCAAACCGTCACGAAAAGCGGTTATGCCTCGTCGAAACCAGAAACACTCTTCTCCTTAACCTATATAACTGATCCGTATTCTGCACGCGCACCTCGACCACCACCAAAATTACCATGGACGCAGCTCGCGACGAAGTAGCATCTCTCTTGATAAGAAAGGGAATAAACGGCATTTTCACCGAAATCACCTTCACGAATCAGGCATGGAACCCGATACTCTTCGACCCCCCTGAAACGAACCCTTCCTTTCTGACTTTCAGATACTCCATTGAAGCAGGAGTTGGAGTAATGCATTAGTCTGGCATAAAACATCACTATTTAATGTTGGACTGACGGTCGAGGAGAACAATCCTACACTTGTCATCACGGTATCTCGCCAAGAAAAAAGTGATTGGGCGGCTCTGCATGAGCAGATCAAAGAACTTCTGGTGAAGAAGGACAAGGGAGACCTTGAAGTTGAGTTCTGGTCTGGCCCACTAAAGGAAGTCTGAAGTCCGAATAGAGAAGTCGTTGATGAGGATGATGGTGACTATTGAAGATGGATGAGGCACAGGATTGGAATGCACGGTGGAAGCCGCCGCTAGATATAATCGACCAGGAGGCAGAGAATCAAATAAAGGACAGGAACGAGAGAAAATGAGGCAATTATTACGGCGATGGAATGAAGCATGGACTCGAAGGGTTCTTTATCATTCCGTGGTCTGAGAGACCTGAGCATGAGCGTTGTCAGTCGTCAAAGTCTGTGTGCTTGAGGAGGTTTTGGTGAAACGTGGAGACAAATCCTGTATTACCAATGAAGAATAGGGTTCTATCGCTAAAATTGAGCCTATTTTTTCACGTTGGACATGGAATTTATTTGGCCTCAAATGCCATCTGTATCTGATTTACCGTGCCACTTACTGCAATAACATACACTGGTGTGATATCCTTTTTTGCTTGCTTCTCATTCGTACTCCTATTAGTGCCTTTACTTCCTTTATTCTATTTTATTTTGAATTTAATTGATATAATTATTCATGTAGAAAGTGAGCTATTTTCGTGCTTTTGTAAGATCTTGGTTATCATTTACCTGTCGCGAGCAGCAAGCCTTACATAGGTCGAGGTATTCAATATATTCTCCTTCATTTAATTTATCCACATATATCATTCTTCCCACCTTTCCCCGACGAAGTATGCATGTTTTACAGGGTATTAAAGCTATTCTTGAATGACCTTTACTCGGTCCCTAATAGTCCTACGACTAACCGGGCTGTCATCCTGAAACTTCGGAATGTATTATATGGAGTCCCTTGAGTTGGTAAAATATACACATATTTCTATCTGTTTCTTTTTTTCAAAACACACAAAAACAGGTCATAGACAAAAAAGAAATTGTATGGTAACATACAAAGGTGGTCTCCGTACGACAACAGCATCTATATATATATAACAATGCAACACAGGCGCTAAATGAAACAAAAGAGCAGTCTCAAAGTATACCGCAAGCCACATAAGAGATAGATGAATGGCAAAGATGTGCAGAACTACCTGCTCGTCCCAACAACTGATCGAATCGTAGTCCAGAAGCCTATGAGCTGATCCCAGACAAAGACGCCCAACATCCTCAGCGGGCTCTTGTCTGCTAACAGATACATGGGTTCCATGTTTCTCGGCTCGATCTTCGTCTCCGTCTGGGTCCTCGTATCACCCTGCGTTGTGCTGAGGTGGACTTCCTCCATTGCAGTCGCAGGCGCGGCCTCCTGCTTAACCTTGCGAATAACAAAGTATCCGCCCGGACCTCCCTCGCGCTGACACCAGCCGCCCTCGAACAAGCCTTTGCTAATCGCATCGCGAATAATTCCTGATCTTGTAAGAAGCATGCCCTCTAACCCCTCTACACGAACAAGACAGTTATGCCAGGGCGTAGGGATCTGGAACTCGTAGAGGGGGTTGGTGATCGCCCCAGACTCGGACTCGGACTTGGACTGAGAAATAGAGAGAATAGCCTGTGCGGTTGGTGCCGCACGCACAGCCCCGCGGGGGAAGAGGCGGATGCCAAATTTGGGTCCGGCATTTGTGTGTCTGGAAAAAATCCAGGTTAGTTTCGCTCTAGTGTAATGGATGGGGTTGGACTGGTGAGGCATACGCATGAATACTAAGACGGACATGATGAGGGAAGAGAAGCTCGACAAGGTTTGAGTATGCATGGTTTCGCTATTATCATTATTAGCAAGGCTTGTGAGACGGTTTGTTCAGGGGGTTGTCTGTACGTACCGCAATCATCTCCTCCGCAACCTTAGACGCGATCCTCTTCCTGGCCTTGGAGCCGATATTGCGCTCAGAGAGATACGCGCCTAGATCCTCCAGCATGAACCGGGACTGACCCTGATACAGCGCCAACGTCTCAGAGTGTTTGCGGTCAATGAGGCCCCTCAGATGCTTGCGGTCAATACCGCCAACTGTGTCGAGAAGGAGCCTGCATTTCTGGGCGCTTTCAGTGAGGACCGTTTCAATTGGCTGCGGAATGCTTATGCTGTCGAGCATGTTTGTTGAGAAGGAAGATGTTGACTCTGGAGATGAGAAGAAAAGGTCTTCGAGGCCGGTGAATTGTATGTTAGAGTTGGATGGTTGGTTCTTTGTGGTTGCCTTATACTGGGAGGCAAGAATGGCTCCGTATGAGTCAACGAGGGCATCGTCCACACCAACTGAAAAGAATGTTAGCACGGGCTATTAAGGAGAGAAAGGAGGAACATACTGCAGTCAGAGAAAACATGTCCATCACTGATAACCCACAGGGTCGCACCGGGCTCGTAAATCGAACCAACCTTCTGCACGAAATCATTCAAGTGTTCCAATGCAAGGTACTCTGCTGCATCAGGTACAACTCCTGCTACCTTATCTGGGTTTGATGATTTGCAGGGAAAGGCAGGGAGACAGAACTCGATTTTTTTGTTGTCTTTGATAAACAAGTAGACCCGGTCAATGAAGTACTCTCGGCCAGTAAGGTCCCAGCGGTCGTCATGGCTCGTATTCTTGAGAGTTGTTTCAAAGAGCGTCGTGATCTCCTCGGCTAACCTTAGGTGTGCTGGATTCTTCGGCCCAGCGTTGGATGGTGATGTGGTAAGGAGACGCGAGTTGAGGAGGAGATATGTTCGTGCCCAGGCAAAGAAGTTGGATGATAGAGAGGAAGAAGGTGTAAAGGTCAGGAGACCACGGATCGTAGAGGCGTCGATTTCTTGGAGTTCATGGATTAGGACCGTCTGCCCTTCTGAAGAAGTCAAGGGGAGTGTGATTTGGGTGGTTCTGATAGTCCTTCCAGATTGGAGCCTAGACACCTCACATGGGTCTTGATCCAAGATGGTCTGGTGAATCTCGCCCCAAAGGGACCTGATCTGATTGGCATATCGGCCATCGGCGCCGAGGAGGTTGCCAGTGCTGTCTCGCTGGTAGATGGCAGCGACGTGGTGGTAGACAGAGGTTCCAACGTTGATAGACATGGTGAATGTATGCGGAAATGCTGAGAATGCCAGAAATGCTAGAATGCTAGAATGCTGGAATGCCGGAATGCTGGAAATGCTAAGATGCTAAGAATGCTTGAAAAGGGAATAAAGATGATTGCGACACAATGTGTATAATGCAGAAGATGAGAGGATGCTGTTGTTTGTTTGATGCTGTTGAGAATGAGTTACCTTGATCGCGATCCCAACAGCATCTTAATATACCCCATGTCGGCATCTAGACCCTGTGATACCAGACGTTGTCATTAGGGCTGAGCAGATGCAGAGGATTCACACTGCCTGCTTGCTCCATCGCTAATCCCAGTTCCAAGACTCCACGGAGCTGAACGCGACCCCGTTTCCACACTGTTAAGCTGTACAACCCGAGCCTGATAGAGCCGCAACATGCCTGTATTGCCATATGTGCCGAAAATAGCACTCCATTGGCTCAGTGGTTATTTTTGTGTGCCGACACTGCGAAGCCACGCGAGATGCCGATCGCCTCATGGGTCCAGCGTGGATTGGGTAGCTTACATAGCATTTGAGACTTGGCAGACAGCCTGACCGTCTGTTCAGGGGCACGTAGCATATGGATGCGGCGTTGGAAGGAAGACCGCCATCAAGGTCACATATCGGTGGGGCGGAGACCTGACTATCGTGTAGCCCTAGCGGAGGTAGTCCGCCGCCAAGACCCGCAGCCCGATTTCACGGCGTGCAAGCTAAGTATAGCAGTACCTTCAATGCAAGCTCAGCCTCGTGTTGCTTTCTTCGGCTTATGCTCATTTCTTTGATTGTTGCTGCTTGTGGTCTGTATAGATTCCCTCATGTCATCCCGCTTGTCTTGCAGTCCCATCTCAACTCAATCTTTTCAACTTCTTAACCGCTCTAATTCCACTCACCTGTGTTACCCTCACGGCCACCACCATGCTAGTAACCCTAACAGTCCTCTTTTTGGGCCTCGTCGGTATTCTCGCCAGCTTCCTCACCTACCTCTTCACTCCACCCCAGTTTTTTCCTAAGGGTCTCCCCACAATCCCCTTCTACTACACACTTATCCCGCTGCTAAATCAAACCCTGAAGCGGGCCCCCACCGACCAAGTCACTCTCTACCATCGCTACCTCTCTACCCCTCTGAGAACCCACGGCGCTGTCAAGCTATTTTTTGGCGGCCGGTGGAATATCCTCATCACAAAACCGTCCTACATTGCCGAGGTCCTGAAAAACGAAGATTTATATGCGAAAAGCGGCAATCAGAAGAAAATTCCCCATAGCGTTCTGGCACAATACACTGGGGATAATATTATATCCTCGCATGGCGAGAATTGGAAACTGTACAGCAGCATCTTCAAGCCAGGCTTGCAGCGGGATTATGATCCGTCTGGAATATGGAGGAACGCGTCCCTGCTTGTGCAGATGATCAGCCAGGATATCAAGAGAAAGAGCCCGGTGGATATCAATCCGTTGATGCAGCGGTATGCATTAGCAAACCTGAGCGAGGTTCTGCTGGGAACCACCTTCGACGTAAGTTATTCCGTTCCATGATTCTTGGGTTTTACCCGGAAACTTGTTGAACTGATGGGTTTGGCTTAGACACTGCAAAAGCCGGCCGCCTCTCTGCACGCTTTCCAGCTCCTCATCAAGCCCAAGATCTTTGACCCCATCTTCCTCAACTTCCCTGTTCTAGACTACCTCCCCCTTCAAACCAGGGAGGAGGCTAGAAAATTGGTGACTAGGTTCACTGATGAGCTTATCGAGACGGTCCGGAAGGGCCACACAACCTGCGACCATGAGAAGGAGCACACGAGAAATCTAGGATGTCGTCTTCTATATGCCTGCGAAAGTGGTCTATTCACCGAAATGCAGCTGCGACATAATATGATCAGCGCGTTTCTGGCGGGACACGAGAACCCCCAGTTGTTGCTGGTATCAAGTCTGTTCTTGTTGGCTGAACATCCGGTGCGCTTTGTATTCTCTATACAACTGTGCTTTTAATGGGCTAACAACTGGTAGGAGATGCAGGAAAGCCTACGCGCGGAGATCTCCGCCCTCAACGACCTGGAACCGGCTTACAACGCTTTATCTGCCTTGCCCCTCCTTACATCCACAATCTACGAAGTCCTCCGCCTGTACCCACCAATCAGCCAGCTGATTAACCGCCGCACAACGGCTCCCACCCTCCTCGGGGGAGAGATCCCCATTCCAGCAGGCACATACGTCGGCTACAACGCGTATGCTACAAACCGGGATATAGGCTTCTGGGGTCCAGACGCCAACGAGTTCAAGCCAAGCCGGTGGGGAAATACCATGGAAGAAATAAATGCACTATTTAGAAGGGCGAACGCAAAGGGCGCGTTTATTAGCTTTCACGGCGGGCGGCGCACTTGCTTAGGACAGAGGTTCGCCTTGCTTGAGGGGCGAGTGACACTTGCGAAATTGCTAATGTGTGTTCGATGGGAGATTGATCCTAGCTGGCAGAGGGGGATGACACCAGCCGGGCCGTTGTATGCGCGAAATCTGCAATTGAGGTTCTCGAACATCAGCGGTGCTGGGAAGGCGGGGGCATCTTGAACGACCATAAAAAGGATGTAACTATAATTTCAAGATTTCAGCTTAGCGTGTATCTGAATATAAATCCTCGTCTATCTTCAGGTTTTTGTCGTAATTTGTAAGGTTGAAAAATGCACTAAGCAATTGCATTGCGTTTGTCGCAAGTAACTATAATATATATAGGTAGATAGATATAAATATTGTAGATAACCCTACCTCAATCGCCTTTCCCCTTCCTACCATTACCAAGCATTTGGGTTCGCTCAATACAAGCCGCCTGACCAGTGCACAATAAACCTATGACTATATCAGATTCGAAATTCCCTCGAGTCAACAGGTATTGACTGACTGAACCCCGCTGCCTCATGTCGCGTTACTACAAAAAGCCAAGCGCGGCCTAAGTCTAGGAACCAACGAGGACATTGTACTTGCGGCGGTGCCGGCGTGATAAGGCTCTGAATCGGGGCTAAGCATGCTACGAGCACAGGCTGTGCCAATACCCACCGCGGTACCACGTTGCGATAGCCGCAGGGCTCGAAGTTGGTGTCCCTCCTAGGGCTTGGACAGACAGTCGGCTAACTGGCAGTAGGGGTTACAAACTGTATCCACAAGCCAGCATAGTAACGACGGGATTGGACCATTGTCTGGGACGCCAAGAGGGCCATTGGCTATTTTTGTACCCTGGCATTTGTATGACTGAGCTTCGTCTTCTGCGGTGGGCAGTGAGCGATCTCTTGGCATGACTTGAAAACTGTCGATCGTGCCAGCTTATGGCTCTTTGTCGGCATGGTTCCGACGATGTGGATTTTATTGGTTGTGTAAGCAGAAATTGGATTAACGGTATTAATAGATGCGGGAATTTGAGCTGAATAGGGTACATTAAGCGTGCAGTGCTCAGCCCTGTCCTTCCGCCCCCAACGGTGCCGGTCAGATCTCAACATCAATGCTAAGCCTCCAGCTACATTCTGTTAAACTAAACCATGGTCCTCACTTGTGTCAAAACGGTCTCTCTCTTCTTGACCCCTGTCGTCCCTTCCGCTCCGAAGCCCATCGACCATCCATACCATCATGAACTCTCCCACATCCACCATTAACTTCCCACTCCTCCCAGAGCGAGAACCACCCTACTCTGCCTTTTCAGAACCTAGAAAACGCTTCTATCTCGCCATCGTCACAGCAGCCGGCTTCTTCGGCCCGCTCTGCGGTGCCGTGTATCTCCCCTCGTTGAATCTCTACGAGGATGTTTTCCATGCCCCAGGGACAGTCATTAATGCAACTGTGTCAGTGTATATGGCCGTTTTTGCCGTTGCAGTGAGTGATCACTTCCCTGGCTATCCCGCTTACCTTACCCAATGCCCTAGCCCTGCAGAGAACTATACTGATGCTGTGCGGGACAGCCCTTACTCGGTGCAGCACTATCAGACCTCGGCGGCCGCAAAACAATCTACATCGTCACGCTCGCTAGTTTCCTGATCGCCAATATCCTCCTTTCCACACTTCCGCCCAATATCGGCGCATTATTTATCCTCCGCATCTTCCAAGCCTTCGGCGCCTGCATCGTGACATCCATTGGCGCAGGAACAATAAGCGATATATTCGAGCCCGCGCGACGTGCCTCCGTTCTTGCTATCTTTCTGCTCGGGCCACAGCTAGGCCCCATCCTCGGGCCCTTAATTGGCGGCCAATTCGCAACAGAAGACAAATGGCGCTGGGCATTTGGGTTCCTGGCCCTCGCCTGCTTGCCCGTCTACCTCGCTATCCTGTTCTGCCTCCCCGAGACATTGAGATGTCTAGTTGGGAATGGGGAAGTCTTCAGAACCAGACCGCTTTTTACGCTGCCCCGTCTGCGTCAGAAACCGCTCGTAGACCAAGGCAAATTCCCTAAGCCACCGAAACCGAGTCTGAGGAACTGGATCAACCTCTTGATTCAACCAACGCAGTGCATTGTTTTTGTGAACGGAGCCCTCTCCTTCGCTGGGTTGTACCTTATGTATGTTTCCTTCCCAGATGTCTGGGGCGAGAAGTACGGGTTTAGTACCGCGGAGGTTGGGTATGCATATTTGAGCCCTGGTATGCTTCTAGCCTTTGTCCCCTTTCTCAAGAAAAGCAGCTAATGTGCTCAAGGAATCGCCCTCTTCATTGCCTCCCTCCTAACGGGCCGGTTCTCCGACTGGCATCGCGCACGCCTGGTAAAGGCCACTCCCGACATAAAGATCAAAGCGGAAACACGCCTCCCAATTCAAATTATGGGTTTTGTCATCTCCGCCGCCGGAAAAGTCATGTTCGGCTGGTTCACGCAGCATAAGCTCCATCCTGTTGCTGGGCTTGTTGCATCTGCCTTAGGTACGTTCCCCGACATCCATACTCTAAGAGCAGAAGTAACTAAGATGAACTTGTGCAGCCGGAATCGGAACAGCTATAATTTTCGTAACATCCACCTCCTTTCAGACTGAATGTGCGCCGGCGCAGTCCGCGACGATCGTTGCGTTAGCCGGTTTGCTGAGAAACATTGCAGCTGCGATTGCGGCCGTAATTGTAGATGGAGTCGTGAAGAAAATGGGATATGGTTGGTGTTTCACAGGATTGGGAGCATTGGATGGGATCTGTATCGGTGGGATCGTTTATATTATCTGGAAGGGGTGGAAGCGTGACGAAAAGAGAGAAGGGCGCGGTTGGCTCAGGATTAATTCTTTCAAGGTCTAACATATGTATGAATCGGGCTGATGTTTAGTACGGTTATTGGTTGATGGCAGAGGGTTGGGGAGGTATAAAAAAATATCTGTATGGATTCGTAAATGTTTAATGATAAATGACACCACTCTATTTTCAGCTCTCTAAATCATAGCATTCTCTAAGCCTTAAATTCGATAAAGCTTGGCTGCTCGAATACAAGATCACCAATAGCCGTGAACTGTGTCCAGCGGTTTCAGTGGAATTAAGTTAGGCGAAAATTAAGGCACCATAGCCAGGCCTTAAGCGACGGGTGTATGGCTCCCTCTTACTGCCCGAATAGTCACTTCATTATGATTGACAGCAGCTCAGGGAATACCTACTTCTGCGTTCAATGACTGGGTGCCCAGATGCACTCTCCCACTGAGTTGGACAGACTAAGGACAAATATACCTTAGAGCTTTGCACCCGTCCGTTCTACAATCTTCCATCAAGGGACTGACAAATATGTTCTACATACTTCAGACTACGACTTGTGGTGAACTACAATTTATCCGTACACCGGATCCTGCATCTCATCTCCTGTTGTCGCACATTTGATTAATTCAATGAGTATTCAACCCCACGGCAAGACAGTTAGCACTATATGCCCTCGCACCAAACGTTAACAACGGATGAAGAGTGGTGAGAGCCCGTATGTGACGCTCAAAGATTTCCTCCTATCGCAGTATATCTCAATAAGGATTTTGACAGCCCGAGCATTTCCCTAGGGGCAAGAGAATAACCAAATGGCTGCTGAAGTAAATGTGCTACTTGGTGGCGTTGTCAGGGCGGCAATCTCATGGACTGCGCCGAAGATATCGTCTATCCTTGGCGAATGCGGAGTGGAATGATTCACTAAGACAAGGGAAGTATAATCTGGGAAATACCTGTCGTACATATTTTCGGCTACGGGGGATGATGTGTAACGTCCTCGATTGATATGGCTATGAGATGGATTTAATTGTGGAGATGCTGAATAGAACCAAGCGAATCAGTCCTTTAAGGGAAACAGTCAGCTATACCGACTTTAGCCCGATATTTCTGAAATAATCAGAGGGTTACTGGGCGTGTTATCAGAAGTATGTCAAGGTCAGCGCGCATCAGCTTATCGGAAGAAGTTGAAAAGGTGAGGCTGGGAGATTGAGACTGCCAACTATTACAGGTCAAATATAAGCAAACGGCAATAGGGACCTGTGAATTCATTGACCACAAGTACTTTTCTACTCAAGCTGCGCCTACTTGTTTTGGCCACATCGCTGCGTAGTCAGTACAGCTACATAGATTATTTGTTAGATAGGGCAGAGTGATTGATCACTCAGCATGCTTATCTAATCTCTGTAGCACTCCAGGGCTTTTGTTATGAATATGGCTTAGCGCTTGGAGTTGGAGTAATTGCTTGGAGTTGGAGTAGTTGATACTCCAATATTAAGGGGCTATATAAGATGACACGTGTATCTCCCATCTTTCTGTTCTGTAACTAAGTCCATGAGCTCGCTCCCTCAGACAATGATCACTTAGTTCTCTCTATTCTATGCCAACTTCCTCTGACCAACTGTGGATTTCACTACAGCTTTGATAACCACGACACAAAACACTAAGATTCCAATTTCCACGTTCAGATCCAGGCCTTGCAAGACTGCGGCACCTTGAAAGTTATCTCACAACAATGTCGGCTGATCAATACAACGAACAAGCTATAACTCATAGCTTTTCCACCCCGCCACCTCCACCTCCACCGGAGGATCCCAATCTGAAGGCCTCACCTTTCTCCCAGAGAATCAAGACTGTTCCGATGCCGGGTTTCTCTTTCACTCCCGGTCAACTCCAGCCTCGGTTGCATCGGCAGCGGGAGCGTATTTCATCCACGGCACACTAGCAGATCCGGTTCTGCTCGCCGAAATACTAACTCTGGACAGCGTACCAGAGCTTCGACCATCCCGGATCTTCGGCTACAAGGTAAAGCTATGGGAACAGTATCCTGCCGTTATACCTGTGGACGAGAGTCAGCATGGAGCGGACTCGGACTGTGTCGTTAAGGGATTTGTCTATCGTGTTGAAGCACGCCGAGCGTCTCGCGGAGTACGAAACGGGAAATTACCGGCCAGGAGCTTGTCGGATGGTTTATCCTGACAGCCCCGCTGATGAACTAAAGGCAGACCTACTGAGGACAGGGGTATGTGTTTCAGTAGTTGGAAATATGAATGATTTGAGTGAAAGAAAGTTTGATTTGGGCGTTTGGTTGAAGTCGATGGGTAGGGGCACGACTGTAGGCTCGGATCAGGGAATGAGTGGCTAGTTTCTCTTCTCCAGGAGACGGTGTTACAGTACATAAGGACATTAATAAGGCTACAGATAAACAAACCGTAAAGAGATGGCAACTAGCGTACTGATGGAAATGGGAGCGCTGAGAGAGTGTCTCAAGCTTGTGGACTAGGGACCTTATCCAGGGCAAGCACCTCATGGTTGGATCGTAGTCTCATGTAGCCACTCCATTAACGCCTAGCTGGAAGGGCCCAGAGCAATACAGTGCTGATTTTTTAACGTTTTTGTGATTTATTGACTCAGGATGTACAGCCTAATAATTTGAAGATTTATGTTGATACATGGAGCTTCCCCCTAGTGGGGAATATATTATCTTTCAGTGTCGAATCAAGTTTATAACATCAAAATTCTGTCGCCAGACTAGTACCCATTACAACCTATATACTCATAACAGCACTAAATAACGGTGCTCTGAGTGAAGCTTGCAGTTCTGTTATATGGCGCATTTCACAAGCTAATCCTAAAAATAACCTTCATGAAAAGCCCCGAAATTAGGACAAAACACCCCTTAGCGGCGATGGGGACTACAGCGTGTTGACTAACAGGCGCAGAAACCGCTGGCCATAACTTCGTCCAGTGCACACGGAGCATGCGATAATCCCAAAGCGGACCTACAAGAGTGAGCCAGCTCAGAACCCAGCCATATTGCAATATCAATTTAAAGACGCTAGGTGGCTGGGTCGTATATGGGGTCGTATATTTGCGCCGCGAGTCTGGGCCTAGTTTCGTGCACAGATGCTGGAGTGCGTCCTCAATTATGATTATCGCTGCGTTGGACGCAAAGAAGAAGAGCGTACTCAATGCTTCCTGGTTATCTGACTCGATAAATGCGCCGATGGCGTGTATCAAGCCGGACAGGGTGAATGTGAGACCTAGGTGCACATATCGCTCGAGGATAGATGGACGGCGAAGGCAGAAAACGCGCAGCGTAATGAAGGTGCTGCAGCTTGTTAGTGGCCAACGGACGTTTTGGTGCCATGTCTTGCTGTTTCGATGAGTTTAAGCATTAGCACCAAGGAACCGGAAATCATCCAAAACCCTTACCCCCAAAAACCGCGCACAGTATACGCATCATGAATGCTCCCGAATAACGGTGGCCAGGCCTCCGCGCTGGTCAACCCAAGCAGCACACAAAAGATTGATAGGAAGTGGTACGCGATGTCGATGCAGAGATAGGCATAGAGAAATGTCGGGACAAGGGTCACTATAAGTCTGGCGAACCAGTTGGCACGATCAAGGGTGAAGACGTGAAGTTCCGCGCCTTGACCGAAGTATTGGTCACGAATAGACTGGGGTATGCAGCTCATTATATCAGAAACGAGGCTTATAACCAGTAATTGCCACAATAGCACACACATTTGATACCCGATAAAACCCCACCTGGTGCTCTTTCTCAAGCATGCTGGCGCAGGAGGTATTCTGGCGATCTGGTGCTTGGTCTGAGTCCCTCGAAGGCACGACATGTAAAAGGCCGCCTGGCGGTATCGAGATAGACGGTTCTCCTTCAGCGTTGATCCACGCTTGATTCTGCAGTCGACTCGAGTGATGCAGAGGAGGTTGATAAAATGTAAAACAAACAGGAACACCAAACATGCCAGTCCGTCGCCAGAGCCGCGGTGCGCTCTGGTGCGCGCATTGGAGGCAACTCCCATGAAAGCTAGCGCCACAAACCCTGGAATACTGAAGACGCGGGCCAGTGAAAGCGGGGCTGTTTCGGCCAGGAGTATAAGAACCCAGAGCCAGGAAAAGCTGAGATAGGTAATAAAGTCATTTGTGATTGTCGGCACCAGTCTTGGAGTGTATTTTGCCATTGTAGAATCCCCAGACCTGGCTTCAAACAGTGGAATTTTTCGGGGTATTAAGAAGGGTGAATGCATATAAACAAGTAATAAAGACTGCGATGACGTGACACGAGCTCTGAAAAATCTCATATGCCCTGTAACACCAACTCCGGAGACTAATTGCAACGTCCCATCTTGTTGAGGACATCAGTAAGACCGGATATCACATTGAAGGCTCGGCCAATATGACAAGGTTCTCAGCATTCCCGGAGTTTCAGGGCTCGGAACGTCGTAGAGGTATTGATATTCGTCTGGAACGGGGGATCGCCACAACTTCGATCCCAGTTTGAAGGAATCAACATTTACACCTAAATATGAGGACATGTGAAACAGACGCCGGAAATGGCCACATTTCCACTTGCAACATCCCTTAGCGAACCGCTGCTTTAGCACTCGAGTACGTGCTACATGTCACTATTCTGCACTAGCCAAGCCCTGTTTAGTCTAGAGCAGACTGGTGGGAGAATACTGAAGAAATTAAATACTATTGCTCAGGCAGTTGACCGCCTGCATTTACTTGAAACTTAGGGCATTATATTCTATTGAATAAATATCTCAAATGATATAAATATCTCATAAAAACTAGAGTTCCTACTGTGAATATATATTGATTATATAATTAAAATAGTCTAAGAATTACGTAGGAAAGTACGAAAGCAGATGGTGCTATTAGCTTGCCGTAATCTAGAATAGATTGGATGTACAGGACCTCACGAGAGAAGCATCTTCAGTTGTATGATGAGTACTGGCAGCGACTCTGCCAAAACTTTGGCCTGTTTGCCGGTGCCGTCTGACTAGCAATATCTATGAACAGATGCGACAGTTAGTTGTTCTTGGTTCCTAAAATCTACGGTCGATATCAGTGGTAGTCTCTGAATCAAATATTCCCCGCAGAGCGAGAGCTTCCAGGGCTACGAGGGACACCCTTGATGTTGATGTTCATGCATCTGTAACAGGATCAGGTGTATCGATCTCTCAGAAAGCTTCCCCGACTGGCCATAAGTTATCACTGGACAAACGCAAACGCGAGCAGACTTTTCAGAGCGACCTTCCTAAACACGTTCTGGCTAACCATCTTCCAGACCCAGTCTGCTACCGCGACATTGAGCGCTTCATTCTTAAAGCGACAAGAGCAATACCGCTGCCGAGAGCGAGAATGCGGAATTCTCTCCCTTGAAAGCTATCACAGAGCGCCACCACCCGCATATTGTAGAGCTCATCGCTGCCGAGGCAGGTGTGGAACCGGCCGATGTGCTTGATTTTGAAATGATTCTTTTCGATACCGAAAAGTCCTGCCTAGGCGGATTGATGGAGGAGTTTATATTTTCTCCGCGTTTGGACAACCTTAACAGCCCCTTCTGTGCTACAGCTGGATTGATCGAGTCTAAAGACCCAGATGGCAACCGTGATGTCCTCTGTGCCATCACTGAGTTTAACAATATCGAGGTCCGACCAAAAGTCCAGAAAAGCAAAACACCAATGGCATAATTGCCAGCAGCGCTCTGGGCGGCCGCTCCAACTCCGTGCAAGCGCACTCTCTGGCGTCACCTGCCTATGACTGTTCGACAGCTCGCTTCCCCAACTTGAATGGTACCATCATCATGTCTTGGACTTGACTTCTGGTCTTCCTCAGCTCTACGAGGCCGAACCGTCAAATATTCCTCGTTGAGTCCTTGGTAGTCCTGCGGCCGATACGGAGTGAACCATTCTTCGAGAGAGGTCTTCTTCCAGCGAGGATCGAAATCATGGTCTAGCATGAGAATGTCCAGGTACTGCGTAACAAGACAGAAGGGCCCTGTAAGTATTTGCATACAGATGGTTTGATTCAATCACTCAGAGTGTGCTAGGGCGTGATAGGTGTGATGAGGTGGGACTGTCTTACGGAGATATAGTTATAAATATACGGGTGCTATTTACCCTGTTTAATATATCGCTTACTGGTCCAAGAGTTGAAGGGCCGCCTCCAGCACCACTTCCTCCTTAGTAGCGACTTCCAGCCATCCGTTCAGGAAGGCAAAGCCCTGAAGCGCTTGAGGTTACGCGGCCAGGGTGTGAATGCAGAGTGGGTGTGACTTGGAAATATGATCGAAATAGTCTCCTTCAGCTGCCAGCCTTGGAAAAATGAGGCGACGGTAATGCCATTTTATGCCAATTTGGCCGTTGACCGTTCTGTTTTCGTTCTGTAGGATCGAAGGGTGTATTGTGCAGGATGAGCAACCGTGCATTTGCTTGCTAAGCTGGCTCGCATGCTGATGTTGATTCTCGAAGTCTCTCGAGAGAAGGGCCGCCCAGTGACGAGTTAGGGAATTGATGATATAATTGATACAGAGCTCCGCAATTGCATTTCGAGGAGTTGAGACTCGACGTGTTTTTTTACAGCTGCTGTGCTTCACTTGACGTTTTTAAGTTTGCAGAGCAGGTATGTGCAAAGTATGGGATGCCTAAGATTAGATATAAGTATGCTTTAGGTATAGTTTATTTGTCTAGTATAGTGCATATCATTGATGTTATAAGCTGGATAGTATACCTACTAGTATATGTATATCAGCTATGTTTCGGTCTTAATTACCAAGGGCCGTCAATGCTGGTTGAATAGCTAAATAAGCGCACTAACTGCCAGCCTTTGTCTGCTCTCCACAGCATGCTGTTTGGGACAGCAAGTCCTCAAAGGAATTCGTGGCGTTGACCACGTAAAGCGCTAAACGAGCTCTTAGGTGAGGCAGAGTTCGACAAGGCTAACAAAGGTAACCAAGAGTTGTGATGCTTTAGAGCACTGTATATCGTCGTGGTCTGCTCTTTCGCCTCGCACCTAGAAGGACAATTGAGGGCAATCTGAGTCACCCGGTAAACTATCAACTGCGCTAACAGACCGTCCTATATCTCGCCTTTCCGCGTCTAATAAGACGAGACTCTCGACTAGTCTAGATCTCCTAGATCTTCCAGATCTCCCAGATCCACCAGGAGCATTCTGATCTTCCAAACTCTATACACCGTGCTGCATCGTACGGCTGACACATTAGACTCCCAGCAATGGCAGAGATACATCCAGTGGAGTTGCATTCTATATGATACTGGGGACAGACAAAGACGCTTTCCAAAGTTCCAGGAGAAATACTAGGCTAGCACATGTATTAGCCGCTTTCCGACAAAGATAGGAAATCGGGTTTCATGCCTGTCTACTTCTAGCGAGGCAAAGACCATCCGTAGTCGAAACGTGGGCTTTACTATACTGTGGTCTTCTGATTTTTGAGGGGCGGTTATTGAATACACCTTTGATTTGGATCGCTCTCCTTGTCAGCAGCTGTTTGATTTACCGCGTCAGACTGTGAGATTGTCATTTTATTCCATTTCTATATTTGGAATTCCAGAAAGAAAAGCGCCTCACATAGAACGACTTCCTGCCCTGCCGTCAATACTATTCGGGTTGGGCGCAAAGAATGGCTTGTCCATGTTTCCTTCGAAACTGCACATATTCGGCACATACTACATGTTTTTGCCAGAGTGGTATCCTGCCGTATTTACAAGTGACGAGGCTCGGGCTCGTATGATTCCCATAGTGGCTCGTCCGTCGGATCTGTTCTGATGATGGGCCAGTGCTTCTACTCACCATGGCATTGCGGAAAACAGCTCATCTGCGCATTTGCGCATCGCAACTTAAAGGATTACAGGTACATCAAGCTCCAAGAAGAAAACATCAAAGATGAGCAAAGGTTTGTCTGCGGCCGCGAGTTCGCAAAGCCGCTTACCTGGAAGGAAAGACTACCTCAAGGCGCGTCAAAAAACCCATCAGTGCCGTCAGAGTTAGGTCTACAGTCTACATGAACAAGAAATTGCCGTTGCATGAGCGACAAGGGGGGTTGATGAGGCCAAGGAATAATTTGTATCGTTAGAGGAAGGAACTGGTTTTGCTAGGAGATCGCGCCAAAGCTCAGAAATGTTGTACAAGCTTGTTAAATGTCCACAGCACCCCAAGCAATTAGATCAGCCCAAGCGAGTGAAAGACGCCGCAGCAGCTGAGCGAGACGAACCGGAAGTCTAAGGAGATGGAGGCTCAGACACCAAGCTCGGGGAAACATTGTATATTCAGCCATTAATAATTTATTTATCAGAAGAACGTCAGCGCGAGCATGATTTGCTGGCTACTGACCAAACCAAGCTCAGGTGGCCCTTGAGCATCCTAATTCTCTGCTTAACTTTTGATTGATTGCTGGTATCTGTATTATCAACCCGGAAGGTCTGCATGCATCAGAGGTAAATGTGTGCATAACATTGCCTATTCCCTGCGTAACTCAAGAATAGTGTATATTTCCAGGCCAATCTAGGCTCCGTTGATCTCGGCAACATGGTCTGTCACCAAACAAGTCCAGTCATCGGTGCCATAGTATACAGTGTACTGGTCATCAGCTGTTTGGCCTCCGCTAAGATCGTCGCCAAACTGCCAGAACAAATCACCTGCCATCCCAGTTGCGGCCAAAGAAGTATCCTGCCAGTCCAAATCGTTGGTACAATGGTTATTCTTGATTCCGTATTCCTCAAACAGGCACGGCTTGTCGAGAGTATCGCAGATTGCGGCGTGGTCTTGGACCCATTGGTTTCCCCAGGAGTTATCGCTCACGCCCCCTAATGTCATTTCTGATTAGCGCAAGACAAGCAGAGCAGGAGAATGAAACATACAGTCGGTAGTATAGAGATGCAAGGTGCCAAAGTCGATATCAGGAATAGCCAGATTCAGAGCAAAATCATTTCCTTCGGTGGTGGTATAGGGGTACTCGCTGCCTCCATCAAGACCCATTCCCTCTAGAACACGATTAGCGGACCATCGACAATCAAATCACAAGACTTCAAGTGAACGTACCATCACCAATTGCCACCAGATGATTAGAATCGATAGCCTTTATAAATGCACTCGTTTCTGTCGCCCATTTGTTGATAATAGAAGTATCACATGACGCACAGCGCGGCTCGTTCCCAAGCTCCTAGGCCAGAATAGCAGTTGAATCCACATATCTGGAGACCACTGCCTCTATATAAGCCTGATATGCTGCCTGAATATTGGCATCAGTATACCAGCTTGTCTTACTGGTGCCGCCATATGCCGTAACGTAGGCATTCATTCCGCCGTAATCATCCCAGTTGTTCACCAACGGGATGATTAACTTGATCCCTTCATTTTCCGCCGCCGTAACAACAGCATCCAGACGCTGGAGGCCGTACCCTCCAGTGTTGATAGTTGAAACACCGTCCGCATGGAGCTGAAAGTAGACAGTGCCATCAGCAGGGACGGTGTTCACATCGTTAAAACCCCAGACACGCAGGAGCTTGAGGCCCGATTCCGCCAAATGGCTCATGGCAAGGTTGACATCGGCGTCATCAGTAAGAAATGGGAGCCAGTACGCGTTAGTCCCGGCAAAGTAGCCGGTCTGGCCATCAATGACAAAGTTTAGCCCGTCGACTGAAGGATTTGAGCCCGATTGTCTGGCAACCGGAGTTGCCAGAGCGAGAGATGCGATAGTTGGAAGAAGGGTCAGAGAGTACTTCATCGTGTTATTTGGTGTTTCTTTGGGTTGTTGGTCAAGGCGATGGTTTTCTGACTTACAAAAGCCACCTTGATTCTCTATCGCTTTATAGCCCCCTTGGATCAAACAATCTGCAAGAGGATTGCCTCTTCTATCAAGCAACTTTCCTTGCAACTTAATTTTTTCCGGGTTAGCTTGTCCTGGTTTCAGGATGGATTTCACGGGATATTACATAGTTTGTCCTCAATCGTATTACAGCACCACACCCGGGTCGCAAGTAGCGCATGTACCCATTCAGGTCCAAGGGAGAAAGATCGGCACGGCCTAGGAGATATTTCTCAGACCACGCCGCGCCAAGAGCTGTGCTCCAATTCCTGAAAGTGGATGTCCCCCAGACTTTCTCCGCAGACCGTTTGATAATGTCGTAGACGAGCTACAAATGGCCCTAAAGGTTCGGAGACCCGGAGATATTGGCGCCAAGACTGCCTATTTGAGGTATACGACGCGGAAATCCGTGTTTAACGAAGGCCAACGTCAACGCTAAAACGGGTGAAGGCATTATTTTCGATCTTGCTGCAACTCGATGACATCTGACTGTGTTGAGGAAAATTGCCTGCTTAGGAGAAGCAACGTCCCGCAATACGCTTCTGTGCGTCTGCCCGCATCTCATCTTTATGCGCAACAGACCGTGACCGGTGGTCATGAGCCCTATTTTTCCCGCCACTCCCGGGGACGTTGACCTTCCGATACCCGGGCCCGAAAAAGGTATCAATACAAAGAGTATACGTCCCAAACTTTATTATAGAATTCTATAGGGGTAGTTGCACGGCAGAACCCTAAGTACTCCCCGCCAGGATTCTTAACGCCCACCAAGAGGAAAACTGGTCTATTGCGGCATCTTCCGTTTCAGTCCCGGTTTCATCAACCCTAAACCGCTTCTAGTGCGGCTAGTTGTAAGGTCTTAGCTGACCAAGGTCTCTGAGACTTCATCGGGGATCTTTTAGGCCCTCGCCGAGTGCATGCGCCAGATGTCATCTATGGTACTATGGGTATGCTGAGCAGTGTCAATACTTGTTATTATATCTGATAGCTCGATGCGATTAGTGGTTCGTACCGGGTGCCCGGTTGCGGGAGTTGAAGAAAGAGGTGAGGTTGTGGGTTAATGGGCCGAGTATAATGCTTTCCACTTGCATTAAGATGTATTTTTGTCGTATCAATCCTCTTATCTGCTGGACGTAACTAGGAAAACTGGAATCTCATGTTAGCCAGCCCTGCCCACTTTTTGTAATCTCCTAGACTCCATTCTAGCGGCTTCTTTCTAACGGCTCCTGTAATATTTAGCAGCCTTGTTCTTGTCAGATCACCGGGTCAATGCCGTATACTATATTACAGAATAGTACCATCTCTTTCTACTGGAGCCGCTTCAGGGCAAGTGAGACCTGAAATATAATAAGGCTTTGGTGTAGAGAACAGATGATTGACAAGATAAAAATACTTCATATATTGATTCTGCTCCAGTCACTTACCTTGCTAGAACATGCTCTACTGGCCTATTCTACTGTATAAATGCCTGTATACTAGTATCAGCTGTCATAAACTTATAAGCCATTTTTGCTGTATTTGTATACAGAGTTGAATGGTGTCGCTTCCAAGTGTTGCGGAACGTGGTGGATGTCCCCTGCACAATAGCGTCCAACTCGATCGAGGAAGACATGATTTAGTTCTCAACGCTGCTACGGTGACTAAATAACTCTGCACAATTCTGAATAAAATCAAGGCCATATGCATCCAAATTCGACTGAACGAAGTTTGTGCCCCCCTCTTCTCTCCGACTACACCCAAGCTTTAGATAGCCTGGACATCAACCCAAAAGCGCGTGTCATCGGTCTTGTAGACGGAGTTACTGTCGATCTGCTGCTGGATCCAGTAGACAGCACTCTTATAGTCTATGAGATGGCATCAGTAACCTGAGAATAAGACAGCATACCGAGTAAAGACGGGTCAATTACTGTTAATATCATCCGTATTCGGATTACTCAATCCGCTTGCACCATTGCGGTGCCCTGCAAACCACAGGTCGACGCCGTAGTATCCCTGGCAGTCCCAGCGGGACGCGACATCGGCATAGACATTCGAACTGGGCACATACATCAGAGGCGGGATCTTTAATTGCAGGGTTTGGGAACGGGAAACTCATACTTCAGTATAGCGCCATTATTCCAGTCAGCCTCAGACTGACCGGCCAACCCATACCTAGTGGCACAGACACGGAGCATGCCCCAGTTCTGCTTGAAAAGACCGAAATTGGCGGCATCATAGGTCTTCCCATCACCGTAGGTGTAGTCGGTTGTCATTCCCTCTCTAGGACCCTTGTAAAACTTGTAATCTGTAGAGTTGGATATATGCTAACTTACGTCTCAAGCATGGCAATTGCAAGATCAAGGGTGTTTCCACCCGCATTCAAAATAGCCTGCTTGCGCTGCCCGAGTCCGGACACAGTGTAGGAACCGCGGTCTGCCCTCTTGGTCATGTCCGTCGTGGGGGCTGCCAGAGCTCCCAAGGTGAGGACAGACGAGACAAATATTTGGAGGCCTTTCATACTGTTGACTTAAATCTGAATTGTTGACGCGCGGTGTCAGGTGGTTACTGTCAAGAACTGGCAATGAGGGATGTTGGCCCTTTTATAACTTTTTCCAGACGGAGCTCATCAGAAGACATTCGCTGGTATCTTGATCAAGTTAGACAAAATAACTTACAAAGTTTATGCAATCCTTGGCACTACATAGTCGTTCATCATGAAAGCTTCCCCGGTTGCGGGGATAGAAACAATATCCGAGGATGGAGAAGTCTGCCTCAGCTAACTAGAATAGGCACGGATTTCCGCCTCGCCCTCTCTACTGATTAATTGCAGACTCGACAATAGCAGCTAATTTAATTGCATCGAACTTAATCAGGTTGCGTTTTCTAGCCCCCAGTGCAAGATCTGCCGATATAGTACTAAAATCTTAACTCATGTCCTTATTGCTGATACTTGGTGAACCCACTTGAAGCTGATATTCAAGACCACAACATGCGATAGATGATATCTTCACCGCAAATGCATCCATAGTATGTTCATTCTTCACTTGCTGTAGTATTATGTATATAATACCGGTACCAGTCATTATCTGTCTCGAAATGAGGCAAACTGTAGATCCGAAGTGGCATGGCGGATCACACCGTAGAACTACAGTGGATGCCCAACCCTATCCTTGTGATTATTGTGTAGTATTCAAGTTCCGAAGCCGTAGCTCCTTTGGAAGAGATCTGCCTCTGATTGCGCAGAGATTTTAGGCAGGCTGGGTTGATTTGACTGTTCATTGGCGCTCAAGAATCCGGCAGTCGCCGGACAATCCTGCAGCCCCAAGATTTGCCTCCTTGACGAAATTGTCCCTTCTTTCCGCATATTCTCCGTCCGAACGTCATATTTACGGGATTACTGCTGTGGCGTTGACCACGGCTCCATACCCTTACCGCGCTGCTTCTGCCACAACTACTCCCCAACGACTCTGAAGTCGAGGAGATGTCTAGGAAACTTGAATGCAATAATCTGGAATAGGCACGGTCCATGGCCCTGTCCGGATCAGTCCTGATATGCCGCGGTCACTTAGTAGCATACGTTCACCGCGAGTCTGTCCATTTGACGTGGATGCTGGATCGAGCCGTAGGTGCGTGTCAACCCTAGCAAGAACAAGTCACAAGATGTGACAAAGTCAGCGGATACTGTTCATTTGGAGAGAATACCAACCAAGGCGGATAGAGAAGGCGAAACAGCCGATACTGTCTTTGCCGACGCGGATCATCTTCATCGCCTCCCCGGTCAAGCGCATATTGATAATCGCGTGCTGGCCATAAGATTGTCGAAACCTTCGAGTTCTGACGATTGGGAACCACAACATAAAAGATAGACACACCAAACTATTTTCTTTCTAGACCCCTATCTCACCGATGATGCATCCATCCTACCCATCGCGCTATTTTGGTGCTGTGGAAGCTGTGTCAGCAGAAGCGGGCCCTTGGGGACGTGATGGAGGGCTATCCTATACTGGTCAATCTTATGGCGTATCCGGATAGAGCTGCAATTAATGATTTGATATAGAAACCACGGCACCCGTGAGTAGTGGTGTCAAATGTGATGAGATGATGCGGATAGCAAACGAATTTGTACGCAGATTCTGAGATAAGTAGCCTTCGCTCTACAAGTGGTATGGTGAAGTTCATTACTTTACTTATCCATAACTGAAATTATTATGATAGCATAAATGCCTGTGAAGATACGGAGGCAATAAGTCTGGATGGTATGCCAACCGGCAGAATCTGACTGCTTGCCGTGCCTATAATACGACATCGTCACCAATAGTCTCACGAATTACGGAGAATCATGCCATGTTTCTCGAGAGATTCATGACACAGATTCTGAATAATAATCACTAGTAATCTCCCAATGCCAACCAGAGTGGAAAGTCAGGTGAATAAGGTTCTATTTTTCACCGTCCTTAAGCCCTAACCATTATACACGTCCGTCTAGATATTACCACTCCATAAATATCATCTTCACACACATCTACACCACGTTTTTCCCACTTCGTCGCTTTTCCCGACCTGCACCGAGTCCAGTGACTGCCGGCCCAGCGAAGGCTCGCGTCACCCCCCTTCTATATCCCAGCTCCATATATTGGGAATGACTAGAGGTAAATTACCTATACTATACCAAAGTCACAAAAGATGTATTGGCGCCGGCCATCTAGAATACGCTAGGATCATCAAACCGCTACCTTGCCAATTGGATATTTGCCTTTTTTTGCGGGGTTACCTCTATATATATGCCACTACCACTATCAACGTCTTGGTCGGGTGCCATCCTTACACGATGAGCCAGATATATTATTAAAGCAACCAACCTAACGTATCGTTGTGTCTTTCCTAAAGGCAGGTACAGTTGCACTGGTAGAATTTGACAAAGACAACGCCGCCATCATGTCCTAGTCTGATATGGCTGACGGCCAGAGACCTCCTTACTCAGCATTATCCACCACCCTTACAATATCGGCCATACCTAGCGTTAGAAATCCTATCTTGGACCAGAAGAGGCAACTAGAAGACTATAAAACGCCTATACACACAGTACTCAAGTGACTACGACATTAATACATTTCGTTCCTGGGAGACACCGCACGCGTCACGAAAGCCAACATATGAAGAACTACTCAGCCAAAGAGTGCTAACCCTCTTTGGAGAGCCAAGTTCTGACTAGCTTACCGGCTGTCACAACACTAGTAACCACAAATGTCAACCAGAGGAGGTTCCTCCTTACTAATCAATGTTCAGCACAACGTTCGCTTGCATATCTGTTTGATGCTTTACACCGTTTGTATGGCAAGGATATCTGTTTGGTGACTCATACTGTTTGTATGACAAGGATATCTCCTGCATAAGCGAAAACCTTCTTTTTGAAGCCTTGGAAAAGGTATAAATTGCCTATACAGATCGTAGTTAGGAGATCAAGACCTTCAATTCAATCGTCCGTTATAGACATTGAGTACATAACCACCTCAACAATTAGACACACAATAGCTTCGTAGAATGTCGGGGCATACTGTCTGTCCTATGGCACCGCCTGCCCCTAGGGGTCAGCTCGCTTAGTCATTATCTGGTAAGCTAGGTTTGGTTTGGTTTGGTTTTGGTTTGGTTTGGTTTGGTTTTATTATTTAACGTCACTCGGCGGATCACGGGGCCCACGTGATCTGCGGCCTCCCAGGGGGCATCTGGACGTGCTGTCTAAACAGAACTCCCTAAAACTAGCTAGATACAGGTTTGAAGCAGCAACTATGGACAATATATGTTGGAAATGAGCGGAAGAAGCATCCGGCGCTACCCTGGCCTGGTCTTCGAGGGCAGATGCCCGTTTTGACTACCTATAGATTGGGGGGAGGGGCCGTACCCTTTATCCAGGTAGATGTGTGGACTGTCGCACTATCAAGCGCTCCGGCGGGCCCAGTTCGGGCATATATCCTTGAAGAAGGATGATTCTTGCACGATGCGGCTGAATTCTTCAGCCCCGGCAGCTGTACTTAAGAGCCAGTCTATTGTTTTTGACGGGCCGTCCCTTATGCATCTCCATCTATCTTTCCAGCGCTTTCTGGTGTATGGGCAGAAGAAGAAGTGTACTGGGGTCTTGGTCTTGCCACAAGAGCAGCTCTCCAGGTAGTCTGAGTGGTTGAAGCGCTGGTGGTATGCCGTAAAGTCTCCGTGGCCTGTACGGGCGGCGACGAGTCGGCCAAGTACCCAACGGGGAAGCTTGTGCTCGCGGGTGCGGCTTTCCTTTGTATGGGGTCTGATATCCAGGGTCTTGTAGGCTTGGGGTGCCTTACTAGCATATGCTGTATATGCCTCTGTACGAAGCCACTGTTTTGCCTCCCGTCGTAGGTATGCAGGGGATGGGGGGATGTTAGGGCTGTATATAGAGGACCCAAGCTTTGCAAGCTTGTCTGCCAGCTCGTTCCCAGCAATCCCAGAATGGCCTGGGATCCAGCGGACTTGAAGGGGCTTCCGTGGCCTGGTTAGGATTGAGGGAGCTTCCAACCACTGGGTAGCAAGCTGGCCGAAGGACTCTGACAGTCCATGCCTATGCGGAGTTGGCCTATAGCTTGCTAGCAGGGAGGCTGCTGCTAGGTTGTCTAGGAGGATAACTAGCTGGGTAGAGTAACCTACACATGGTTGTCCCAGGGCTGCGCGTAGGCCTTCTACAGCGCCCATGATTTCTGCATCATAGACCTCTGTCCTGGGGCCCGCGGGGCCATGTCCCTTGGTCACCAGGATAGGGCCAAAGTAGATTGCATAGCCATATCCTGCCCCTTGGCCAGTTCGCGAGCCGTCTGAGTATACTGATATCTGTAATGGGGCGGGGCTATAGTCTTTGTTGTCTGTTGGAAGCATGCGTAGGGGAGGGAGAGGCAGCCCTATTATGGTGCGCTCTGGCAGGGGGCTAAGGAGGAGCTGGAGGATCCTTTTAAGCCTGGTCTTGGGCCTGCTTGTGGTGGCCTCTGCAGCTATTTGGGCAATTGGGTGTTTAATATCAAGGCTCATGTATCTCACTACTGCCCTTTGGAGGATGCTGTTGAATAGAGCCTCTGGGTCTGGTAGGTCTGCTTCGCGGAGCAGAGCTGCAGTAGGGGTGGTCTTGTAGGCTGGGATAATAGCCAGGGCTGCTGTACGGAAGAGAGAGAGCAGGGAGTTAACAACCCATTGTTGTCTTTTTCCTGTATAGAAGACTTCTGCCCCGTACAGAGCTGTTGGGAGAACATACTGTATAACTGCTGCGCGCATGGAGGCCACTGGACAGCCACGCTGGGTATTGCTAAGTCTCTTTAGGTGCTGGGCGAGTTGTTTCCCGCGGCTAAAGACCCAGTTAATGTGGGCTTTAAAAGTAAGCTTTGTATCCAGAAGAACTCCTAACCAACGTGTATATAGGGATGGTGTAATCTCCCCTATACCAGGTAGAGTGACTATAGGGAAATGCTGCTGCTGCTTTTTAGAGAAGTGTTGTATCTCTGTTTTCTCTATTGAGAAAGGGAGGCCTGTCTCTGTCCCTAGGACAGTAATTTGCTTATAGGCCTCTACCAGTTGTTGTGAGCTCTCTTCCAGGGTATTCCCAGTTAGTAATATACCTATGTCATCTGCATAGCAGAAGGAGCTCTCTAGGGTAGAGACTATTCTTGCTGCATATAGTAGGAAGAGTATTGGGGATAGGGGGGATCCCTGGGGGAGTCCACCTTTGATTGGTGCTGTAGCGGTGCTTTCTTTGATATGAACAGATACAGAACGGCCAGTAAGCCAGTCCTCAAGTAGCTGGAGTAAGCCTTTATGCCATCCTTGCAGGCGTAGGTGAGAAAGGAGCCGTTGGTGTATGACAGCATCAAATGCCCCTTTCATATCTAGTAGGAGTAATGAAGCATCCTTTCCCTGTTGAAAGGCCTCCTCTACCCTGTGTACAAGGACCTGGACCAGGTCAATGGCAGACCATCCTGGCAAGGCCCCAAAGTGGCAGGGGGCTAGCAGGTCTGCCTGAATTGCTCTTACAGCCATCTGCTGTGCTAGAAGGCGCTCGAGGCCTTTTCCTAGGGTAGAGAGGAGGCTAATTGGCCGCCAAGTGTTGAGTTGGGTATAGTCCCTCTTTCCTGGTTTTGGTAACATTATTATTCTTTGCTGACTTCAGGCTTAGTGGAAAGCAGCCTTCCTCTATACACCTGTAGTATAGTTGTGTGATTGTGTCTCCTAGGACAGGCCAAAGCTCCCTCTAAGCAGTGGTGGCAAGTCCGTCCTCCCCGGGGGCAGACAGGGGTGGGGCACAGAGAGCGGCCCAGCAGTGTTCTTTTGTTGGCAGGTGTACTGGGCCCAGGGGCTTGTTTGGGGGTCCCTCTTCTGTTTGATTTGGAAGCAGGGCCCCCTTCTCTAGGAGGTGACTGAGGAAGGCATTTGCTTTGCCCTGCGGGGTAGAGACCTGAGCCCCTTGTACATTCAGGGGAGGGGCAGCAAGCTGGTCTGGATGTCTAATCCATTTAGCAAGTTTGAATGCGTCTGTAGGTGCTGTGGCTTGTTCGATCTGCTGCTTCCAGTATTCAGCCTTTGCCCGTACGATGGCCTTCCGGAGTTGTTTATAGTCAGGGTTTTGTTGATATCTTGTTTGGTGTAGTATGTCTGTTAGTTCTGGAGTCTACCATGGGGTCCTGGGGAGTCTGCAAGTATTGTATCTTGATGCGCCTTGAATTGCTAGCTGGGATATCTGGACCAGTTGCTCGGCTAGTAGGTTAATTGGTAGGGTTGGGTCAGGCGGGCTTGCCAGGGTTCTGGCTTTCTCCCAGTTGGTAGAGCCAAGCTTGTGAATAGGAGAAGGCTCGTCTTGCTCCAGTATTATTCCAATTGTTGCATGGTCGCTTGGAGTCTTTAGATGGTCTTCCACTAGGGCCCTTAGTGGTATGTTAGAGAAGACTAGGTCTAGGGTATTTGGTCCACGGGTAGGGGTGCCTGGCTCGAGGCGAAGTTCCAGCTCGTGGGCATCAAGCCAGTCTAATAGTCCTGTTGCGCCAGGTGTGACAGTATGAGACTCAGTATCTGGCTGCCAGAATGGGTGCCGGGTATTGAAGTCTCCTGCTAGGATGGTGTTCTCTGGTGGGGTATATCCTAGGAGTGTGGAAAGTGTAGAGGGTGTTGAGCCAGCACCAGCAGGGGCAACTGGGTTATTAGGGGGCCGATAAACATTGATAATAGTAAGGCCTGCCGTGTAGATTGTGGTGATATCCGGAGAGATAGGTTCCGGGAGGGAATGGGCTGGGAGATCCCTTCATATATATGTTAGAGTTCTGGGCCTGGCAGTCCATTGGGTTGGGGGACTGAACAGCTGATATTGTGGGTGGGTCTTGGTTAGGTGTTTTGCTGTATTTGTCCAAGGTTCTTGGACAAGGATGATATCTGCTTCAAAGGAGAGTAGCAGGTCATGTGCAGCGCCCCCCCTTCCTATATTGGCTTGTAGAATTTTCATAGTTCAGGGGAGGGCAGGGTTTGGTTTAAGAGCTCCTGGGTGAGCTGTCTTGTAGGCTGGCTTGTAGTTTGGGTACTGTCTGCTTGTTGTTTAGAACTTTCAGCTTTCTTCTGTTCCTGTTGGAAGGCAAGCCGGCCAGCCTTGCGGATAGCAGCTAGAGCATCCTTTCGAGAGGCGGGTAATAATGTTCCTCTGGACATGGGGTCTGGCTGGGCATTTTGGGAAGTCTGCTGCATGTGGGCCGCAGCAGTTGATACACTGTACATGGCAGTTATGATCTTGTTTTGAGGATCCGCAGGAGATGCATCGGTCACTAGAGCGGCAGGCCCTTGTATCGTGGAAGCGGTAGCATCGGGTGCATTGCAAAGGCCTTTGCTTGGGGCGAGTGGGCCTTGATAGGCCAGACAAGCCAAAGAGTTGCAGGGGGTGTTGTAGCTTTTTTGGAAAGGCTATGACTGCTGTGATAGAGTCCCTCTCTACTGGGTGTTTTGAGAGCTTGGCCATGAGAGGCTTAATGCCAGTAATGCGCTCTGCTTCCATGCTAATGTCTGTAATTGTTGTATCTATCCATCCATCTAGGGACCAGAGTTGTTTTGGGATCCGGGAGACAATAACCTGGTGGTACTCTGTTGGAATTTCAAAGTACCCATCCCCAGCTAGGCTTGCAGCCTTCTCTGATAGTAGGAAAGCCTTGCCCTGTTCTGTTGTAGTGATTGCATACCTGGTTAATATTACTTGTACCTGTGTGATCCCGTCCGGAACCTTCCCAGCAAGGGTGACCCGGATGCCATGTGGTCCAATAGCTCGGAGGCTGGAGGAGGCCGGGAGGCGGAGGAAGATGCGGTGGTCAGTCTTGTTTGACTGCTTCAGCCTTCGTTGTGCTGTTTGCTTGGCTTGCATATGGTGTTCAGGGGCAATAGTTTGCCAGTTCCCCTGGCCA